>NC_133355.1:6500855-6834188 GCF_030506205.2 Paramisgurnus dabryanus | reverse complement strand
TCAATATCCTCTTTCTTTATTACTTTCTTTCATTTTTATTTTCAGTTTACATATTTACCACAAACTCACATTTCTTACATACCCTACCATAACAAAGTACTGTCTTGTTTCTCTCCTGTGTGGCTTAACACCATGTCAAGACAGCACAGATGAGCAATAAATAGAGAGAAAATTATTCAAATATGTAAAAACATAATGGTTTAAGTAAAACGTTGATTACTATTTGCACTGGTTACTGAAAACACATTGTTTAAACAATGTTAAAATAAACATAAGACAGGTTTCATTTCCAAGAAACCACGTGAGGCAAGGCAGTCACTCCTTTCACAGCCACACCTGCATCATCCATACTAGGTTGGTTATTTTGTGAAATTGTTTCTAGCTTAGAGTGCCACCTAGTGGTAAAATGGTATAGTATAATGTGGAGCATTTTCATAAAAGAGGTAATGAAAAATAAAATAAAAAATAAAACAAGACCAGCATGCTTAACTTTAGACAAAACTGCCTGCAGTCCTATGCACAACTACATGCATTATAAAATTTAAAACTGAAAAATAAATGCTGATCGCTGCATGGATGTTAACCTTTTGTTAGGTAAACATTTGGTGATTTGAATAGAATAAAGGTTAAATCAACAACGTAAGTATGGTAATGAATATGTGTAGGTTACAATATATTTACTATATGTTATTCAATATATTAAACAATGCAATATGTTTATTGTTATACAGTTTAAACACACTGTACTTACAACACTAGTTTCATTTTCACCAGTTGCAGAATATGCCTATGTTAAGACTAGAACTGTGTTTATGACTTGATACGTATTAATTATTATAACATACAATGGAATATTAAGTTTTATGATTTCTGTTTTGTGTATATTTCAATGACACTGAATTAGTTGACAGGTAAATTTAATCTGTCATTATTCTATTTTATTTTCTTGCAATAAACCTGAAAATGAAAGTGATCGTGTGTCATCTTGTGGAGCTACTGTTCCTCTTAAATAATTCCTAGATTAGTTGTATGTATTGTAACATCTTGGCTAAGCATTTCTAATATATTTATGTGTCTCTTTTAAAAACAAATATGTTAAAGAAGGTAAATCTTAATCCTTTAAGGACATCTTGGAATTAATTTACAAAGTTTAAAATGCTATACAATTAAAGAAAACTGCTGTTTTGTTATGTATATAATATAGTTGTATATATAGTTCTTGATTATTTTTTTTTATAAGTCTATGTTTATCTAAGTTTGGGTTTGCTAGTCTCTGTATCTGTTTTACCTATGAAATTTTTTAAAGCCACCTGTCAGAATGATGAAAATATCAGTTTTTGTTGGGTAGATACGCTTTTGGGGCTTTAAAAATGGGGCACTATCTAATGCCATTATAAAGCTGAAGAGCCAGGATATTATTTAATGTAAAACCCACTGTGTTTGGCTGAAAGAAGAGAGTCATCTAGGATGGCTTAAGGATGATTAAAATATGGGCTAAATTTCTTTTTGGGGTAAACTATTTCTTTAACTCAGTTGTTCAGAGATCTTACCATCATGCAGTAGTAAGATAAGTGGCACCTGTTGAGGATACTTAAAATAGTTCTTTCGGAAGACAGAATACGGTCACACCATATATGTTTTACGTTTTGTTTTTGCAGAAACAAAACACAAAGAGGACTAAGGGAAAAGCAGTTAATTCCTTAGTTAGCAGTTATCAAAAGCCTGAACATCAAAAAAAATTGTTATATGGAGTTGAGGTCTCCTGATCACTAAGCGGCGCTGATAAGCTTCCAAATAAAATGCGTGGAAAACAAACCGCAGAAGAAGCGTGAGGAGTTCAGCCAATGAGCGACGAGATTACTGCCCGCCAGCAAATCAGCGCGTCTCATGTTGAGTTGTACACAAAACCAGCGCCGAGCTTCAGGATCCAAGCGCGTAAGTTGTTTTCTTTTTGTCTGAATACAAATTGATGAACAACTAGCTTTTATGAACAGTGTTTGTGAATGTTGTAAGAAATTGAACATTAAATTATAAAACACGTAAATGCTGTTTAAGGCATTTGGAAGAGAAACTGAAGATCAGATATACACGACCGCATTACAAAGTCACAGTTTCCAGATAAACAGGCAGTCTCGCCAAATTAATAATATTCATATATAATATAAATATTATTGTGCTATCAAGATCTCATTGTCTCGTTTGTCCATAAAGTTAAATCTCGTTGCTAAGGAAAAAACACTCGGGCCCCTGGTAAACACGGTTGCCGCCTAAATGTCATAGTTATGTTATAAATGTTTGTTATTATTATAAAGTAATAGTTCATTAAATGTTCTTAGAGGTAATTTTTTTTCATGTTTAAGACCTTATTAGTTAAGAGACTACGTGAAATTGTTGTATTTTTTACATTTATTTATCACAACAGAGGACTTTTAAAATGAAATTTAACCTGGTTAAAAACATGATAATATCTGTTAATAAATATCTGTTATTTGTTAGTCACCCCCTTACAGTTTTTTTCTCTTTGATATATAGTTCTGCCTTCTTAAATCAAATAAATGTGTTTACTATATATGGGTGGTCTATAAAAAAGTCCTTGAATTATGGCAACTGTTTTCTCATGCACACAGAAATATTAAGATGAATATGTTGTTTTTTAGGTACAGAAGGACAATTCTAAGTTGGATTTTGACTGTCTTCGACGAATCCATGTTAAAAGTATGTAAATAAAGTGGAACAAAAACAGCACTAAATGTCCTCATGCTTTTACTTTTAATTTTAGTTTTAACTTTACCATAACAATATTAAAAATATGTTAATGTCACAGACTGCTTCATCAATTGCCATAGCACTTTAATAAATGTATCTGGCCTCTTTGCTTATGATCAAACATATCTATCTACATTGCATACTGGGTGAAATCACAAGCATCCTCTTGTGTTCACAGGTATTGGTGTAGTTGAAATGCTGATCTGACACATCCTCATTCGTTACTCCCTAGCAAATTCATCCAGCTTCCTTCCGGATGGCCGGAGCAGTGATGGACAGCATCGTGATCCTGGATGACGATGATGAAGAAGCTTCCTCCTCTCCATCTACGTCATATTCTCAAGCTCCAAACTGCCAGCGAGGAACGCAGCTGAAGAAACCGCAGCCACAGCCAACACACATCACACAGTCTCCATTTGCCACCGCGAAGAAAGACACTCGAGTCCTACAAGTGGAAAATGAAAAACTGTTTGCAGACGTATGTTTGTTATGTTTTACTTTTAATTTATTTGACAGATGCTATATTTCAAAGCAACTTACAATACATTCAACATAAATCTCATCAGTACATGCATTCCCTGGGAATTAAACCCATGACTTTTTTAGCTAGGGCATCCAAGTTTCATCTCGGGAAATAAATACTGTTTTTGCATTTTATCTGGTCCAGTTTTGTTTATAACACTTGTATTAACGTGATTTTGTTTTTATGTTTTGCATTACTCGTTTTTTTCCCACTTCAAATCCACCTAATTCAATCCCTTCACTGATTGGTCCTGGCTAAACTCAACCCTAATCCAGTTTGTGGAACATTGTGCCAAACATGCGGAGGATCATCCGGAGGTCATGACCTACCTGCAGTCCAGATACTCCAAGGCCTTGCCGACCTTCCTGTCATCGGTGGAGTTTCGTAACACTTTGGGCCGCTGCCTCACACGCGCGCAGGCGAACGCAGGCAAAACTTTTGTCTACATTAATGAACTCTGCACAGTTCTTAAACAGCACACAGCTAAGAAACGGACGTCTGTACAGCCCCTTCCTTCTGAGGGGAAAACAGAGGAGAAGAGCAATGGAGATGTAAAACAGGAGGAACAGGGTAAAGGAGAAGAGGAGAAACCGGAGGAAGAAAAGAAAACTAAAAGGGCTTCAAGGAGACAGGTATTAGATGCTGTTCATCTTTCTTTTTATTTTTACAAGTGACTCTTGCAGGTTACACTAGAGGAAGAGCTGATGGAGCATTTAACAGATCTCAACTTTTTGTGTGTGTTTTGATCTCATGTATTATTTAAAGTCTCTTTGATATTTCATTTTTACTTTATTGGTGATAAGGATAATTGTTCAGATGAAATTCAGTTCAAGTATTTGATATACACAACTTTTCGAAATGTTACCGTGGGTTCACACCAGACGCGAGTTCAACGATTTGCCCGAGTAGATTACATACAAAGTCAATGCAAAGACGTGATCAGACACATCCTCGAATGGGCGATGCGAATGAAGCGATATGGGCGTCACATTTGTCTTGAAACCCGCTATTCGCCTCAAACGCGTCTTTTCCCAGGTTGAAAAAATTCCACTCAATTCACAAGACATGATAAATCCCGTGAGTAATTTAGAGCGAGTAACGCGATGCCCTGTGTTTGGTGTGTATGTAGCATTAGGAACACTTTACTAAAATCTTTCAATCTGAAGGTGTATGTTTAAGACAGTGGTTCTCAACTCCAGTCCTCAGGCCCCCCCTCCCAGAACATTTTAGATTTCTCCATAAAACACCTGATTCAGTTCATCAACTTGTTAGTGTTTTAATTAAGGAAATGTTTCAAACGTTCTGGAAGGAGTCTGATGAGTGGAATCAGGTGTTTCATATCAGGAGATATCTAAAACATTCTGGGAGGGGGGGGGGCGAGGACTGGAGTTGAGAACCACAACTTTAACGCCTGTTTCACACCGCATGCGTGAGCAACGCGTATGCGTAGCGTGAGCAGCGCGTGAGGAGAGCGTTTGCTGCGCATGGCCATTGTGCTTTCACACCGGCTGCATTTGCAGCGCATACTGTGCAGTTTAAATAACAGTATAAAAATCTCAAGTTCACATTACTTTATTTTACATGCATTTATGAGCAAAACCTCTTTAAGACGCTTTTTGAAGGTCAGTGTAATTTATATAACTGTGATTTGTTTAATCCACATTGTTTTCGTGCTGTTCTGGTCCATGTAATGACAGATATAGACACAATACACAATTATAGACATAAAAAGCCCATGGCACATTATAAAATCTGTTTCTCTGAAGTTTTACGATAAAATAAAGAATTCACTCAGTGATTGACAGCATATAGCAGTCGATCGTGTTTCCCTTCAACAGTTTAAGCATAAGATTTAAATTTATAGATGAATCTATTTCTCTGAAGATTATTAAGATAGATGAGGACTCATTTGCTGGGCAGAAAGTGAATGAACACAGTCTTCTGGCAACAGTGTGTTAATATTTCATTGCTTTCTTTTAAATTGCTCAAAGTCATGACTGTTTCAAACACACTAGCTTCACATTTGTGATTATATTGTAAAATTACCCTTTTTCGCGTCAATCCACGACCATTTAAACTATAAACAATGCCCTGTCACTTTAATTGAGCGTGAGCAGCGCAGCAAAAATAGAGCCGACGCCGAAACGATAGCAGCACTGATGCTTCAGCAACGCTCCTGCCACGCAGGCACGCGCTGCTCACGTGTGCGGTGTACATGCTTTAACTTGTTAACATGGGCGCCGAAAAAAACACGCGCTGCTTACGCGCTGCTCACGCATGCGGTGTGAAACCGGCGTTACTTAATGTAATTGTGCCAACATATTAATTTCTTTCATTAAACAAAAAATGAGTGTTAAACTATTGAAATGGACTTGGATCACGTTAATGTCGAAAAAGCAGCTGATAGGAACCCATAATGGGAATATCTTAAATGTGACCCTGGACCAAACAAACAGCCACAAGTGTCACGGGTATATTTGTAGCAGTAGCCAACAATACATTGTATGGGTCAAAATTGTAGATTTTTTTTAAATGCCAAAAATCATTAGGATATTAAAGAGCACCTATGGTCCGATTTACAATTTTACATTTTCATTGATGTGTAAGTGTGTATTAGTACATGTTGACGATATGCAAAAAGGTAAAAAACGTTTTGTAGGCAACAGTATTACTTCTTGAACTTGTTGACGTGGACAAGAATGACATTATCATAATTCCTCACGCTTTTTAATCTTTCAAACATGGTTAGGAACGTCACATTTCCAGATGACGTCAGAGGTATTCAGGCCAATCACAACGTACAGATTAGCTGGCCAATCAGGGACACAGCGCTTTTTTAGATCGATAAGTTTTGTACAAAATCAATGCGTTTGAGGAAGACATGGATATCATGTCATATGGAAAATGTGTTTTTTGAACCATAAACCACACAAACACATTGTTTTATACCAAATACACACAATAACGTTGTTTTTAGCAATGAAATAGGTGCAAGTAAAGATCATGTTACATGAAGATATTTGTACATTTCCTACCATAAACATTTATTTATCATGAGTAATATGTGTTGCTAAGATGTGTGTATATATATATATATATATATATATATATATATATATATATATATATATATATATATATATATATATATATATATATATATATATATATATATATATAAATTAAAAAAATTGACACTTATGACTGATTTTGTGGTCCAGGCCAGGGTCACAAATATCATTTAAAACGCTTCCCAAAATGAAACCTCAAGAAGCTACTTGATAATAGGGCTGGGTATCGATTCAGATGTTCCAGATCGATTCGGTTTCGATTCACAAGCTATCAAATTGATTCGATTCCGGTTCTCGGGTAGTTTTTTTTTACTCGATTCTGGATTCAACTCAATGAATATAGATTTAATACAAATACTATATTAATAAAAAATAACAGTGAACAGCAGTTTACAAGTGTGGGTAATTAATGAAAAAAAAATTAAAAGCCACAACACTAACATTGTCTAACGTTTCTAACGAAACCTAAAATGCTTCCATACCTCTGACTTTTTATGTGAAGGTGGCATCTACGTCGATGAAGCACCTGAAACCGCCATTTTAAGCACTGAATGAATGAATGACAGACTCACCTCTTGCTCCTTGGTAACATTGCGCAAGGCAAAAAAGAGGGTAACATCTAGTGAAGAAGACTAGTAATTAGATTAAAGTTAATCTTACATTCAATGTTTGCGGAAATAAATATGAAAGAAAAAAATCGATTCTGCTCTTTGAGAATTGATTTTTAACCGACCACGTAAAAAAAATGATTAATCGAAAAATCGCCCAGCCCTACTTGATAAAATGACAATTTAGCAAATTCTAAGCAAATGGTGGCTACTTTATGTATGGCTAGATATAATTCTTCATCACTTTCAGATGCAAATCTTGTCCTTCCTCTCACCTTCTTACAGATAGCATACCTGGAAAACCTCCTGAAGGTTTATAATGAAGAGATCAAACGCCTTCAGGAAAGAGAGTTGAATCTGGAGGATCTGGAGAAAGAAGACTCCAGTTATATTCAAGAGCACAAACTCAAACGCAAGGTGACACCGTCTGTCCATAGTTTATCTCTTAATTGATGGTTACATGCTGCTTTAAAAATTGTATTGTCTCATCAAAACACTGAATGCTTAGCAACTACATGATGTGACTATTGACCTTTGTTTGTGTTTTATGAGGACTTGATTTCATCTTATTTTTACTTTGCGGTCTCAGATGATGAAGATCTATGAGAAACTGTGCGAGCTGAAGGGTTGCAACACACTGACGGGTCGAGTGATCGAACAGAGGATTGTCTACAGTGGCACACGCTACCCAGAGATCAACAAAAAGGTTTTAATGATTTTTAAGTCACTTTTAGCAAAAAAATGACACTTTTATAAGGAACAGTCAAAACATTTACAAAAAAATGTCTTACCATATATCATTTTCTCTTGTCTTCAGATTGAACGCTACATTAACAGCCCTGAAGTTCTTCAAAATCCTCCTGACTACACAGATATGCTAAAGGTCGTGCAACGCGCCAATGACCGTTACAATCTCCTGCTCAGCCGTAAACAGATAACCCAGATGGCTCAGGAAGCGTTCAGAGAAACGGGCAACAAACTGCAGGAGAGACGGCACCTCGACATGGTCTACAACTTCGGCTCCCATCTCACCGACTTTTACAAACCTAGTAATTACACTGAGTTACTGAACTTTTTTTATCTTACGGAGCCAGAGAGAAAAAACCTAATTTGTGATAATTTGTAAAGTTTTAGCTTGAATAATAAAAGATCTTGGGTGATCTGCTAAGAGCTCCAGACTATAAATTAAAGGTTGCATACGTGATGTGTGACAGCCAGGAAAACTTTCTTTGCAGTTTGCATTTATTACCTTTCACACATTTTTCTGACACTTATCTAAAACCACTTGTGTGTTTCCTGGGACTCAAAGCGTGATTTTGGTGGTGGTGTTATTGCAGTGCTCTGCCAGTTGAGCTACAGTAACTATTGAGCATGTGCCAGTGCTTCCTGCACTCATTTACAAGCAAAGAACCACAAACTTGCTTTGATTTGCTCTTAATTGGTTATATTTTGAAAAATTCCTTAATAATTGTTTAGTCATAGCTCAATGGCACTCTATGGATGTTTCGGGAGAGAATTAGGAGCTGAATTTCACTGTTTTGTCCCCAGCGTTAGACCCTGCACTTTCTGACCAAACCCTGAATCGAAAACTTCGCTCCAATAGGGACGTGGCACTCAGCAACTTGGAAGAAGTGATCAGTAAATACGCCAACAAACAGGAAGACGTGGAGGTAGAGGAGACGAGGAAGAAGCAAGAGAAAGACAAGCTGAAAAAAGAGGTAAGTGCAGATTTATTTAATGTCCAAACATCTGCAATGCTGAGGGAAAATTTATCCATTAGTAAGTCAAAGTCAATTGAATTGGAAAAAAATCCATATTATTCCCTGTGTAGTGTAGGATAATATCATAAAAATTCAAGTAAACTAAGGTGTGGGAACCCTGAAAATTGTTGCTTGATGCTGAACTATTGTTGTGTATCACGCTAAGAGAATAATATATAATTTGTAAGATCATTCAGCTTAAACAAATAATGTTTAATCTTCGAAAATATATTCCGCTGCTTCTGTACAAAATTTACTTGCAGTTTTAAATCAGTCTCTACATAATTCACATTTACAGGCACTAAACGGACAACAGAGTGACAGCAAAGAAAAAGAGAGCGAGGAGCAGGATAAAAAAGAGGAAGAGGAGGAAGATGATGATGATGAAGAAGACTGTTCTTCTGATCCTGATATCGAAGAAGAGATCCAAGCCAGCCAGGCACAAGTTGGTCCAGGTAAGATGGGAATAAACGTATATTCACTTACTCTCATGCCTGTTTTATTTTATTGTGTGTGATGACAGAATTTTTATTTTTGGGTACCATGCAAGTCTTCCATCTGATAAAATGTCACTTGCTTGATTGTCTAACATTTGTTTAAAAAGCTTTTGGCTTTGACAATATGTTTTAAACAATATAATTAATGGAATAAATAAAAAATCTCTCGGCTAACATGTTTCAGATGATGATGAAGAGGATGTCGAAGAGGAGCAGGTAAACAACAGTGACAGTGAGCAGCCAATCAACGAGAGCTCTCCTCTGTCAATCAAATCATCTCTCCAGGATACAGAAGAGGATCAGGGTGAGGTAGGAGACGATGACCGGCAGTCTCCGGTCAGCAGCATGAGTGAGGCGGTTACCACAGAAACAACCACAGATGTCGGAGCCACTAAACAAAGTACTCTGTCTCCGGAGGCCATTGGTCAATCAGAGGCAGTGGACTCTTTACCTGTCAAGACTGAACTCGATTCCTCAAATCACTTTACACCTGTGTCTAAAAGCACAAGGAACTGCACTGAAACCATTTCCACCAATCAGGACTCCCCAGTCGTCATGAGATCGGCCAATTGCAGTCCGCTACCTCCGAGCCCTGTGTTTATTGACGAGATGGGCAAATACAAGAAGAGGAAACGCACTTCAAATGAGAGAAACGACGCTGCTTACAATGGGAACGACACACGGGACAGCAGCAGGTAAACAGGATAAAAGTTAAAGTGAGAAATTTGTTTTTATAACTTTAAACATAAACTACTTTCGAAATAAAAAACAAAACAAACGAGCAATGATATTTAGCATTTTTATATTTACTTGCTTTGAAATGGCTAACAAATCATCACCATCATAGTTGACCAAGTACATAAAAATGTTTAAAGCAAAAAGTATTGCTGTTGTTTTCAGTTACTGTGATATACCTCTGGATATGGGTGTGTACTCCAGCCCTGAACGTGTGGATTTAACCAGGGCGACAACTCCAACTCAGGACAAGATCAACAGCTTAAGACTCACACCTCCACCCAAGAAAAATAAGGTGAATGTTTGTGTAACCGTTTTAACTTGCAGTGTTAAAATGCAGACATTGACTCTCATCGTGCTTTCATCTGTGGAAAATAAGTTTTTTTAAATATAGTAAACTAAGGATCTGCTACTTGAATGTTGTAACTATTTTAGCAGCAAATAGGATTATTTAAACAGCTCTGAAATAGCAGATTTAAACCCGGAGTATAGTTAGTTTTTTTTATGTGTATGCACACAATGCAACGCACAGTTTTGCAAGGCATAGTTTGATATGTTTTACATAATTTACATGTCAAATAAAAATTAAAAAGTTGATGGGGTGCGTTGTATGCATTGTATGCGGACCCTCGTTTATGCGTAAAAACTGAACTATACTTCTAGTTTTAGGGGGCATGCACACCAAAGCTTTTACGCCAAATAGGGATGCTTAACGATTAATCGCGATTAATCGTTAGCAGAATAAAAGTTTTTGTTTACATCATATATGTGTGTGAACTGTGTATAATAACTTTGTATAAATAAATGTACACACATGCATGTATATGTGAAATATAAATACTTAATATATGAAAAAAATTCTTAAAATTATACATGAATGTGTTCATATTTATATATACATATTTATTATACACAGTTTACACACAAATGTGATGTAAACAAAAACTTTTATTCTGCTAACGATTGATCGCGATTAATTGTATAGCATCCCTGACGCCAACGTATGTTTTCAATTGTTTCCCATGGAAGTGCAAGTTTTTTTCTGCGCTGAAAGTCGGCGCCTGAGCACTGAGAGTTGAAAAATATTCAACTTTGAGTGAAAAGCTCAGCTTGTCAATGTCAGTTCTCACACGGCCATCCAATCACAGTGGAGGAGGGGCGGGATAAACATCACAACAACCAACCGGTGCATCGTTCAACGACTTTTTCCTTTGTATTTTTTACATACAGACACGTTGTCAAAATGTTCCCCACTCACACGAATCTGCAAAAACGAATAAAAATGTTGTTTTATATATGCCAGGTCAGTAGTTTGTGATGTCACAAAATGTCTGAACACACCTAACACGTAGGCGCAAGACGTCACTGTTTTCACAAACCCACACGTTGTAGTTTTCACAGAGATGATAACATAGTTTTCAAAAACTTTTGTGCTTTTAGGCTCCCAAAATGCTGTTTAAATGAACAGCCAAAATTAATTTCTGTTGTTAAAAACGGTGTAATGTAAACTAGGGATGAACCGAATGTTCGTCAACTGAAACTATTTTGATGAAAATAACAGAAAAAACATCTTTCTCAGACAAATGCTTCTGACATATTTGCTGCATTTATAAAGTGTGAGCACCTCTCACTCTTCACTGGTTGCTATTTGATTGCGTCATTGAAAAACATAATTGTTCGGTAAAATTTATTTAGTTTGAAAATGCTTATTTAAACCTAATATTTTCAGTTGCTAAAAATTTGGTGCATCACACATTCATGCAAATTTGTCTTAAAGGGATATTCCACTTTTTTGAAAATAGGCTCATTTTCCAGCTCCCCTAGAGTTAAACATTTGATTTTTACCGTTTTGAAATCCATTCAGCTGATCTCTGGGTCTGGCAGTACCACTTTTAGCATAGCTTAGCATAATCCATTGAATCTGATTAGACCATTAGCATTGCGTTAAAAAAATAACCAAAGAGTTTTGATATTTTTCCTATTTAAAACTTGACTCTTCTGTAGTTACATCGTGTACTAAGACCGACGGAAAATTAAAAGTTGTGATTCTCTAGGTCGATATAGCTAGGAACTATACTCTCATTCTTGCGTAATAATCAAGGACTTTGCTGCTGTAACATGGCTGCAGGAGGCACAATGATATTACGCAGAAAATAGTCCACTGCCATTAAAAGTAACCAAGGGGACTATTTTTGGGCAGTGCGTAATATCACTACAAGTTTGAGAGTATAGTTCCTAGCTATATCTGCCTAGAAAATCACAGCTTTTAATTTTCTGTCTGTCTTAGTACACGATGTAACCACATAAGTCAAGTTTTAAATTTGAAAAAATATTGAAAAACTTTGGTTATTTTTTAGCCTGATGCTAATGGTCAAATCAAATTCAATGGATTGCGCTAAGCTATGCTAAAAGTGGTACGGCCAGACCCGGAGTTCAGCTGAATGGATTTTAAAATGGTAAGAATCAAATGTTTAACTCTAGGGGAGATGGAAAATGAGCATATTTTCAAAAAAAAAAAAAAACTGGAATGTTCCTTTAACCTAACCTATCCCAGTGTTATTTTCAGTCTGGTGTTATTTCGGTATTTTATAAACTACTGTTATTTATTTTTTCACAGGTGAACAAGGCAACTCAGTGTGACCCAGAGGAAGTGATTGTTCTTTCTGATTCAGATTGAGCCTGGGAATCTTCCTATTCCTGCTCCAATAGTGCCTGCCAATGTGAACATAAAACCAATTTTATTTCATGTTTTTGGGAACTGATTACACTTGCAATGCAACATGTTTTATACAGGGAAAATGCCATTTCATTGTTCATTTGGGCTCTTTTGAGGTATTTTTGTACATTTGGAAATGAGTTTCACCTCTAAATATTCTTATTCCAAGGGTTTATCTTGTATTTTATTTATGGCTTTAATGGAGGGTTTGATAGCAAACCTCAGTTATGCCAAGAGGGATAATGGGAAAATTGTTCCCTGTTCAAATCAATAAAAACTCTGATTTTATGTAAAGTGTTTGATTTATTTGTTGATGAGTTTGGTCGTGTGAACGAACGGTGTACTGTGGTTTGTTTAGTACCACTAAAAATTGCTTCAAGTACGATAGCCAATAGTTGTGATATCCAAAATACAACAATGTACAACATTCAAAACCTACTGACTCAATATAATAAATATCCTCGGGTCAAAAAGATCTGCATTGGATTTCCACGCACACATTTTTGCTTGCGACCGTAAAAACAATGATGGAACAAGTTAAGGAGCTATATTTAACAACTCGGGTGGCAACAAAAGTCACTGCTGATGCATCCCCATAACACAATCTTCTGCTTTTGCTTTGATACTGTAATATGGTGTGAACAGTGCCTACTTAGTAGTAGTAGTACTAGCGATCTGCATGTATAATTGCATGTCGACATGAACAACGACGCAGACATATTAATAAAAACTGATGCATAGCTTACGGCGTATAGGCTATGGCATAGGTCATATGCAAAGGTATAAATTGCACTTAAAGGGAACCTAGGGTGTATGTAGATAAAAACGGCTCATTCTAAGGTAAGAAAAACAATACAGTTCATTATTTAAGGTCTTTATACACCACTGATAATATAAATATGTGCATTATATTGCATTTCTGTCAAGAGATTCTTCGAAAAGTTACACAATGCATCTTTGAAATGCAGCGCTTCCAACTTAAAATCAGAAAAGGGACAAGTCACAATTTTAAGTTACTTTATTTACTTCTGCCAAAATGTGTAGATTGTGTCATTCAATTTCCAAAAGTAGATCAGATTCAACACAATGAATGAAATAATTGTATTTTTAGTACAGAATACAGACGTGTATAACCAGATTACTCAATAAGCAAGCACTGAATCATGCTTTTCATTCTCACCGTGGATATTTTTGAGTCTATTTTGAAACCTTATTCTCACTTTACTTACTAGTCTGAAATATAAAAGAAACTGAAATGTGTGGATAAGCAACAGCTATATGATTCTCTATATGTCAGAGGTTTTATCATAAGATATTGTAAATATGTTAAAGTCTGAGGTATCTGGTTCTCACAGGATTATTTAAATGAACTATTAATTGAGCATCCACACCACATGCCACCTAAAACATCAATCACAGAGGCAGTCATATCAGGAGAACAGATCCAAATCTAAGCAACATCATTTAAGTTCTACAGAATTACTTTCATCTCTCTTAACACTCTTCATAATTCACTCAGACATTCACACTCGTTTGGCATTTGCATACTTCATAGATTTACTTTTCAAACATTGTGAATCTCGATAGCCTTCATGGAAGGCAAACTCTTGTAATCGATCACTATTGTAAGCTACATCTAAAGTCCAACAGTTCAGTAGTTGGATGTTTGGTGCTTGGGTCTTAAACTTATGTTCTTATTTTAGTCATGTTTACTGTTTAGTTATCCCACAATGTGTTTTTCGAAGGGTCCAAGCAGGACTAAATGTAATAATTTAGAATCAACATTTGAAATATACAACATTGAATAGTATATTGGTCAATATTGGAGAGCCCCCACAATGTAAGTTATGGCTGCAAGATATAAGTGTAATATCGCAATGTAGTCAAAGGCTGTGTCCGAATTAGCCTTCATTCATTATTCCCTACATTAGTTTGCTAATATAGTCCACTTGAATGAGTGAATGAAAACGAGTCCGACTGAGAGATTTCGCACACAGAGACCTTGTTCACACTGTCAGTCCAAATCTGATTTTGGTGCATGTCTGATCAGAATCAATCACATTTAGGACGTGTGAACGACCAAAAACCACATGAAATCTGTTTTTTTTCTAATCCGTTTCAGGCTACTGTATTTTCCGGACTATAAATCGCACTTTTTCATATTTTGGTGGGTCCTGGAACATGAAGTCAGGTGTGAATTAATTTGTATGAATCAAGAGATACCATTACCGTCCGCTCTATGCTGCTCCTGTATTTATGTAATTCAATGGATTCAGTGATGCGGAATGACTTCGGGACCTTTTTGAACTTGATTTGGCTTGTTGTGTTAATTTAGCCAATTCAGCCTCCCAGGTAAGTTCTGTATCCTATTGTTTATCGTGTAAATAACTGTTTATGTTACTTTAACATGTACGTACACCTATTCAGCTTGCTGTTTTGTGCTATTGTTTAGTTGAATAACTTGCCTTTCCAGATTAAATGTCTGTTCTTCGGCTTGGATTTTGTCAGATCGGATCTGAACAGTTGTGATACACAATATTGACAGCGAGTATGTCAAATCGGATTTGCACCAAAATCGGATTTGGACTGACAGTGTGAACAAGATATTCGACTACTTTATAGTATTAAATAAGTGCACTCGATAATTTTGGACACCACTACAAAATGGCTGTCTCTTCAAATAGTGCACTATTTAAGGGTACAAACCCTTTTACAGCCCACGTGATCAAATCGTTCCCACGCATTTTGGCAACGGAAGTGGTGGTGTTCCTCAACATGTTAGCAAGTTTATCAAAACAGTTTCTCAGCATCAAAATGTCTGGTTGTTGCATTTACGTTGCACTAATCGAAATTCCAACAAGGGGCTTAAGTTTTATAGGATTCTGACAGGATCGCGTCCGGATCCGGTAGCCGGATACCATTTAATAAAGTCAACTTTTTAAAACAACCTTTTCCGTCTGTGTTACTTAATCCGCTCGCGTAGCTTGACACGCTGCTGATTCTCGCCATACTTCGTGCCAAAATCCGTGCGCCTACGTTTCTACGTCATCAGTGTGAAAAACAGTAAAAGGGTCTATATGGTGCTATTTTGGACACAACCAAAGTTTTAGGTTGATTCAGATAGCAGAGCTAGATAGAGAGATTGATGTGATTATATCAAAATAAATAATTAAATCAATTTTTCAAATTGAATCCATATTTGTACCGTCTATTAAATATCGCATTATCTAGCAAGTTACCATATTTCTCTTCCATATCTTGCAACCCTGCACTGGTTTATGGTGGTTACGACCATGGGTAAAAGGGCACATCTAGTAAAACTATTAATTTAGCGTTTAGATCCAACCACCTACATGCCCCTAAACTTTCCTGTTCTATAAGCAGTAAAAACAACAAAGTGTAGTGATTTCCTATTTCTGTCGGCTATCTATCTAAGAAATCTGTACATTAAAGGGCTAGTTCACCCAAAAACAAAAATTCTGCCATCGTTCGCTCACCCTCAAGTTATAAAACACCTGTATATAGATATTTTGAGAAATGTTTTTGGGCACCATTGACTTCCATAGTATTTGTTTGGTTCTACTATGGAAGTGTAGGGTGTTCCTGCTTACAAAAATCTTCCTTTGTGTTCAGCTGAACAAAGAAATTCATCTTGTGGATAGTTAATGATAACAGAATTTTCATTTTTTGGTGAACTATTCATTTAACATTCAGGAGGGAATATACTATGTGAAAGTACATTAAAACTTCACATCTGAGATACAGTAATGTACACAACATAATCGTACAGAACAGAATGGCACTTTAGAGTAACAGTGAACACACGTTCTGTGCTAGTGAGGCAGTTTGTATGCAAAAGTGACCGATTGAGTCACCATAGCAGCCTGGTCTTCTTGAACATCTTTAAGAAGTAGACACACAGGTGAGCCAGCAATGGGCACTTTGTAATGGGTATTATTTCCAAACACACCACGTATGGCACACTCACGCAAAACTGTCGAGGTATCGGATTGTTTATCAGATAATTGTGCATGTGGTCCCTTCTTAGACGTTCACAAGTTTTGAAAAACAGTGGTACTGGAATGAAACATAGCATAGCTTAGTCTATGTGACACTGCTTTCATCGTCATTCCCCTCACACACTTCCTCCACACGACCGCCACCCAATACTCCAGAACCGAGGTTGTGCACCCCACTTTGAGAACCTATTCCTAATAGAGGCCCCGGCATGCCGAGACACGAGCCCCCGCTGCTACTAATTGAATGTTGAGGAGATAAAACCGAGACCCCGCTTCGACTCTGACTGGGCTCACCGCTTGAGAGCTTCAAGTGATGGGGCGGAGAGATGACAGAGCCATCAGACGCCATCCTTGTGCCCCCGCCGCGTCTCTCACAGTGTGAGCGGTGCCTCATAAAGCTGTCGCGCCACATGAACTTCTTCCCACAGCTGTGGCAATCATAGGGTTTCAGACCGGTGTGCGTCTTCATGTGTTCGGTGAGATGATGCTTCATCTTGAACTTCTTGGAGCAGACGGGGCAGTGGAAGGGCCGTAGGTCCAAGTGCATGTTGATGTGGCGGTCTCGCATGCTTTTGTGCGTGAACGTTTTCCCGCAGTGACACATGAAGACCTTGCCTGACCCACCACCCCCTCCGCTGTCCAATCCCTCGATGCCGCCGCTCAAAGCTCCTTGGCTGGGTAAATTTACCGCTCCGTGCTCAAGGCTGCCTTTCAAGGACGCACCAGACATTCCTCCTGTGAGACCTAATTGAGATGAAGATTCAAGAGCAGCCTGATTGTACAGAAGAATTTGGTTTCCTTGCATATCCAGAGGAAAGAGCTGAGCCCGGGCGGAAGTGGACTGAACGGGGCCGAGCAAGGCAGAAACGGACCTGGTGGTACATTGAGTGGGATTCTCAGGAGGATGAGAGGACGTCTGGTCCATCAAACCCCTCTCAAACTTGAGGTAGTCTTCTGAAGATTGGCAATAGTCAACCTGTGGGGAAATAAAATTGAATGAGAAATAGTTAAACATGCTTTTTTTATTAAGTGGGAAAAGATGTGTCTCACCTGTGCCTCCATTTCAGCATCTTCTCGGAGGCCGGATAGAGTCCTTACATTTGATATGTTAAACGTCCTGTCTCTCTCTCTGATCATCTCCATCTCTCGTTCCTCTTCATCCTCACCTCCTTCCTCTCCTGACACCACGATGAGGTCATCATCCCTCGAGTGCTCCGTCTTCACCACCACCCACTGTTTTCTTGGCATGATGCTTGGCTGACTATACGACGGGCGTTTTTGTGATGGCGATGCATCTCCATCTTGATATGAAGAAACTCCAAAACTGTCGCTCACACCAACCTCTTGATCCAAGACGGAGATTGAACTCTTCCGCTTCCCACCTCCCCGTTCTCTTTTCCTCTGAAACAAAAGCTCATCGTCTTCCTCATCGTCCTCAATCAGAAAACCTTCCTCTCCACCGGAGGGAGTGCAGTAGGTGGGAGTAGAGTGGACAGCGTTTTCTCCTACTGCTCCGCCGGTGGTCACCATCGCCCCTCCGAAGTTTCCCTCTCTAGGACTGAAGTAGTTGGTGCTGCTGGGAGACTGGCTCTCGCTAAATGATGGTCGGCTAGGAGGTTGAGGAGTAGAAGCCGTATCTTCTCCATCCGCCTGGGCAACCTTGATGGTGCCACTGAGCCCAGCGTTCACCTTTTCGTCACTTCCCTGAGGTCCACTTGAACCTCCTCTCCCCTCTTTGAGAAGCTCAGTGCATTTGTCCACAATGTGCCACATCTGAAGCACGCTGCCGACCGTGAGGTAGTTCACGATGTCTTCACGAAGCAAACGCAGCTTGCCTGTGTAAGCACAACTCAGGACACTCTCAAAAGCAAGGGGATCCATGACTGCTGGGATGGAGACGGTGGACATGTTCTTCAGCAGCACCTTGTGTGAAGACAAACATTTCAAGATGATTATTTAGGACTGCACAAGTTATCTCCATCTCTGTTTCACAAAATAATGAAAGTTATACCGCTTTAAATGATTACTACACTTTAACAAAAAATCCTGAAGTTTTAAAAAAACGAAGTTTTATGAGGAAAACATTCCAGGATTTTTCTCCATATAGTGGACCTCAACAGTTTACAATTTCAATGCAGCTTTAAGTTTCTCTAAACGAACACAACCGAGGAAAAAAATGACAATCATTTTGCAAGATAAGACCCTCATGGGATAGTTTTGAGCTCTTTGAAGCTGCACTGAACTGCAAAACGTTAAGGTCCACTAAAGTCCACTATATGGAGAAAAATCCTGGAATGTTTTCCTCAAAAAACTTATTTTCTCCTCGACTGAACAAAAGAAGAGACATAAATATCTTGAATGACATGGGGGTGAGTAAATTACCAGAATTTCTTTCATGAAAGTGGAATATTCCTTTGTAATCACATGAGATTGAACACATGATTGGTGCATTTTCATTTTTGGGTGGACTAATCTTTCAAAGAGAGGGACAAACCTGGTCATGGAAGTAAGGAGACGATGCAGCCAGTACACATCTGTGGGCTTTAAACACTTGACCCTGCACATGAATGGAGAGATCACAGAGATGGCCTTCCTCACGCTGCCGATTCAAACTGTCAAGGACTGAAGACTGCACGCTGGGGAAGCAGACCTGCACCACTGAAGCAGTGGATGAACCTGCCGAGTCACCATAATCTTCCTCCACTGTGACCGACTGCATTCCTGTAATAAAGAGTTTTGATAAGCGTTCATTTTGATCCAAAGAATTAAGAGGATGTAATGTTGTGTCACTTGTGGTAGACTGGATTCTCATTCGTGGTTACATTTACATTTAAATACAGTGACGCTCGTGACTGCTCATCCGAGGGGCGCTTATTCAAAATAATTGTTATTTTTTTGCACGTCAAGAGATCCTGTGTGCATCACGTTTTTTGTCAAAATAAGTGTCTGCTGCACACGGGTCAAAACCGTTTATGATAAAAGAGACGCTCATGTTCACAAAATACACGCAAGACACTCCCTTAACAGTACACCTTGATTACGCATGAGATTATGCGAGTATCTGGCAAACGCGAGCGTCTCTTTTATCATAAACCCTTTAGACGCGTCTGCAGAGGGCACATATTTTCACAAGACACGTGACGCACACAGGATCTCTCGACGCGCAGAACACATATTTTGAAAAAAGGAACCACACACATGAAGGGCTACATTCATGTTGTGACAAACTTTGCATCGAGCCCCCTCAAAAAAAGAAGTCACGCCACCACTGTTTAAATATTTGGCATAAGCCTTCAACCAAAGCAAATGGAATGTATTAAGCTATACATTTTTATCAGTGTAAGTATAGCCCTTTTCATGAAGAGATTCTGGAAAATACATAGATAATAAGTCCTGGATTTGTCCCGGGATCGTTTGATTTTGGTTCGTTCACACTGCCAGTGATATTCTGGATTATGTTTGTGAAGAGACGTGAAGTCAATCGTGAACATTGTTAATCTGCATTTAAAACTCCCGGTCAAACAGTTGCATGATAACCGTCACTGCGATGACACATGCATCCTCACTAAAGCCCTGGATACACTGCACGATTTTTGCCTATCGTGGTGATTTCTGTGATCGTGGCTCTTCATCGGTGGTCTTATATCGTACAGTGAGAGAGGTCCAAAGATGGCCGTTTTCCTGGTCTTGCTCCCAAAGAAAGCCTACGATAGTTTTCTGACAGTGTCAGAAATTCGGCATGATCAACGCACATTGATCTAAAGGGGGATGCACACCGGACGAGAATGAATCTAAAAACAGAACACATTATTTGCTATGATTGTACGCACACACGCGGCAGCTGTCTGATGGGACTCTGGACAATGGTCAAATCAATGTCGCACCACAGAGCGCCACCCACATAGTTTAACATTAAATAACATCATATTTGTCCCAAATCCTTAGCGATTAACATTGGTTGCTAACATATATTTTGCATTTAGAAGTAGACGCTATCAGACTAAGTTTGCGCTATTTAATGTGTACGTAACCTCCGTTGTCCTAGACACAACGCGGCACTTCTCGTCTGGTGTGCGACCTCCTTAAGCCTCCGACTCAATAGGTGTCATCATCGTACAGTATACGTGCTTGTCGTACCCAAGTTTAAACGATCCATGTTGCACAGTGTAATAAGGTATCACATGGTGTATCCCAGGCTTTAGAGACATTGTTTCTGCCTCTTGCACACATTCAGTGTCCAGCACTGATACCAGCAATGTTACTAGGTCCTCATCCAGGGATCAATTTAGGATGCTTTGCGCTCACATAATTTTTCTGTAAACACCACATGTCAAATGTCTTAAAATAACCACCAATGTCTGTGGTAACCGTGGTATAAGCGGAATAATTGACTCCAGTGCTTTGAATTATTCGCAAATAATGCACACCCAGGGCATTACCACCTTGGGTGTGCATTATTTTTTAATAATTTAATACCAGTCTTCAATTCTTCCTTACATTAACATATACATTAAGTATTTACTAAATGTTAAAATCTGCTAACTTTTGTTGCATTCCTAACTGAATACAAATAATGACTTGGTAAGAATCAGTAAAATATAGCTTAATATTTTAGTAAGTTAGTGAGGCCCTCATATTAAATATACTCAAACCTTTACACACATCAATATGTAATATAAATCACATAAACATTGTATAAAGCATACACTGTTTCTGTCAGATATAGCATAGTAGAAATAATATATGTAACATAACATATAAATAAAATATATATAAATATAGGAGTTATTGTTAGTTTATTCTGAACAGTCCTCTCAAAACACAGCCGTTTATATGGCTAGGTCCAAAGAACAAGGGCCACTGACCTGACACTGCACTGTCACTTTGTTGACTTTTGGTGACACATACTTACAGGTTTAAAATTATTACTTTTCTTATTACAATTTTCTCCATCTGCTATAAATGTAGGACCTATATCTCCAAGTCTTTAATGTACACAGTGGCACAAAGATTACATTATGCCGCGAAAGTTGCATTGATGTTTGACCAATATCTCGCGGCTTTGACGACTTGCATTAAAGTTTAAATCGCCAACAACAAACACACTGGATTTCTGTTTTGTATGACTACGAAACATATAAATACACATTATTATATATAATATATTTCAATCCGGAATTCGCGAAGTGTTCGTGTTTACATTAGCCAGCTGCTACGACACCAATCCATACAGCGCGTGGCCTTAAGAAACATAAACGCGGATTGTGTTATAAATAAGTCTCGGTTTATAGATTAAGAGATTTTACCTGTTTAAATATCTCCGTCAGACGTCAACAAACGGATTTTCATAATGTTAAATCAATCTTTCCCACCGTGTCGATCTTAATGGTGGACTGACAGCGGGGTTGAGTCTGCAGACGGACCGCTGCTTTTACCTTTAAGAATCCCAGACAGCTCCAGACTCTGCCGACTAAAAACACTGGAGCACTGTTGCCATAGCAACAAGCGCTTTAAAACCCCAAAAGCTGGAAAAAATTATGACTTTGAACATCAAAACTTTTCAAAGTTTTTCGTCGGTCAGTCGAACCCCCTTGACCCACATTATTTACCTGAAGTATCCCCTGAAATTAAGTAACGTTAAATATTTTAATGATAACAAATTTGCATGTTTGACTTTAAAAACATGTTTTTTACATTCATTTGAAAGTTTTTATCAGTAGTATTTTACGTAGTTATTGTCAGTTTTACTTGTTATTGTACCTTCAGGTAATTTTCTTTTATTGGTACATTACACAATATATTTTGCAGGTCCTCATTGGTCTGATATGTAAAGTTGTGTAAACAAATAAAATATTTTGTTTTACATTTTATGATTTCATTGTTATAAATTATTTTTCATCAACTCACAAACCCTGCATTTCCTCCGCGAACCACCAGGGGTTTTCGAACCCAGTTTGGGCAACCCTGCACCAAGACCCAAGATTAAAAAAGCACTAAAAATGTGTCTCTTTTTGAAAACTGCATCTTTCATATTTGCATTAGAGGTTATTATTGTCTACTTTTAAGAAAAAAAATTATACAATTATTATTTCTTCCTCACAATTCATAATCACTAGTTTAATTCTCATTTGAAAATGTAAGGGTTGCTTTTCTGAAATAAGACCATAAGTAAGGGTGTGCATTATTTTCTTATAATTCAATGGCCCGTCATCAATTATTCCTTAATTATAATATGGTTATCCAAGGTCAATTTTGGAAACAATCATTGGTATTTTCAAACCAAAACATTTCCTAACATCAATGTGAATGTTCTACAGTAGAGGTGCCCAAACTAGGACCCCACGGTCCAAAGTTGGTTCGCAATGACCTTTAATTTGGCCCATCATGCCACACGAGGTAAGGAAAAATGATAAACGTCATTGATGCAGATGTTCATATTTCTAATTAAACATTTTCTAAAATGTAACATTTTTGTTTCAAAGGTACATTCCAAAAAATGTATTGAAATTAAATGAAAGGAATTAAAGTGAATGAAGGGGAATTAAAAAAAAAAATTGGCAATTTTTTTTACAACAGTTACCTTTGAAAATAAAACTGCATTAGTTATGCATAATCAGAGAAATGTTTGCTTATTTATTCTTTAAAGGGATAGTTCACCCAAAAATGACAATTTGGTAATTATTTACTTACACTCATGTTGTTACAAACCTGTATGATTTTCTTTGTTCTGATGAACACAAAGGAAGATATTTTGAGAAATATTTGTAATCAAACCGTTCATGGACCCCATTTACTTCAATGGTATTCTTTTTTCCTACTATGTAAGTAAATGGGAACCACGAACAGTTCAGATACAAACACTCAATATCTTTCTTTGTGTTCCTCAGATCAAAGAAATGTATGCAGGTTTGTAATAACATGAGTGTAAGTAAATGATGACAAAATTTATTTTTGGGTGAACTATCCTTTTAATTAAAAAATTATAAATCAGAAGAATCAGAGCAACTTTAATATAACACAATGGGCAGAACACAAAAGTAAATGAGTTTCCAAACTTTGTCCACTTGCCAAAAAGTGCCAAATATGGAACATTTATTGAGTTCACTTACAAGCTTTCTTACAATATGCATTTGATGGTTGAAAAACGGATAAAAACTGGTATGGCAATTAAACAGTACATTAAAATGCATCACATATATAAAAATATTTCACAAAGCAGAGAGGTTAAAGATGTATAAATGACAGAATCAGATAAAAAGTTAAAAACATTTACAAAAAAGACAACAGTTGAGTTTAGAAAAATCATGGCTAAAATTACTTCCGATTAGCCGAAGCTGTTCCAATGACACAGTCATTCACCTGCAACACATAAACCACATGAATGTTTATTTTTATTAAAATTCTGAACTGAAAAAATATATGTTTTTCATTATCATTCAACACTGACCTTGCTGGCAAACCGCAGAGAATTCAGACTCTCACCAAAGCTCTCTTCCTCAGGTGATATATTGACAAACATCAAACTAGACATAAAAACAATTAAATTACAAAAATTATGCATCTATATCTCAGAAAAATCCTAAATGAAACAAACATGTTCTGCTTACGTTTTGCTGTTTCCGCCAAGGCAGTTTTGCAGAAGGTAGGTGAGCTTTGAGTTACGGTAGGGAACAAAGCTGTCCTGTAAAGGTTAAGAGATAAAATAATGCTTCAAACACTATCATAATAACACAGTTAGGTAGTATTTTATTAAAAAAAAGTGTATAAATGTTATAGAATTAACTTAGAGTATTACTTACTCATACACGTCAATATTAAGATTCATATTATTTATACATAAATGTACCTTGTTGGCCAAAGCTGCAATCACAATCCCCAAGTTAGTGAGAGAAGAGTTGATGGCGGTCATTTCTTTGAAGCGTTCTCCTTGTGACTGACTCTTCTGTACCCTTTCACTTCCAGCCAAGTCCACCAGACACAGTGTGGCTAAACAAACAATCAAAACAAACATTTAATAAGCACCATTCAGCTTTCATTCGTTCCTTTATATCAAAGACCAAGAAAGCGCTTTTACTATACAGTTTGTATTATTACAGCAATCTCTAATCTCAACCTTTATTTCTTTAACCTTTAAAATATCCAATCTCCTCACATTAATTATGTAATTAGTTTTTTTGTTTTTGAAGACTGCTCTTAATAGGACCACTGATCCTCTTTAATGTACTTTTTCGATTAAAAACATGGCTGGCTAGTTGCGCGACTTTCCTAAAGGGACTTTGGTTGTAATATAAGGTACATACATTTGCATTTGGTGTCTCGATCAGTGTTTTCTCCCTCTATGTCTAGCTGGAACACAGAGTGAGACCGAGAGGAATGATCGTTCATGCCGGTGCGCGCAGTCGAACGGTTTTGGTTTGCCAACATGATCAAATTCTGTACCTTAAACACAAAGAAATAAAGCCACGCAAGTAAAAAACAAAGGCAAGTATGAAGAGACATTTCTGAAACTTAGCTTTGTTAACATGTGGAATACAAAATGAAAGTATTAGTTGAACTTGTGACTTAAATATTAAAGGGTGCTTTATTTATATTGATATATTCTTATTCCCTCCTAAAATGCACAAACAATTATAAGAAAAGCACTTTATTCCCTACATATTGTAGCACGATCAAAATATTGTGCAGACTGTATGAGCGGCCTAACATGGCAGTTTGTGATCCATGCAGTAATTCACCTTCACATTGTCAGGACTTTACAATAAATAATTGAAACACTACCTCATCCTCATTGTTGACTTTTTGGTAGGTCAGGTTAGTAACTGTGATCTCATTGTTGGAGACCTTTCTGATCTCATGCTCGGGTCTCTTATTTGGTTTTCCCGTATACAGAAGGTCTCGAAGAGTCTCGTTGTAGATCTCCACAAAGCTGGCAGTGAAGGTATACTAATAGAAACAAAGGAAGAGCCCATTTATAAACCAGATATGTAATGGAAAGCTAAATCACAACATATATAAGTTTTTACAAACAAGACGCATAGACTGGACTTAAACTTATTATGGTAAATTAAGTTATCAATTTAGCAGCTGAAATTACCTTCCATCCTTGCTCACTGAGTGCTTTGGCACACTTAAATATCTGCTGGACGGCACGAGGAATAACACCCCATTTTTCCTCCATATCACCCCCCTCCATAGTAAAGGTCTTCCCGCTGCCGGTTTGGCCGTAAGCGAAGCAGCAAACGTTGTACCCATCCAAAGCAGATTGCACCAACAAGGAAATCTCTTCGAAAACATCACTTTGAGTAGTGCGTGGCCCAAACACACGATCGAAGCTGAAGTTATAGCTTTTCTGTGTATCGGCTGTGCGACCTGTATGTGACTGGAGATGAAAAGGAAAGTTGTGGAGTTTGATAACATGCTTTAACTAGAATCCAAGAAACTGTGAGAAATTAATTTACCTCCTCCATTTTGGCCAGCGTAAGAGCCTTGTTATCATGCGCCGGCAACTGGATATGTGGAACATCCGACTGATTCCCGGTCAGCAATGGGCGGACCCTACAAAAGACTCTGATGTTACCCTAAGAATAGAGAAATGGAAAGAATGTAAACAGACAGATGTGTACATGGACACATGCATGAAAACTTTAAGGCATTTTAGACACAAAATATTACCATCTTATTTTTTTAATATTCTACCAATGCCCATATTATACAGTGTCTTATGCACTTTTCTTTGTATAAAGAAAAAAATATAATGAAATAATGGTCATTGTGATCGAATTTGAACCATGCATGGCTTCATCACTGCTTACTTTCAGTTCCTGAATGGTGTTGTGGAGTTTCCTTCGCTCCATTTCTCCAAAATGAAGCTCTTCTCGTTGACGGGTCACGGTCTCTTCAAGGTTCCTGACCATCTCCTGACTCTCCTTCAAACTGTCCTGACACCGGCCCAATGCGGAGGTCTGAATGGAGAGCTGAGTCTGAAAAACACAAAGGAAGACTACCGTTTAACCATTCAAGCATACACAACTTCCAGGAAACACATAAAAATTGAGTGCTAAATATAACCTAGCCATTTACATATTGTGAAATGAACATCTCTGGTCATCTCATCCCCAGTGGTCATGTATAAGGCATGTTTGCAATTATTTATTTGCTTTTTTATTAAAAGCAATGCACAGTGCATTACAAATTATACACTTTTTAATCAGTGTGCGTGTTACTTTTTGCGCTGCTAATGCAATGCTCTTCCACTGAGCTACACCTGCACATTTACCTGCACATTGCGGAGCTCAGACTCCAGATGGTCCCTGAGCCCTTCCAAAACCTTGTGCTCCTCGGTAAGCCTGTTGAATTTTTTCTGAAACTCATCTCTTTCTTTAGACGTCTGCTCCAGGTCGTCCTTTACAGTAGCCAGCTTTACCAGCTCTTCTTCACAGTCCCTACAACAGAAGGATTCATATTAGATAAATGCCGTGCCACCAGTTTAGGGGATTTATTCAGTTTCTCAATACACCAACCTGAGGCGCCTTTTGAGGCTGTTATTTTCCTCTTTTATTTCAGCTTCACGCTTTTGGACTTTTGTTATGGAATCTTTTAGATTTTCATTCTCCTGGTTTACAGTTTTCACTTTGCTCTGGTAGTTTTGGACCTTGGTCTCCATGTCACTGACTTTACCCTTCAGGTCCCATGCGGGCCTTCGTGATGCAGCTGAACCTGCAGGTGCTACAAGTAAACAAACCTAATTAAGTCATCTTATGAAATCAGACAATTATTATACTATTGCATTCTGATTAAGTTATTAAGATTATTCAATTATGCAATATAAATGCATGTTACCTTTAGCAACCGCTGCAATTGGTTTCTTTTGTTCACCTTAATGCAGAGACAATATCCATGTTAAGTTTATAAATTTAGTTACATTATATCTCAGACGTGATTTATTAATATTTGCATATAAAGGAAGGCTTTTAAATACCTCTTGATGGGGCAAGAGCCACTGTTGCAGCTCCAGTTGGACGAAGAGGTTTGGCTACTGAAGAGAAAGAGAGAGACAATATAAAGACTCCATGCTTTGATATCTTAGTCAAATAACCATAAACCGTTATGATGAGATGATAAGCAAACATTACTAACCAGGAGCTTTGACAGGCACAGGACGTCTTGCTGGCACAACACTAGCCGGTCTGAACCTCTGAGGCGGCTCTGTGTCCACCTTGCGCATTTTCTTCTGCAGAAGCAGTTTGTTTATTTAGTATATATTCAAAACAACAAAAAGTGAAATAATATAAAGTAAATAAAAACAGACCTGCGCAGGCTGTTGCTCCCCGTCCGAGCTAGAGGTGAGGGCACGTTTCCCAGACATGACTGGGAGACGAGATGATGTATTCTAAAAAAAATAAGCAATATATTTGACAGAAGGATGTAATTGGCTTTTAAAGGCACACGCTGTTTTGCATGTATAACAGCAGATTGTAAACACTTGTGAAGCACTTCAAGGAAGTGCAGGGTAAAGTATGTAACTTTGTATAGTTTTGTATAGGAGTTATGTATTAGCTTACTACTTACTTTGCTGTTGTGATATGCATGCATGTAATATTTTAATGTATTGTAAATATAAATGTAAGTTACAGTAATGGCATATTGATTTTGAAAGAATCTGAAATTTTAACTTCTAATTTATGAACAAATGTTTACATGTTAATACAAGGTCTTAACTTACCTCTTTGTTCATAGATCGTGCTCAATTCTTCTTGAAGACAAACCCAAAACAAACAAAAATCCAAAACGTTAAAACTATTAGTTAGTCTGGCAGATTTATATATATAAAAAACACACATTTTATTGAGCATCACTGATTTAATAAATCGATAGCTGTAAATATAAACAGTCAAAAACAAACAGTAGTTACGAACAAGATCGTAGCATTTACAACGTTAGCTGATGTCAGTCGCTTAGCTTTACGAAAACACAACATTCGCCCAATAAGCGGTACTTTAATATAGAAAATTATAAATATATGCAGCAACGTTTTAACTTACAATACTTCTTGCGCATGTATAGAAATTTTTTTAGGAAAACAACATACCTTTTATACACGAAATAAACAACACACCCCAATACAGCACTGTTCCGTAGCCGTTTGGATTTCAAATTGAAAATGTGTTTAGTGGCGGTTCAAGGTGCGCTCTCATTGGTCGAATCTAAACCAATCAATACGAAGCACAAAAAAGCTCCGCCTACACATTCTGACACATATTTGGTGCTTTTATAATAATATTCATTAAGTGTATATATACAATATAGAATAGATTTATCAAATGTTTTGGGTTGCGTAATGGCAACTCTTTTTTTTAGAGAAGATTATTAGGACATTTCTAGAAAAGGTGGAAACTCCTTGGTTAAAGCCTTTTATTTACATTCATATTTATTAAAATGCATTTTGTGCACCTAGATCATAATTTTATAAACGTCAGATTCCAAACGCTTAATATCCGACACGTACGTGAACATTGTTTCGATAAATTAAAGACCTCACATGCCGGAAGTCATTTTGGCGGCATGCTTTTATTATTTGACCTCATTCACCGGAAGTACAGTCGAGCGGAGTCGGACAGCCCTTCGAGAGAGAAAAAAATAGAAAAAAATTTTTGAGGGAAAAAAATCGGTGAATCCAAGGGGTTCGGGCGGATTTGGACGAAGTTTCCGAACTGTCCCAGCCCGGAGGAGCCTTGGGGGTTGAAAGGGAATCGCCAGCACCGGTAATTAACATAGAGTTATGAGTCATTGTGAATTATTTCTCCAAATTTGAGCAACTCACACGGGCGCTTCTCCCCCTGTCTCGCCAGCCGGAAGTCTGCATGAAGCTGCGTCTCTCTCGTATCAGGCGTCGACGTTTTTTTCTCTCTTCGTTTTTTTATCCTCGACTTTTTTTCTTTTTTTATTTTCTCAGCGAGACTAGCCGAGAAAGGGATGGAGGCGTAGGGGCTTTATTGTTTGCGAGCGGAAGTTTACATGTTGTATAGTTTGTAACAGTGCTTCTTTGCGCGGATAACAAAAGCTGACATTTTAATGGAGGCTGGAGAAGGAAGCCCCGATATCATTAATGGGCGTTTTTCTATTTCCAGTTATCTGTAATTACGAGTTTTCATGCATATGTTATTAGCGGTAGGCCACGAGATTGCAGCGCCCGTCTGTTATGGATCATAACACACCTTGCAAACCGAATAAAAACGATAAAGTTGTTCGCTTGGTGCCAATCACCTGTTTTAATTTAGCCATGCATGTAAAATAAAACTAAATATTATTTCTTAAATGCTTAGTAGTTTGTTGGTGAACTGAATATTTCATATTGTTTAGGATCTAGCGATTGCACTAATTCGCTTGCTTTTGTTTTGATGTCATTATAGCACGCGCTTAGTGTTGCACGCCCATGCAAGATATGCAGCTCCTTCCCATTTTTAATGCAATAAACAATTGCAGACAACACGTTGTGTTTGTTATGTAAATAAAGACCAAAACGAGGAATTGCAAATGTTGTGATTTTATCCTGCTGTTTTTTTTTTTGTTGTTGTTTGAGGTAACGTCCACAATATGCAGAAAAAACTTGCTTCATGCATGTCAGTTTACACATTGTGCATGCATCATGTTTCCTAACCCAACATCATGCCTCTTTGCCTGTCCTATGATACACATTGGGTCATCCACCAAAAAGATGCCCCAAAATTCTTTGCCTAAAGGGATTATTTACACGAATAAAACTGCATGACATCAGCGGATATTACAATGAATATATATATAAATCTCTTATAAATAAGATAAAGGTTACTGCAAGTAGCCTTAAAGGATTGTGTGGGACACTTGGGCGTTGCCTAAGTAAATACACCTTTAAAAGGCCCCACCAAAACAAAAAAGCGAGGTGTCATTTCACAACTGTTGCCGAAGGCAGAGTGGGTGTTTTACTAGTTATGTTGCTTTTCAATTTCAGAAATAATGGACGATTCCCATTTCAACTCATCATACTTTTGGTCTCCCGTACCAACAGTACAAGGACAGGTAGACACCTTATTATTGGACTCTCTTGTATGATTGTGTCTCTCAATGAGACACCGAAGCTTAATTCAGTAATCACAAAAAAGCCAAACAACCATGCAAGTCCAGGATGGCTAACAGCAGCCTTGCACTGTGCACTGATCCATGTGAAAGTTACACACTGGAACCCGTGCACGTGCTTTTGGGAAAATAAAATAACCCCTCCCTCGCTGCTCTCTCCTTTTCTCCCCTTCATCCATCTGTTTATCATCTGCATTCATCTCTCAATCCATCCTTCTTTCTCTTTCCTTGCTCCCTTGTTTTTTTCCCATTCACTCCCCTGTGATTTAGATCGAGAACGCCATGTTTCTGAATAAGATGAAGGAGCACCTTGGGCAGGAGAAGAGCGTCTCTTTTTCGCACTCGTCTGCGGCGCACTACCCGACGACGGTGTTGACGGTGCCAGGGTCGGTCGCAATGGACGTGGGAGCGGTTGGTAGGGTGCCCAAACAAGAGAGTGGAGGAGGAGGAGGCGCTGGAGGTGGGGGAGCAGGTGGACAAATGGGTGGCGTGGGGGCGCATCTGCACCCGCCCCACACGTCCCAAAACATCACTGTGGTGCCTGTTCCATCTACTGGCATCTTAACATCAGGTGGGTTTTAATGTAAAGTAAATATTACTGAAATTCAGAAGAACCCCATGATGATAAAAGATCACTAGCAATTAGGGTTGCATAACGATTAATTGCAATTAATCTATTGCAGAAGTTTTTTTTTACATCATATATTTGTGTGAACTGTGAATCGTAATCATGTATATATATAAATATTTACACATGCATGTATAATAAAAAAAATAAAAAAAAATATATATATATATATATATATATACATATAAATTGTACATAAATATACAAATGTACACACATGTAAACATTTCTTAAATATATACATGCATTTGTGTGAATTTATTTATACAAAGTTATTGTACACATACAAAGTACACAAACAAAAAAACTTTATTATGCAATAGATTAATCACGATTGTCTTTAAATGATTAGATATAGAGTACAACACATTTAAATGAATTAATAGGATCTTTTTTAAATTTAATTGTATATTTTATGCAAAGATTTTTAAAAGTCACTCGAATCCTAAAGTTTTTTTGCGTTTGTTTATCTTTTTCATCTCAGCTGGATTAGTGATCACGACTCCTCAAGGCACGCTAGTCACTTCTCCTTCTTCCTCTCAGTCTTTTATGTCTGGACCGACCACCACAACTATGATTGTGTCTGCATTGCATCCATCAAACACAGGTATACACCTTGACTTACCTGTTGACCCACTTCATTTAACTGCCACAAGTTTACACAAAAGCAGTTAGATGTGTATAGTTGTTTAAATATTTTTAAAATTTTTAATAATAATGTTTCTTTACACTTTTGGATACATAAGAATTAATTAGTATATGACAAGTAACACTTTTTTAAGTACAAAGGAATAGTAACAAACAACATGTTATTAATATTTTTTATACATTTGAATCTTGTCATTTTCACATTAAATATAAATGTGTAAAATGGATGCAATACACTGTAAATTAAAAAATGTTTGTACACACCAAATGCAAATTTAACGATCAATTCAAGTAAATGTAAAGACGCGAACTCGCGCAGGGCGATGCGAATGACGCAAATTTGGTGGCATGATTGCCAAGAAAACGCTCGCTATTCGCCTCAGACACGTCATATATATTAAAGCAATAAGCCCCAAGAAGCAGTGGGTTACCAGTGCATTTTATAACAGCTAAGGGGCGTTGTTATGCACGACGCGAAGTGGAGTGCCTAAACCCCCTTAGCTGTTATAAAATGCACTGTAACCCCACTGCTTTGCGGGGTTTATTGCGTTTATAAAACGGTTACTTCATATGCATAACGTTAGCGGGATTTTATAAAATAAAACACAAATAAGTTGTAATTATATTAGTACAAATATTACTCTTCCGCCAAACAAAGTAGTTCCTCAGAATCAAGTGTGACTGAAACAAAGCGCAGTTCCCAACCAACAGAGACGCAGCAAGGACACATTGAAATTATGATTTAAGACTGTGGTGTTTATTTTTATAAATCAACATTCATCAAATTCATGCATTAACATTTATATGGTGCAACTGTTGAAGTGATGATCAAATATGCTTGGAAGCATGCTGAACTCTTTCCCCGTCAGCTTTTTTTTTTTTTTTTAGTTGCCACCCAGTTTTAGTTTAATGCCTTGCAGAAAAATTATCTTAATTATCTTAATAATTATAAATATAAAATAAAAAGAACAGACCATCCGCTTTCAAACAAAAACAAACAAACAAAAAAAACCCGTTTCATCCTACCTTCATTTGTTCTCTTATCACCTCTCAAATTTTTTAGCTAAAAGCGGAGATAATTCCATTTTTGTGAAGAACTGTTGTTAGAGATCAGATTCAAAGCCATCAAAACTTACACGCTGTGTTTTTAGTGTTGAGTGAATGCGTCCGTGTTTAAGTTAGGTAAGATCGCCATCTAGTGGATAATAGCGGACGTATGAACTTGAGTTAGAAACTCCTCAGACAACGTTTTCTCTTTATCGACGAGATGACTCAACAATATTTATTGACATTTATCTGGATATCGCCATTAATTGTGCAATTGTAGAAAAATGTAAAATATGATTAAAGACTGTGGTGTTTATTTTCATAATTCAGTACGCAGCAACAGTGGCGCAGTGATACTTATGTAATGCGGTCTGAACCGTGGGGTTACCGGGGTATTTTATCACGGCTTAGAACGCGTTTCAACCAATCAGAATGAAGAACCAGAACTGCCTGTTTTATAATAGAAAATATTTAACTAGAGCGAAAAAAAATCGTATTAAAAAAGTTAAATCCTGCGAGTATTCTAGAGCAAGGAATGCAATGCTTCATGTTTGGTGTGTAAATCATTAGCGGTGATTTACATTTGGTGTGTTTTGCACGCACAATTACATTATTTAGAATATGTCGCTCCCTATCGCAAGGCTACATTTAAAAGTACGCATTTTTCCGTTCAAAAAGATGGCAAAGCGATGTGACCCGCTCTAATTTTCAGGCGTGGGATGCCGCAGCCAGTTGAAAATACTTTTACATTTTCAGAATCCTACGTCGGATACGGCGCGTCAAGTTTTCCACACGGTTTTAGATGCAAAAGGTTTTATAGCACTGTTTAATGCAATCATACAAGCTTATATAAAAGAGATTGAAGAACGGCTTTGATGATTGGTCAGCTAGTGATGTCACAATACTTAAAGGCGGAGTCCACGATGTTTGAAAGCCAATGTTGATATTTGAAATCACCCAAACAAACACGCCCCTACCCCAATAGAATCTGGACCTTCTGTTGATAGACCCGCCCCACACATACGCAACCCGGCATTTGATTTGATTTGATTGGCTATAAGTGTGTTTTGGTAGTCGGCCCGTCTCCTTTTCCAACGCGTTTTTCAAACATCGTGGACTCCGCCTTTAATTTATAGTATCTAGGTTATTTTTAAGCATAACATAATTTATTGATATGAGGTCCATAAACTAAGTGTGTTAAAATGTGCAGTGCTGCGGGTCCCTGAACCAAAAATAAGAACTGCTGATTTATAACATCTAACAGTAATACATCACAAACTCTATGCTCAAAAGTGATGTAGTTGCATTTTGCCATTTCACTTTCACCGTCTAAAACACCAGATGCACACATGCGGGATTTTGCTTACACAGTCAATCTCAGAGACTCAAATGCTTTAAGAAATGAAAGTGAGAGTGATTGTGGGAAGAAAAGGATGAATATTGCATGACTAAGGTTAGGGAGGGGGCGAGCAAGCTTTGTATGTTGAGAATGAATGACTGGCCTGCCCACTTCCCTATTGCATATAGAAATAATGCACAGATTTATAATCAATATCACATTGATTAATTTCCCTTTTTTGTTTTCCTGGTATGAACAGATAAGAAAGAGGATGGTAGTATTTCATCTGCTGTGGTCATGCCAGTGCCGGCAAAGCGTGGCAGAAAGAAAAAGTCCATGATGTCAAGGGCAGGCTCAGTTTCAGCCCACGCCCTCGCCACAGGAAGTGATGCACTTATTCTGGCCCACCTGGCTGCTGGGGGACAGGTGAGACGTTGCAGAGGTGTCGTAACAATCCTTACTTCCAGATAATTCGTTTTTATAAATTTTTTGTAAAGCCAGAATTTATAAAGCCATTCACATTAGTGAAACTGTTAGCATATGAAGGTAAAATTATTTTGGCTATTGTATATTTTTATTATTTGTTTAAAAATGGACTTGTCATAATTTATAAAGTAAGACAAGATTAAGGAATAACATTCAAATATATCTCTTATGATTTAAGTTAATTCTCTGTAGGACTAAAGTGGTTGACAGATAAATAAAAGTTTGCGTGTTTCAAGCTGCTAACTGAATTTCCTCTTCCCACAGCACAACACAAGCGACCCATACGACCTCTCCAATGATGAGGATGACCATCCAGGCAAAGATGGGAACAAGTCCTACAGGTTCGTACTTCCTATCTGATAGGTTAAGGAGTAGATTTATAGTATTGAATATTGAATATGTGTTTGTATATTTATTAGTGTTTTTAAAACAACACAGCTTATTTACTTATTAACACTTATTACTTAGATGCCGGATGTGTGCTGTGACTTTCTTCAGCAAGTCTGACATGCAGATTCACGCCAAGTCCCACACGGAGGCGAAACCGCACAAGTGTCCTCACTGCTCCAAATCCTTTGCCAACTCCAGCTATCTGGCACAGCACATCCGCATCCACAGCGGGGCTAAACCCTACACCTGTTCCTACTGCCAGAAAACCTTCAGACAACTCAGTCACTTACAGCAGCATACACGGTACAACACACAATACGTGCATGTGTGTTCATGTGTGTTACATTTTATGGGAAGCTGCCACTATAGCTGTTTAGTTTAGTTTGCCAAGATAAGCATGCTTCTTTTCTTTTTAACTGTTTCATTCTTTCTTTCTCCTAAAACACCTCTACTTTCTCCTAGCTTAATGCTGTGATGTTTGACCGTACATATACATTCTTAAAAATAGGCTGCAAGTTTAAACTAAACACCATATTCCCTGGAAGAAACAGCAAATCCTTGATAATCAGCATCATGATTATCTCCTCACTTCAGTGTTTGTCTCATTTCTTCACCCAAACACAAATATTTCTGTTCTGTTTGTTTCTTACTTCATTCTTTTAGCACACTTTCTCTGTATATATATAATCATGTGTCAGGTTTACATTTCTGCATTTAGTGTAACTTTTACAATCTTGTTTGACTGTTTAAATTGTCATTGTTTCTCAGCGCAATCAAGCACATTTTAAATGTTTATTGCAGTTTTGTCTGTTTGCCTGCTAGGCTCACAGGGTGTCAAACTCAATTTGATCCTGGGCCACATCAGCGCTATAGTTGCTCTAAAAAGGCCGGTTGTATTTGTAAGACTGGTAATAACTCGATTAATACCTAGATTTGAAAGTAGAAGCCCAATAATGACAGATTATAATAGCACCTATTATGGCCTTTTTACAAGATGTAATATAAGTCTCAGGTGTGCCCAGAATGTGTCTGTGAAGTTTCAGCTAAAAATAACCCACAGTCTATTTATTATAGCATTCCCAAAATGTCCCTATTTGGGTGGGAGCAAAAACCCGCTGTTTTAATGTGTGTACCTTTAAATGCAAATGAGCTACAGCTCCTCACTTCCATACAGAATGAGCGCTTTCGGTTAAAGGAAAACACCACTGTTTTTTAATATTTTACTATGTCCTTACCTCAACTTAGACGAATTATAGCACACCTATTTTATTTTTAAAACACATGAAAACCACTCGGGTTACTTATGTAACTGTTGTTCACTGAGAAGGGAATGAGGCGCTGCGTCTCCCTTGCCATACGTCCTGCGTCCCTGTAATTCCATCTTGGAAATATTTCAGATAGCGATATACTTCCTGGCACCCCGTCACCCTATCTTTGTCGTTAAGCCTCACCATTAATTGAATTTCATATACACATTCAGACACACTTACCTCTGGAGGTGTCCACAAAGTGTCACTGCAGTGATGCAGCGCAAGTTCCCTCAAAAGGAAACTGTAACAATGTATCTTTAAAAGTAACACATGTAACCTTGCTCTCACTTGAAATGTGTCCCCACATTTAGTCCTTGAATTTGAGGGTACTGGACCTGAAAAGTCCTTGAAAGGTCCTTAAATTTTATGTCAACTAAGGTGTGGGAACCATGCATATTGGTCAACCACTAGTTCTGTTTTCTCTTCTGCCTTTAATTTCTGTTTTGTATCTGTATTTATTTTCACTCTCATTCATCTGTCTGTTTTACTTCTCGTCATTCCACGCTGGTTAAAATGGCTCTGGGATGGTTTGACATGTCCCTACACCACACACTAGTTAGGGAGAGGGAGGGGAAAACGGAGAGGATGAGAGAGAGAATAAGAGAGAAAGGATGAGTTGTGTTTTTGTGTGCTGTGTTTTCTAACTCAGACACAACAGAGCACACCGTCACACTTCTAAAACCATGAAACCTCCAACATATTTTCGATTATGATTTGATCCATATACGGGTCATTTATTGGTTCTACTAAATCTCTCTCTTTGTTTTTTCTCTCCTCATCCCCTTCCCTTCATCCCCTGTTAGAAACCACACAGAGGGCAAACCGCACAAGTGTCCTCACTGCTCCAAATCGTTCGCCAACTCCAGCTACCTGTCCCAGCACATCCGCATCCACAGCGGGGCTAAACCCTACACCTGCTCCTACTGCCAGAAAACCTTCAGACAGCTCAGTCACTTACAGCAGCATCACAGGTAACAGACAGGGATAGATAGATTGAATATTAAACCAGTCCCCGTGCCTTCCTCCTCTTTCTTTCTTTTCTTCCTTCTTTTTGTCGTCTGTCGTGGCTTAGTTGTGAGATGAGATTCAGTAGGCGTCATAGAACCATAATATATGTATGGCTGTTTGTGAAATCAAGGCTAAAGTCTCATTATCAAATTTATTCAGTGATTCTACATTGATTTTAATCTGTGACATGATCTTACTCCGTAAATATTAAAGGCGGGGTGCATGATCTCTGAAAGCCAGTGTTGACATTTGAAAGCAACTAAAAAAACACGCCCCTACCCCAATAGAATCTTGGACCTTTTTTGATAGACCCGCCCCACACATACACAACCCAAAACATTGATGTCGGTTAGTAGACACGCCCCTTACTGATGATTGGTTACAATTGTGTTTTGGTACTCGGCCCGACTCCCTTTTTGTTTTTCAAAAATCATGCACCCTGCCTTTAAAGATATCAAGGTTATATTTTCACAGAATGTTCATTACATTATGTAGGTTGATTTTATGTATAAAACGGTAATCACAGAAAATTACTTTAGCCCGGTTTTAACAGACTGGGTCACATATAAGGTGATGTAAATTTTGTTCTCCGATCTTCACTTAATTGCTTCTGTATTACTTTTAAGGATTCACACTGGTGATCGGCCATATAAGTGTGTCCATCCTGGCTGTGAGAAAGCATTCACGCAACTTTCCAACCTCCAGGTAAAAACATCCTTAACTTTGGTTAAGTCAGTTGTAGGGATGCACCAATATATCGGCCTATAATCGGTATCGGCTGATAAAAGCAGTTTTTTTCACTATCGGACACCGGCCGATTGTTTAAAAACAGATATCAGGGCAGATTATATTCTGGCAATCAAAAGGGGTCAAAAAACGTATAAGGATTTTGGGGCGGTTTCCCGGACAGGGATTAGACTAGTCCTAGATTAAAATAAATGTAAGGGCTGTCCAAACTGAAAACCACTTGCACTGACATGTCTTAAAATACATCAGTACCCTTTGTTTTGCCTCAAAATGCACACAAGTAATGTTTTTAGCAAGGCATGTTTGTTCAAACTAGTTATATTTTCTAATTAAATAGGCTAGTCCTGGTTTAAGATAATCAATGTGCGTGAAACCACCCCTAAGTGTGATGATTTTTAATTAGGTGACAATGACAACAGAAATTGCAGTTCGTTTGCTCTGCACTTTTACAAAATAATACTTCGAAACAAAGAGTAAAAAGCAAAACTATCTGTATCTATTGGTATAGTTAGATGTTATGCTAAGTATTCGAATATCGGTATTGCATAGACATTTTGTATCGGTGTATATCAGGCTAAAGTGAATACTTTGGTTGCACTTTTAAGGCGCTTTGGATGAAAGCATCTGTTGAATGCGTAAATGTTAAAAGAATATTCCACTTTCATAAAAAAATTCTAATAATTTACTCACTCCCATATCATCCAAGATGTTTATGTCTGTCTTTGTTTAGTCGAGAAAAAATTTGAGTTAAGAAAACTTTCCAGGATTTTTATAGTGAAAAAAGTACTTTTAACCACAATTTCTTGTCTTGCACTAGCCTTGTGATGATCACGTCGAAAGGTCACAGATGACATATGCGCAACTTCCGCTCCATTGTTTACAAGTGTGGAGAAAGAGGACCATTCAGACATTGTTGTATGTGGAAGGTTTTCCCGCAGCACTTTGCAATTCGGGCGGCCCGCCTAAGCTGGGAAACCCTACCGCCTTAACTAGGTCGTCCAAAAAAAAGGCCATCAAGTGCATCTCAGGGAACAGCACGGACGTGCTTCACACCACGAGCGGGCGGGCACGGCCGAAATGAGAGAAACGTGGTCCGTCACTGTCTGGATGATAACTAGCCAGTTGATAAAACATCTCAGAGAATAGAGCGGACGCGCTTTACACCGCGAGTATACACGCGCACCACACGGCCGAAATGAGAGAAAGACTGGTCAGTCACTGTCTGGAGGTTAGCCAGTCGATTGTCATGCCCCCGGCAATGGGTCTCCAAGTGTGTTTCACATATGTAATGTGTGACCTTTCAACGTGATTACGTAATATGTAAGGTCGTGCTGACACGTCACGAGGCTAGTGCAAAACGAGAAGTTGTAGTTTAAAAGTACTTTTTTTTTAATAATGACCCTTACTGTACATTCACCACGCGTCTTGAATGTGAGCGTAAAGAAGAGTTGAAATCAGGTCAACTTTATGGTAATGAGCTATGACGCAGTTCGGCTGCAGCCAATCGGAAGGCGGAAACCAAAAGATGTCCTCCGCTTGAGAGGATTCCAGAGAATGCGTTCAATAGTCAAAGCGTCCACTAATCTTTTTCTATAGCGTTGTTGGCAGGGCAGCCAGAGCGGTTTTGACGCTCTTGCCCTCGGCGGTGTGAACGTACAGTTATGTCTCAGTTGTGATCATTTAGAGCTCTTTGAAGCTGCATTGAAACCAATGAGGTCCACTATGGAGAAAATTCTTGGAATGTTTTTTTGAAAGTGGTGTAATACTTTAACATTTCACCGGAAATTGTTTTTCAGTCTCATCGAAGACAGCACAACAAGGACAAGCCATACAAATGTCACAATTGTAATCGTGGTTACACAGACGCAGCGAGCTTGGAGGTTCACTTATCTACACACACCGTGAAACATGCCAAACTCTACTCCTGTGGTCTCTGCAACCGAGCCTACACATCTGTAAGATTCAGCACACCATATACAAATCCTTAATTTTCATTTTCACTTTGCAATAAGGTTGTATTTGTTCATGTTAATTTTTGTTTAGCAAGCTTTATGAACTAAAGTTTGAAATTTCATCATGTCATAATATATTTCCTAATTGTGTTGTCTTTTTGTTTTAGGAGACGTATCTGATGAAACACATGCGTAAACACAACCCAGATCCTCTGACTGTTGCGGCTGCAGTGGCTGCCCAGCAAGCCCAGCAGGGCCAAAACCCCGGAGGTGGGGGAGGCGGCAGGGGCCGCGGGCGGGGCAGAGGGGGTGGATCTGCGTCTACAGGAGCCGGAACGGCTGCTCAAGCGCAGAACCAGCCAAATCCCACGCCGCCAACCAGTTACTCCGTTACGGAGGGAATTTCCTGCCCCTTCGATCTGCATCAGTACAAAACCCTGCCAGGTGTAGATATCCAATATAAACCTGTCACCGTGGGCGATTTGACGGTTCACAAAGACCTCTGCCTCACCGTTTCCACCTCCGCCATCCAGGTGGAGCATATGAACTCATAAAGGATCTCAAAGAGAATGAAAAATGGTGGGAAGATATAGACCATTAAATAAAAGGACATAAAAACCCCACTTTGGGAAAAAGCAGGAATTCCAAAAAAAACAGATTTTGCCAACGGAGGACTCAAAAGAGAGGTGGCACATGAACTGTTATAAATTGTCTTTCATAAGACTTGCTCTGCAGTGTCACTAACAAGGCCTTTAGCTCTCGTGACAGCTTTCATCAGTCATCATTAGTGGTCGATGGGCGATGCTGATATTGAAAAAGTGATGTGGCTGACAAACAACATTTGTTATACATATTATTTATATATATATATAATTAAATATCATAAATATAATATATATCGGCCAATGCAATATATCGGTCTTAAATTAGTCATCATTAATATAATACAGTAGCAATGAGATGTGCTACATAACCAGAATCACAGGTTAGCAAAAATAAAATCCACGGTTACAAATGATGTAACTGTTAAAACATTTTTTGCTGCCTTAAATTGTTAAGTATAATCAAATTGGCTTCACAAGTAATTTCAACTTAATATCTAACATTTTGACTAGTAATGAGATGACGTCTGAAGCCAATTTAATGGTACGGCAGGAAAACATTTTCAAGATGGATGCTTCATTTTGTATTCGCATTTAAGCCAGTTTTAAAAAATGATTGTAAATACAACGTAAAAAGCTGTTATGAAGTTGTAATGCTTTTTATGACACTGCATTGCTGGCCTCCTGATTGACATTTCAAGTAAAAGCGTAAATGGTTTGTCACTTCTAGGTTAAACCTATTGAAAAGAGGTGGCTGAGTTACAGACTGCACTAAAGTGATAACGGATTAAACGAAAGCTAAAGCTTAAATGGAAGATGGCACTTAAATGAACCTTTTTATTGTTTGTTTGTTTCTCGTCATTACATTTTAACCATTTATCACATGTATATATTTTTATATTTGTCCCTGTATGTGTGGTTCGATTGAAAATGCATGTAAGAGAGGATGGAAGAAGAGGAGTGCGTGAAAACATCTATAAAGTTGTCAGATTTTTTTTTAAACTAAAGAGTTTAGTCGTTTTATATTATCTTGATCCTCCCTACAAAGTGTTTGTCATTTTCCAGAAAAAGGGAGATAAAAATAATTGTGCAAACAACCAGGTACTATTCAGTAGTGTTTTTAAACCTTTAATACCAACTATTATTATATTAACAGTTCTTTTTATGCAATTATTATCATCATTATTCATTGGGAGTTACTGTGTGTGTGTGTGTGTGTGTGTGTGTGTATATATTACATAAAGACATGTTCATTCTAAAAAGGGAAGGATTGCTTTAAAAATGTATTAACGGCAACATTGGAGATCAGAGAATGAGATGTTAACATATTCCTAAACATCCAATCACTGACTTCCAAGCTGTCATCTGTGTCCAGCAAATAGCCAGATGATTGGTTGGTCCTCCATGTATAATCCTTGTTGTAACCCATGATATGTCTTTGGAAAATAACACAGATCTCAATATTATTATTAGTGTTACTTCTGTCGCTCCTAATACTTATTATTAACTACTCTTTAAGATGACTTTGCTGTATAGATAAACACTCATTCATCCGACGTAACTGTTTCTCCTTATATGAACAATAAAAAAGTTACACATATTTAAGAACAATCGTGTTATTTTATGATGCAATCTGAATTGTAACCATACTATGTAGGCATTTTACTATTTGCTAATTTTGATATATCAGGAGAATTTCTGAAGTGTAGCTTTTGGCATGCACTTATATTTGATAAGTTTTAGTAAACAGGTAACGCTTTCATATTCTCACAACCAAATAATTTGACCTCTTCTGAAAAATTACTTGATCCGGTCATTGTATATTACGATGTACTACATTTTGTTTAAATCTGATGTGGGTACTTTGTTTTAAAAAAAAATACTGTAAAAAATTAAGTCAACCAATTACATCATTTTTTTTCTTTGCCTGTTTTCAACCACGGTTAAAAGTACTAATATATGGAGGTTTTGATTTCATTTTCTAGTTCTTTCCACCCCAAAAATGTTTAACATTTTAAGTTGCTATATGGGGTGGTTTCCCGGACAAGGATTAGCTTAAGCCTAGACCTAGTTATATTAGGATATTTAAGTCGTTTTTAAAGCATAATGTATAAATAAACATTACTGGTGTGCATTTTGAGACACAACACTCGCACTGATATATTTTAAGATATGTTGTTTTCGATCAAGACAACACTAACATTTAAGTTAGTTTAAGCCCTGTTTGGGAAACCACCCCAAAATGTCTTTTTTTAAACTGGAATAATTCTTATTAGCAAATTCTGATAAAGAGGTCTCTGATTTTCGTATATGGGGTGGTTTATTAAAAAACAGCACTTTTATTTTATAATAGCCAGTCAGACAGCTGTTTAGACACAGTTTATGCATGTGTTTAAACCAATAATTTTTTTTACCTCAGGCATCAATTTTGTACAAACAACGGTAAGCTTAACAAATACGCAAACTTTAAGTGTTTTATTGCTACCAAAATCAACATATAAAGTTTTAATATACGTTTTTAGGTCTGTCAAATGATTAATCGCATACAAAATAAAAGTTTGTATCGGCAAAATATATGTGTGTGTGCAATTAGTATGTATATATAAATACACACACATACATGTATAAATTTAGAGAAATGTTAAACTGTTATACTATATATATTTACATTTATATATAATATTAAATATGAATAAATATATATATTCGCATGTAATTGTTTCTTAAATACATAATACATAAATGTGTGTTTTTATACATATAATTACACACAGTACACCAGTGTTGGGGGTAACGCATTACAAGTAACGTGCATTACGTAATAATATTACTTTTCTAAAGTAACGCATTACGTTTTAAATGTACACATTATTATTTGAGTTAATTTTTCAAAAAAGTAACGCAAGTTACTTTTTTAGTTTAATTAATTTTATAAAAAAATATGTACTGAATTAAACTAAACGTAGTCACATTATGCACTCTATGCGTACACGCCTGTGTGGGAACAGTTTGAATCAGAAACTAAGATGGCATGCCAGAGCATTTTTTGTGATGAAAAATGCAATTTCTGAATGCAGAACTTTTCAGTCATAAAAAACACCTGAAAGGCCTGAAAGAGATCAAGCTTCAGCCAAGTACGCAAAAGTAACTAAAAGTAACGTAAGCATTACTTACCGTGAAAAGTAACTAAGTAATGCAATAAGTTACTTTTTGGGGGGAGTAACTTAATATTGTACTGCATTACTTTTAAACACAGCAGTACATGCACAAATTTATGTAAATACAAACTTTTATTTTGTATGCGATTAATCGTTGACAGCCCTACAAAACAGACAAAAAATTAACTTTTTGGTTGAAAACATGGCCTTACCTCGTAAGTGCACCAATGGTGGTAGTCATTGAACTGTAGGTAACGTAACTTTTTTTAACTTAGCTTTATTACTGATTTAAGCCATTGTATTTGAATTGCTTTTGGAAGCTTGTCTCATTTAAATAGGGTAGGGAAAATGTAATGCTTTTATATCGATTCAGATCAAGTCTTTATAAAGGTTCCCACTGAAAGAAAATGTACAAGTTATTGCACTTCCTGTTTTAGAACAGATTTTATTCAAACTTAACAAACAACATTTGATTTGTAGATTAATTTGATATATTGTGAAGTTAAGGCATTATAAGCACAAATAGTACAATGGTTTTGGTTTGTTAGTCTTTGCATGCATTGCAGTGGATAAAATCATAACATTGAAAACTAGTAGTGATAACGTTATAAAGGTAGAGAAATGGAAGAAAGCATCTATTATATAAATGACAAACACTAATGTATTTTTCAACACACTAACATAGCAGCTCCAGCCTACACATCATAACAGTAGGTCCCTGACACACTATATTTATCTAAACATTACAGTCCGGGCCTAAATAAGATAATAGTCAAGTTTATTCTGCCCAACAATGATAAAAGGATATGACATTGAATGACGTACTTCACTTGGAATATAAAATATCAATCAATAAACATCTTCAAGATTGTGAACAAATAGAAAAACGTGAGTGGTTAGTTTAGTTTGAATTGCATACAACATCTATAAAGACTAAAGAACAGTGTTACAAACATTAATATTGAAATAATTGATCATGTTATCAATTATTACATAAGTGACAAATAAGTGTTTATGATATGTTTTATAATAAAACTTCAAAATATACTGACAAACAAAACAAATACCCTTCAGTATAAATATTCATATGTTTAGTGTATAACATAACCAGGTAGTATCTGTAACATAACCAACATATTAAACACTGCGTACTCTTTCCAAAGAAACAATTTGACTTAAAACTGTAACCTAAAATAAATTGTAATGTAAAAGTATCTAAAAAAAAACTAACACAGTTTTCCCTGTTAAGTCTAGTCCTAAAATAAACTCATCTGCTTAGGACTTTCAGTACACGTACACATTAGATCTGCAGTCATGAATAGAAACTTGACATTATGATACTGATAATCACTGACACACAACTATAAGATATGTCAAACTACTATAAGATATGTCAAACTAAACTATTAAAACACATCCATGACGAAAAGTGAAAATACAGTTTATCATTTTCAACAGCATCTGTTATTACTGCCATCAACACATGCTGTGGCAAAAGCTTATAAATGCTTGCTTTCCTGAATGGATCCCTCTGTCTCTCAAGATTTAAAGATGAATGTAAATTTGTACCATTGTCAAGGCCGTAGTGTCTGATGGCATTCAACATAGACATTAGATTTATAAAATATAAAGAACAGCATTCTTCTTCTGTAGACTTTAAAATGCACTTTGGGTTTTGGCAGCAAGGCAAAAAGGACAGAGTTAGACAGACTCATGAACTTGAAAAAGAGAGAACAAAATGTGCATTAAAGATAAAAGAGAGATGAAAGTAGAAACACACAAAAAAATGATAGAAAAGAGAGAATGTTTTCAATAAAAAGAAAGATGGATTGAAGGAATGATTGTGTGGCATGCATACATTAAATAAAATCATGGCTGTGTTGAAGATGAGGTGGATTCAACCAGTGCGGGTAACCTAAAGGGGGAATAAAAATTGATTTGGTGTCACTCATTTATACAAGTATACACAAACAATACATTATTAGTATGTCTATTATGAAGTCTATTCACATTGGTTCCATATGCTTAGTTATACAAAGAAAACGTGTGAGGATGAGTAGTGGGGTTTCTACCTGGGAAATGCTGACTCCCGTCAGTTTTTCGATAGTTTCGGGCAGTTTGGTCATGATGTCCAGCACTTCACCTGTCAGCTTGGCTGCTCCAATCTCTGAACCTCCACTGGAAACCATTGTGACCTTATTGGCAGCTGACAGAGGCTTACTGATCTCTTCTGCCATCTAGTGTAGGAAAGAAAGAACAAAGTTACCACCAATACAATGCATTATAGAGACAGAGAAAACCACGCCCACCGGGGGAAAAACAATCCAACCGTCTCCATTGACTTTGTATTGCGAGATGCCGCCTCCTTGTCATTTCTGGCTTATAACAAAAACAGAATAATGCCTAAGCTGCTGTGTGACAGCTAACAAGCAAAAAAAACTGAAATACGTTTTTATAAGCAGTCGAGCTATAAAACCCAGCCTTTAAGGAGAAAAAAGTGGATTGCTGAATACATTTCCCTCCAGTGGGCGTAGTTCTAATAATAGTAGTACTATGAAAGTTGCCCGTTTCTACTTTTGTGTCACTCGTTTTTTGGGGTCGACAGCTTATAAGAACTTATTTCTGGGTTTTCTTTTCTGTCTCACAGCAGATTTCAGGCATTATTCTGTTTTTGTTATTAGCCAAAAATGTCAAGGAGTCAGTCTCTCGCAATACAAAATCAATGGAGACGGATGGATTGTTACCCTTCGGGTGGGCGTGGTTTTGAGGTCATGGCGTGTTGCGCATCTCTATGTCAAAACACATTTAAAGTGCACCTATTTCATTGCTAAAAACAACGTACTTTTGTGTATTTAGTATAATACAATGTGTTTGCGTGGTTTATGGTTAAAAAAACATACATTATTTTCTACATACCGTATATTTTTGTAGTACCAGATATCGTCCTGAAATGCACTGATTTTGTACAAAACTCATCGATTTGAAAAGCGCTGTGTCCCTGATTGGCCAGCTAATCTGTACGTTGTGATTGGCCTGAATACCTCTGACATCAGCTAGAAATGTGACGCTCCTTACCATGTTTGAAAGATTCGCTCACAATGCAATGCTAACAGGAGTTAACTTACAGGCTGTGAGTCCGAAACGGGAGAAATTATGATAATGTCGGCCTTTACTACATCACCAATCCTAGGAAGTAAACTGTTGCCTACTAGTGTTGGGCGATATGCCCCATTTTGAGATCGTCCTATCGTCAGCCGGTAAGATCGCCGATACACGATAGTATCATTTTTTACTTATTTATGACAAGTCACTTGATTGGTGCACAAAAAGAAGCAAGGGCAACTCTGTCATGACCGCAACCTTCTTAAAACTGATGCCACTAATCCATCCACGTCATTAAGTACCAGCGCTCTAAAATTTCCTGCGTGTCAGGAGTGGGAACTATAAACTCGCTAGTTTTAACCCGCTGCGCGTCTAACAACCTCTCTAGTGCAAGGAAATGTCAGAGCCATGCATATTACAAGTTCAGATGCTAGAAGGAGTCAATGCCGCGCGCATTCAGGTCTGAGCAAGACTCCAAGACGCGCGCATTGAGTCCACATTACAAGCTCTTTCGCACAAAGTGAAGCCCACAAACCCTCTCATACGAGGAAAAGCACGCAATGAGCATATTAATGTGAAACCATGATAATAATAATAACTATCGCCAGCTATCATCACGAAAGTCTGCTATAAGCGATATGTCTGACGATCGTCAACATATCGTCCAACAATCCGTGTGTTTGTTGAAGTCCAAGAAAAGAGATTTACATTGGAGACGATAACTCGCGTCATTGTTTTCTTTGGGGTTTGTACCTTTTGCATATCATTAACATGTACTAATACACACTAATGCTTCGTTCACACCAGCAGCGGTAGAGGCGTCAAGCGCGAGTGATTACAATGTTAAGTCTATGTGAAGTAGGGATGCACCGAATCCAGATTTTTTAGGTTCGGCCGAATCCCGAATCCACCGTTTAAGATTCGTCCGAATCCGAAACCGAATACCGAATCCTACTCGCATCCTTATTCCATTAACACAGTAAAACACATTAATGAATTATACAACGTCCACAGCATGTATTTTTCATTTTATTTAATTTTAACTGTACATTATGCCAGGATGACAAGTTGGAAAACTATTTTGACAATTACCATAAGCCTATGCATAATGAAAGCGATGCGTTGCGACACGCTCGTTTTTCCAATAAGCAAGCAGCTCCGCGCTGAAAACAATATTTAACTTTGAGTGAGAAGCTCCGCTCGTCAATGTCAGTTTTCACACGGCCGTCCAATTACAATGGAGGAGGGGCGGGACATTACCACAGCAACCAACCGGCTCACAGCTGAAGCATCACAGCTACCAAGCGCTCGGCTGAAAAACAGCTGGCATTTGGTGTCCTCAAGGCGTTTTCAGCCGTGTTTAAAAGATTTGGTGTGTCCAGCCCCTAAAGCTCACCGAAAGAAAAAGCTCATCTCCACGTCAGCACCCGATGTGTGTAATCAACGGCCGCGTGACGTCGACCAGCGTAGCGCAAGCCTAGGATTCGGTTCCGTGGAAAAAAAATCTAGGATTCGGCCGAACCCGAACCCCGTCAAAAAGCCCAGTATTCGGCCGAATCCGAATCCTGGATTCGGTGCATCCCTAATGTGAAGACGCGTTAACGCGCATCTGGAGGTCTCGCGGCGCCAATGAGGCGTTTAGCGCAACACAGTAGACACAATTCCGCCTCATTTGCGCGTCTATTTCGCGCGAATTGAGCATTGCCACGGGAAACGTGCGAGTTGAAAAATTTGAACTTTACCAGAAAAACACGCCGCGTTAACCAATCAAGAGCATGCTCTAGTAGTGACGTGATTACAGGAAGCGAGCGCAGTAGCAGAAGCCCCTCCCATGATGCGAATTTTCGCGTGAATGTCTCCATTACTAGATTTTCACGCACGGCATTCACGCATGACTGAAGCAAGTCTCAAAATGTTCAAGCGGCAAACTAGACACGGCAGACACGAATTAGACACCTCAAACGCAGCTGGTGTGAACCCAAGGTTACACACCAAAGAAAAAGTAAAATCGTTCAGACCATATGTGCTCTTTAAATGTTAGCACGTTTTTAAATTGGAATTTCTCAAAATTATAATTTTCTGAGACCAAAATGAAATCTTTGACATGGCCTTGCTCAGTTAATATTAAATATTTCAAGGAAATGTTTTCAACAAATGTTCCTTAAGTTATATTAAATGATTTTATTAAAAAAATACACACCAGTGGCAGTTTCTCCAGAAGCATGTCCACCATTGCTCCTTCCTTGTATTGTTGGAAAGCTTCAGCCTTCTTCGCCATTTGCTCTGCCTCAGCGCGTCCTTTAGCTTCCACAGCGTATGCTTCAGCCTCTCCTCTAACCTGATCACAACATATAACATGAATGATGCATAACCTGAACATCTTAAAATTTTATTATAACCTTAAACCTGAACTATCACTCACTCTAATGGATTCAGCCTCGGCCTCTGCCTCCATGATCAGCTGAAGACTGTTGGAGAGCATGTGAAATGTATGTATATTAACCAATTTTTTTATTATTAATGAGACAAAATACATGCCCATATCTCACCGTTCAGCTTCTGCTAGTTTCTCCAGCCTGTATCGCTCTGCATCAGCTGGTTTCATGACTTTGGCCTCCAGCTCTTTCTCTTTGCGTGTGATCTCCTGCTCCTGCAGCGTGATTTGCTGCGAGCGCTCGACCACCTGCACCTGCATCTTCTCTTCCTCTATACGTTGCTTTGTCTTTGCAACCTAATGCATACAGTTGATCTTAGCTTTTATTTGCTCTGTGGATCATCCGGTTACGTTTCACCACATACTTAGTAGTTCACTCAGGTAAGCACTTACCTGTAACTGATAGGCCATCTCAGACTCAGCTTTTTTGGTGTTGACCTCATAGTCATAGGTAGCCTTCTTCAGCTCGTAGTTTCTCTGAGCCTTAGCCATCTCAATCTCATTTACGTATTGAGCAGACACCTTTTCCTGCATCGCATGGGCCTCCTATATAGAGAAATGAAAAATACAAAATCAGCAAGACCATGGAGGGAACTTAACATTTGGAAAAAAGAAAGAACTCTCACCCTGATCACTGCGTCTCTCTTGTTCATGGCTTCTCCGATACGTGCATCCTTCTGCACCTGTGCCGTACGGGCCTTTCCCAAGGAGTGCAGGTAATCCTGAAACACGGTGGTATAGACATATAGGTTTAAAAGCATTTCACTTTTACCAACATCCTTAGTTTCTTTAAACACAAACAGAGCTAACAGACCTGGTCATCGTGAACATCTTTAAGTGTGTAGCTGACCACACTAATGCCCATGTTGACAAGATCAGATGAAGCCACCTTGAAAACCTGTTCGGAGAACTTCTTACGATCCTTGTAGATCTCCTAAAAACAAATTTAAGGGAAAATATCGACTGTGATGGAGTTTTTGCAAAATATTTAGGTAAGCATCACAAATTGTATTAGTTTTTGCTCTATGTTCTTAATTGCAAATGCATTTATCTAGAATTTAAGTTGCCCAGTGTCCAATTCCAATTTTAGTCAAAATTATTAATTCATCATAGAATATTTTCATTACCAGTATATTCATTGAACCATCTGTTTATGTTTTCATAAGTCCAGACATCAGAAAGATATCAGCCTATGCATCTTTTCTGCTTTAGATGAGGGTAATGTACATGTGTTATGGATGTGACAAAAAAGGACAGAAGTTTTTGAGAGACAATATATTTTATAGGAACCAGAAGCAATAATACCCAACAAATGCAGAATGAATGGCTCTTCAATCATTAAATATATTTATTTAAATTTTCATGTTTGCATTTATGAGGAAACACAACATTACGGATGTGACATTTCTCTATTATGGCCGAGACAATTCTGAAATCTGTGCTTACCTAACTAAAAATACTTTAAAAAACTTAAAGAGACCTCGCATTGGTATTTAAGGGGATAGTTCACCCAAAAATTTTAATGTATACAATTTGGCAATCACTTCCATCCAAAATAACTTGCAGAACAGTTCCATGCAAATGTCAAACTTACCATGCAAAAAATGTTCTTTTGCTAAGATGTCAATATTTGGTGGCTTAAAGGGATAGTTCACCCGAAAATAAAAATGTTGTCATAATTTTCTCATGTTGTTCTAAACCTGTATGAATTTATTTTTTCTCATGATCACAAACGAAGATATTTTGATAAATGATGGTAAGCACAAAGCTGATTGCAACCATTGACTTCCATAGTAGGAAAAATAAATACTAGGAATTCATAACGATTAATCGCGATTAATCTATAGCAGAATAAAAGTTTCTGTTTACATCACATATGTATATATACAAAGTATAATAACTTTGTATAGATAAATTCACACACATGCATGTATATATTTAAGAAATGTTTACACGTGCATATACATTTGTATATTTATATTATATATAAATACTCAGGGTTTCCCGCAGAAAATTTGTTAGTTAAGGTGGTAGGGTTGTGCAGGTGGGCGGGCCGGGGGTTTTGCAATCAAAGGGGCGTATGCGTCATGATAAAAATATTTTTATTTAAAACAATCAAATAAAACTCAATTTTGAAGAAACTATGACAGAAAATGAACACATACTAGATTATTAATGAATTAAATGTTTTATCAACAGGCTAGTTATCCTTCAGACAGTGACGGACCATGTCTTTCTCTCATTTCGGCCATGTGGCGTTTGGTGAAATTTTATTTTTGGACGACCTAGTTAAGGTGGTAGAGTATCCCAGCTTAGGTGGGCTGCCGAACTGAAAAGTGCTGTGGGAAACCCTGATACTTAATATACATTTTAAAAAAATTCTTAAAATTATACATGCATGTGTGCATATTTATATATACATTATTATTATACACGGTTCACACACATATATGATGTAAACAAAAACTTTCATTCTGCTATAGATTAATCGCGATTAATCGTTATGCATCCCTAACAAATACACCATGAAATTCAATGGGTACCGTCAACTGTGTGCCTACCACCATTTATCAAAATATCTTCTTCATCATTTATTACAATACATCCATAATATTTGAAGTCAATGGTTATGGCAGCTGTGTGCTTACCATTACTGCTAGATTGCATACATTTAAATGGATATGCATACATTATAGAATATAGATATGAACATAACAGTGTATATCTAGCTAAAAGTATAGAGCATTGTGTTAGCTCATGGGTTCAATCCCAGGGAACATACATACTGAGAAAACTGTATAGCTTGAATGCACTCAAAATCACTTTGGATAAAAGTGTCTGCCAAATGCATAAAACGTCAAACACATAATGCATGCATACAGCATGTATTTACCTCCACAGTCAAATGGGCAATAATAGCTCTCTGATGGCCCTCCAGCGTTTCCAAGGCTATATGAGCAATATCACTCTCTGACTTGCCCATGAACATCTGACAGGCTGCAGCTAACATCTGCTTATTCTGCCCTTGAATCTTCATCTGTGGGAGAGAAAACACTTAGTTTTGTGTCTTATTTTGGTCTATAAGAAATTATGATTTACAATAAAGCTTATGAAAGGATGTTCACACTTTTAAAGCAGAGTACAAAAGAAAGAAACCTGTGCAATCCCAGTGACAGAAATCGGCACTCCATGACGGGTGTAGACTTTATCACTCTTTACGTTTAGCGTCATGGTGTTCAAAGAGATCCTGTGATAGAAGAATTAAAATAGTGGTGACTTATTTCAAAATCACACATAAACAAACACACAAACGAAGAATAATACGATTACCTTTGAATCTGCTGAACACATGGCACCACAAAGACTCTTCCACCAGAGATCATGAGTGGTGGAGAGCGGCAGAAACCTGGGAAAGGTGTCACGTCAAAACATTAACTAGTTTTTCATGATTTACATACAGATAAACACATTTTTGTGAAGGTTTAAAATTTTACCTGACACCACCATTGCCTCATTGGGACCGCAAGTATAAAACATCTTCACACTATGGATGAAAAATGAAAAACAAGTAAGAAAAAATTATTTAAATAGATATAATGCGAGAAATTATTATTATTATATTTTTATTAATGTTAATAACGAATAAAATGTCATTTTATTCAAGGAAACGCAAGACATCTTGTACTCGGCATCATAAACCCACCCAGAGCTTTAATTGACATCGATCCTGTTTCTCAGAAATGATGAGGCGTGTTCAACTTGCAGGGCTGCGCAGAGAATTCGGCCTATGACATCACAAATCGCGAGAGCGATTCGAAAGCACAACACACCTGTCTAGTCGCTCTCGCGATACTCGTGTCATAAGTTGTTCGGTCTGCGCAGAGCTGCATGAAGTCGAACACTGCTGCTGTGCATGGACGCCAGACGGCTAGTAAATGGTCCTACGCTTGGCTAAGAGCAAACAACGACCCTCTATCTTGTTTGAAAAAATAAAAAACACATTCTTCTCAAAATACCCACTGGCATGCCGCGTTTCGAGACTACACGTTGTTTTTATACTTCAGTGTCTTCGTTTGATGCCGAGATGCTTTTCTAAACAGACTCCGATCGATGCGGGACCCGTAATAACTGTAATGTAATTATATTACTAAAACATAAAAAAATCGCTATTATCTGAGCCTAATTCTCAAACAAAAGCAAACTGCATTTTTGTCCTACATTCACAAAATAACACCAGCAATAAAATTGACCACGAATTAAGATTATTGAATACAATGACGAGAATAAATCCAGTGTTTACGTTCATCACGTCAACCTAAGATCTGCATGGAAAACATTATAGTAAAACAAGAAAATGCTTACCGTTGACCGAGTTGATAAGTAAGTTGAATAGTAAATAAGTTGATGGTGGTACAGGATTAAGGTTATTCTCTACAGCATATAGGATAAAGACGCAGCAAGCAGCAGGCTGTAACTAGCAGCAGTGTGCGCGATAGAGATGGCGCCCCGCCCGGATCACACAAACATACTGGCGCCATCTCATGGTGGGATTCAATTAGAACAGAAAATGCGCTCCGAGCTATAAATAAATAATACATCCCCCCCCCCTCTCTCTCTCTCTCTTTCTCTCTCTCTTCTTATCTTTTTATTATCTCTTCCTCACTCTTTCTTTCTCACTTGATACAGGTTTGGCTGCATTTGTGAGAGCTCAAATATGTATGATCAAATCAGGTAAGGTTTTTTACCTTTTACTAGATAAAGTAGAACAGTGGAGCGGTGGTTTAGGTTTAGTATAAAGTTTTCTTACTACACATTTTCCTCAGTTGTGTCAGTTTATGGTCTATGTTCAGGAAAATAAATTTAACCTTCACAAATAATTAAATAAAATAAACTTAAAAGACTTATATTTATTAATTTTCCTCATATTCAAAGGACTGCGGATTATTATTATTATTTTAAAAATGTCTAACTCTTATTTTGCTATTATAAATACGTTAGAAAGTGTTATAATAATAATTTAGAAAATATAATATCCAGAAAATGTGTAAAACACGAATGTCCTCAGCAATTCTTAGCCTTGTTTCCGTATAATCACGAAACTACCCGAGCTTGGCCGATCTTCAGTGCCCTTTAAAACGAAATCAGCCGAAGCCTTCCAGATAACGCCGATTTGTAAAGCCACAGAAGTGTCTTTCTTTGGCAGATTGGGGGCGAGGAAGAAGGGTTGGAGAATAAGGGGAAGAACAAATCATCATTTAAATCAGATTTCACCTTCATTTCATTTGACAATTGCTTCAGTTCGCCTGGATTACATATACACAGGTAACTATAGCATTCCTTTATATAATGAATGGTTTATAAAATCGGATGGCTTTCACATGCGAGAAGAAAAAGGGTTAAATAGTGCAGTTTTTGACGTTCACTTCATTTAATTGATCACATATGTGGTTAATAACAGATAAGGGCGTGTTTTAATGGTAATGTGAGGAAAGAAATAGTTTTTGTCAGGACAGCTTTCGCCGCGAAGAGTGATGTAATATTTATTAATCTCATTATAATAAATACAGAAAAATAAATGCGGTAGGGAAACTTAAAATATTTTATTGCCTTTAGGATATATTTACTGTATATATTAGCTTTAGTGTTCATAGGGAGATTGGAAATTTCCATTGGTTATTTTCACATTTTGTTCGAGTTGAATCTAGCGCCTTATTAGGAGAAGAACGTATTTGAAACATGAAAAAACATTGATTCATAGTAGGCTAGATTAAAGGGACATGTGATATAGCCCACCCAAGATACACTGTTCTCAATGCATTCACGAGTTAATACCACACCATTAAATCTGCACATTGTTTTGCGGCATATCTGTTAGTTTAAGTAACGGTCTTTTAATTTCTGTTCGGTAAATAGGATTGTGACTGAGAACCGCGTGGTCACGTTTTTTCTTCGTGTTCTCGTTTCTGTAATTAATGTGCTTTAAGATTACACATCATGCGTGGCAGGGAATTGTGATAAAAGGGGATTCATTGTTTAAACTGCGTCTTTTGTTAGTATAAATCCCAATTTAACCGGGTTGCCTGCACGTGACGTATGTTAATGGGGATACTGTTATCCCTGTGTTTTTCATGGGACATCTTGAGCAGAGGAGTGCGGCACACCCTTGTCGCATCATCTGAACAAAAAGACGCCTTTAAGACGCGGAGATCCTTTAAGGGGAAATTCACGGATGTGTTATAAATGCCGCGTGGGCATTTTTGACGCTTCATGGATTTTCCTGTTAATCCAGACGGATACCTTTTGTTGAACCCGTCTCATTTAATTGGTCGACAATTTGGGACAGTCATCAATGTAAATTATCGTAGTCAGCCAAAAACAACATGCAAGCGATTAGTCATTACAGTACTTAAAGGGATAGTGACCCCAAAATAAAATGTTGTCATTGTCTATTCACCCTCATGTCGTTTGAACCCCAATGTATTTCTTTGTTCTTCATAACCCAAATGCTGATTTTTGTAAGTGTTCAGTGCACATTCCCGTCTAAAGTGTTGTTTGTCCCTGTCTAAAATGTGCCATTTTTGGGTGTGTCCTTTTAAATGCAAATGAGCTGATCTCCTAAATGGCAGTGCCATGGTTGGACAGTGCAGATTAAAGGGCGGTATTATCCCCTTCTGACATCACAAGGGGAGCCAAATTAAAATTAACTATTTTTTCACATGCTTGCTGAGAATGGTTTACCAAAACTAAGTTACGATTTTTTTAGGATGACACAAGCACTGGGAACCCAAGTATAGCACTTAAACATGGGAAAAGTCAGATTTTCATGATATGTCCCCTTTAAAATATATGACACAAATCTAGTGGAGTTATTTATTTAACACTTTTGAGTCCCTCTGTAGCTTGAAGGGTTTTCTGGTTACTATAGGAGTGGATGGTGACTGAGGTGGTCACCATCCACTTCGATAGTAACCAGAAAAACCCCACACTTAAAAAACTGTGTTTGGGTTCTGAGTTACAGCCAAGACATTGGGGGTTTTAGGGTGTGCGTAAATAATGATAAAGTTTTAATTTTGGGGTGATCATACTGGAATAAGACTCCACAGCACACCACATAAAGAAATTTTTTAATGATTTTAAACTGACTGACATAAAAATGTGAATTGTTTTTTTTATGGGTAGCATCGCTGCACTCCAATATTCCAATATTTATTTATGTTTATATAGGCTATTTAAATATAACAAAAGGCTTATTTTCAGGTGTAGCTTTTGACACCAGATAGGGTTGTTTACCAACATGCGATTTTCATTTTAAATTTCAATATGAGGAGCAGATGCAGTTCGTGTTCATGCTGAGGAGCTCAGATCAGATTCAGTAGGAGTCTAAAGAGTAATTTGGCAAAGCGTTAGAACAAAGCAGATTGTCTCTATTTCTCTCTGCCTCAAGCTCTGACTGTATCTTTACTGCTTAATAAGACAGTATTGACTCAGGCTATTATAGAAGAGATGTCTAATGAATGCGATAGATATGGGGAGAGACACAGTTTTGAGCTCTGAATTATTGGGATTCTGACAGACGTTGGGCTGTCAGCAGCCTTCAGTCTGGGCAAGCACTCATGCCATCCACAGGATTTTATACCACCACAGAGCTTCTCTTTGAAAGACAGCCAGTAAATCAGCTCATTTAATCAGACATCTACAGTGTATTACAGAGAACTGTGCTCCGTCAGTCTGTACAGTTTGACCTAAAAGCAATATTTGGTCTAATCTTGAATCTTGGCTGGATTCGGTTTGCTTTAATGATTTATGGTTAAGCTCTTAGTTGGAGATCTCTTGGACAACAAAAATTCTTTTAATTCTCTTTTCTTGCTGTCATCTTTTATTATCATTATTATAAGCTTACTTTTATACCAAAAACAATAAATAGCAATGTTTACATTTATATTTTAGATTTATGCAATTGACACTTATATATATTATATATTTTAAGTTGTATTATATAAGAGAACTTTCAAAAGTTTACTTTGCTCTGAAGTGTCACATAATGCCTTTAAGCATTTGTACATGTTGCGTTACATATTCACCATTACATTTATTTTAACAGAAATCCAGCCGAAATGGGCCTTAAATATGTGGTGGTCATTAGCACCCTCCTATGTTCAGGTAAGGGTAAGCTTTTCATGACTTGCAGGGTTAATTCATATAAAAATGAAAATTTACTTTTCACCCAAGGAGAAAAATGTTGTCATTAATTACTCACCCTCATCGTTCTACATGCATAAGACCTTTGTTCATCTCTAAAGCACAAATTAAGATATTTTGGATGGAATCCGAGAGATTTCTGAACCCACATAGACAGCAACGCAAATTTCAAGGCACAGAAAGCCTTTAAAGACGTCATTAAAATGTCCATACAGTGGTTCAATCTTCATTTTATGACTAGAATACTTATTGTGCTCATAAAGTCTCCAACACATTTTAATGAAAGCAGCACTTGCATGCGTAAAACATCAGTGTTGTGCGCCAGCCATAGACGTATATACACAGATGCCTCATTTGACTGCTCTATAGTTTTGAGCCGTGTTAATGGGGCATCCATGTATATATACATATACTGTATGTAGTTTTAAACACGGGTGCATGCTGCTTTCATTAATACTCAACTTTTTGAGCATATATGAGCATACACTCACCTAAAGGATTATTAGGAACACCTGTTCAATTTCTCATTAAAGCAATTATCTTATCAATCAATCACATGGCAGTTGCTTCAATGCATTTGGGGTGTTGTCCTGGTTAAGACAATCTCCTGAACTCCAAACTGAATGTCAGAATGGGAAAGAAAGGTGATTTAAGACATTTTGAGAGTTTCATGGTCGTTGGTACCAGACGGGCTGGTCTGAGTTTTTCACAATCTGCTCAGTTACTGGGATTTTCACCCACAAACATCCAATATTCTGTATCCTGTGTGCGAAAATGCCTTGTTGATACTAGAGGTCAGAGGAGAATGGGCCGACTGATTCAAGCTGATAAAAAAGCTTTGACTGAAATAATCACTCGTTACAACTGAGGTATGCAGCAAAGCATTTGTGAAGCCACAACATGCACAACCTTGAGGCGGATAGGCTACAACAGCAGAAGACCCCACCGAGTACCACTCATCTGCACTACAAATAGGAAAAAGAGGCTACAATTTGCACAAGCTCACCAAAAAGGGACAGTTGAAGACTGGAAAAATGTTGCCTGGTCTGATGAGTCTCGATTTCTGTTGAGACATTCAGATGGTAGAGTCAGAATTTGCATAAACAGAATGATCCATCATGTTACCACTGTGCAGGCTGCTGGTTGTGGTGTAATGGTGTGGGGGAAGTTTTTTTGGGACACTTTAGGCCCCTTAGTGCCAATTGGGCATCGTTTAAATGCCACAGCCTACCTGAGCATTGTTTCTGACCATGTCTTCATGGCCCATCCTCTGATGGCTACTTCCAGCAGGATAATGCATCATGTCACAAAGTTATCCTACATTTAGGGCCAACATTTCTAAAGAATGCTTTCAGCATCTTGTTGAATCAATGCCATGTAGAATTAAGGCAGTTCTGAAGGCTAACGGGGGTCAAACACAGTATTAGTATGGTGTTCCTAATAATCCTTTAGGCGAGTGTATATCAAAATATTTTTACTTCCATTCTGAGGCTTAAAAATATAGTTGCATTGCTGTTTATGGGGGCTCAAAAAGCTCACAGATTTCTTCATAATATATCTTCATTTGTGTTCCAAAGATGAATGAAGGTCTTAGAGGTGTGGAACAACATTAGGGTGAGAAAATTTTCCTTCAAGGGTGAACTAATGGCTTATGTTCTTTCCCATATACTGTGAAGGTGAATGGTGACTGCTGTACATTTACCATAGCATAACATTTGATTTCCAAGGAGGAACGAAATGAATATTGAGAGTGAATACATGAGAATTTCTATTTTAGGTTGCTTTCAAGCTTGTTTCTGACAGGAAACGTTGGCGGAGATCTTGTAGATTAAATTAAATATCAATATGCTAACAGATTTTACAGTTGCAGTGATTTATTTATTTCAAGGGCAACATTTTGTAGCATAAATAATCATAAGACCTTGGACTTATGATATGAAAGTGCATAGTTGGCAGTTTGACATGGCTCCTAATATTCTTTTTATAGTTTGCTCTATAGAGAAGGGAAACATGCATGCACTCCCCAATGCTAAAACATCCCATTCACTAATATTAACAGTGTGGGTGTTTTTCATTGTCAGCAAAATGTGTATATTTTTAGGACCCGTGTATAATAGACTATTAAAATTAGAAAACCTTGAGGTATTGTAAATTTTCTCATTATTAAAGCTTGTACAATGGGTTGAGGGCAGACTGAGTCACTTAATCTGTTCTCCAAATTTGGTAAATGTATTAACATTTCAGAAAAGAAATTGGAAAAATATGGTTTGCATCAAACATGTAATAAAAACCCTGTCTCCTTGCACCTCTCCTTCATAACTGCTGATTTTCGAGTCTAACACAACACCATTTCTGAGAGCTATTAAGGCGAATTCATTGCCATTTTACAGCATTTATATAGACTAGACATGCTAAATTTGATCTGTCACTTGATCGAATATTAACTCTCATATTACCAGCAGCATTTCAAACTGTCTTTATGAGCTAGTTCACATTCAAGTATGTGCAGTGGTAGGTATATTTCTAATTTAAGCAATTTATTATACACCAGAACATTAATATTGATGCATTTGGCATGCTTTTATCCAAAGCAATTTGCAATGCATTCATGGTATTTTATCAGTATGTGTGTTCCCTGGGAATCAAATCCATGGGCTTTGTGCCGTCAGTGAATCCTCTAGCAGTTGAGCTACTGGAACACTTTAATAAAACCAAAAGCTGTCAATTAAATTGGTTCAATGCATGAAAATATTGAATTGTTTTTGTGTAGTGTATTGATTTAAAAGCGTTAGAATACAATTTAACTTATATTAAACGTATCTTTATCTTATTTTCTTTCTTTTTACAGTTTGGTCATCTACCATTAAAGGTAAAATGCCTTGAAATGACAATAATTACACAAAAAATATGTTTTTCTGATTCATTTTATGAAGATGTCTTGTTATCTAAGAAATCTTCATCTCACTCTGCAGCGAAAGATGAACACCGTACAGCTTTCTTCGGTGAGGATATTCATATTCCCGTGCCGGCTTTGGATACAACAAATGTGACATTTATGTCAAGGATGGATCCGCAGACCGAGGTTACTTTCCTAGACAATGGAAAGATTCAGAATCAAAGAGTCAAGCTGAATACTCACGGCAGGCACCTGATCCTGGAGGATGTGGGGGAGGAAGATGAGGGCACGTATGTGGTGAGGAATTCTGCGGCACCCGCTGATGTCAGGCGCATCATTCTCATTGTTAGAGGTATATATTACATACTTGATCAGTGGGTTATCTTGTTTTATGTTTATGGGTGATTCTCACGAAATCCAGATTTAGAAGGTGTCCAGCATCAGATTTTTTAGAAAGCCCTTGAAGACGATATATTTTTGCACATATAAGAATAAGGTCTGAACTTACTATAACCATTATTTTTAGAGGATTAAAAAATATTTCCTATAGAATTATTTACATTTTTTAGATTATAATTATCAAAAATTTTCATTACCGCAACATGATATTATATTAAATATATGCATTTACAAACTTAAATGTTTGGGTAATGAGAACTAAAAAGTTACCGAGCCCCTAAGGTGACATTGGAGTAAAAAAAACCTCAAATTTTAGTTTCATGTGCTCACGTGAAAATGTCATGTGCTCACCTAAAACCTTCATGTGCAGAATTTTTTTTAAAGTTTAGTTTCGTGTGCTCGCGTGAAACTATCGCACGCGCACGTGAAACTTTCGCTTTCACATGCGCGCGCGATAGTTTCAGGTGAGCACGCGATAGTTTCACGTGCTTGCGCGATAGCTTCCATGACACGACTTTCTTTTTCGTGTCATTTATGTATTGTTTTCACTTTTTCCCTCTATTTTTAAATCATTGTCGGTTGGGGTTAGAATTGGGGTTTGGGTTAGTATTTCTTATGTAACAGAAAGTGATTCTCACCCCAACCCCAAGCGACAATGGTAAGAAAATAGGAAAAAAACAACGAGAAAACAATACATAAAATGACACGAAAAAGAAAGTCGTGCATCGGACACGGAAAGCTATTTATAGAAACACGAAAAAGACATTCACGATAAAAAGGCAGCTGAATTTTGTGCCATGAACACAGATAAATTAATCACAATTTTGGTGACTATAATACGACCTTCCGTGAGATCAGTCTGAATTTTTTTTTATCTATTGACTAAAACGAATTAGATTTTTTGTTCTGAATTGTTGCTTAAATATTCAGAAGATCTTCCTGTGCAAGTTCAATTCACTTTGCTATTGATTAACAATTATTGTTAAAGCTGATGCTATTCAATAATCAAGCTTGTTGTTTACTAAATCAATAAGCTGTTAGAGAGCGGTAAGTTTGTTGTGGGTCAGCTGCTCATTGCTATTATAAATTGGCAGCAACAGCAATAAATACTGGGGATGCACCAATGTACATTGTAAAAAATTATGTGTTCATTTTTTACACATTGTGTGTGTCATGCCATTTAATACGTTATTTCATGTTAAAATAAATGAAAGGGACAACACAAGTTGTGTTAAAAACAGTGATGGGAGTAACACGTTACAAATTATTTTCGTTACTGTAATTCCACTACTTTTAGCGGTAATTTTTTTTTAAAATCAACTAATGCAGTTACAATTACTGAAATTTAAATGAGTTGGTTACTCGAGTTACTCTATTTTGTGATAAATAAACACTTGCAGACAAGACATTTCTGATTTAACATCACAGGACTGTGGTGGGCGGCACAATGAATAATAACACATTAAATGTGTTGTCCCTAAACTAACACACCTTCTGTGTTATTATTCATTGTGCCGCCCACCATGGTCCTGCGACGTTAGATCAGAAATGTCTTGTCTGCAAGTGTCATTTATCCCAAAATAGAGTAACAATTTCAGTAATTGTAACTGCGTCACTTGATTTAAAAAAAAAGACTTTGTTACATGCTCATTACCGCTAAAAGCAGTGGAATTTACAGTAACGGAAATAATTTGTAACGCGTGAAGAAGATTTTTTAATTCAGAACTATATCTTTGGTGAACATGGTATTCAGATTCAAATGTGTTTTGCAAGTATACATGTCTCATGTTTGTAAGCTGAAGACTTGCAATCTTAAAGACTGCAATGTATGCAAGGTTTAAAATATGGTAACTGAGAGCAGAGCTAAAAATGCATAGGGTGACATTTACAAGAAATGAAGTCACAACACCTGTCAAACATAAAAACATGCTAAAAACAACTACATGGGAGGAGTTTCAATTTTTAGATTGAATTCTGAAAAAGACTATTTAGTTGATTGGCCACCAACTCGGCCTTATTGTTGTTAGCAATAAAGTCATCTTTTGGCAATGGAACCCTCTGCTGAAAATAATTTTCCATAATCACTAAAAAAATCCACAACACACGTTCCTCCCATCACTGTTTTTAACACAACTTGTGTTGTCCCTTTCATTTATTTTAACATGAAATAAAGCATTAAATGGCATAAACACACAATGTGTAAAAAATGAAATTTTTTTACAGTGTACTGGCTTCTAATCAGTATCAGCGAATAAAACCACATTTGACCACTATTGGACATTGGCCGATTGTTTGAAAACAGCTGATGATCAGGGCAGATTATATCCTTGCCATCAGAAGGAGCCAAATATGCATCAGAACTCATACTGTGTGATTATTTTGAATTCGGTGAAAAAAGGAAAAGTATCATTATCAGTGATGTCATTCTAAAGTCCAGTATATTTCTGTGTCGAGTGGACGGAATAGCCTATGAATAGACGCGTACCATAAGCTGTATCCTAGGGCAGTGGTTTTCAAACTGGGGGCCGCGAGATGGTGCCAGGGGGGCCCCAGTTTTATGACATTTTATGAAATTCATTAATTTATCATGAATTCTGTGTAATTAAACATTAAAAAAACAAGGCTACTAACCAAAAGCACTACTTTTTTGTATAATTTAATGTTTTTTTATAAAAAATTTGAGTTTTAGAACAGTTTTTTGTCACATATTTTCTTTGGGGGGCTGCGAAGGAATGCACTGTACACAAGGGGGGCCGCACGCTGAAAAAGTTTGGGAACCACTGTCCTAGGGTGTAGCCTAACACGCACCTCTCCAAAAATGTAACAAAGCATAAATTCTTCGCAGACAGCAAGTCCTATGGTCCACTAGAACCCCTCCGACTGGTCAACAAATATGTGTCGCAATTTTATACGCAATTCCGCATGCTTACGGTAAACACAAAGGCTGCATACCAAATGACGCACTTCATGTGGACTTATTCTCATTTTACGTTTGAATAGGGTGCTCATGGGCATCCCCTTTACGGTTAATATGCGCACATGATGCACGCTTTTCCTGAGCCTGCAATTGTGTCAATTCACAGCAGACTTCTTCCCGACATTTGAAGTGGCATTTATATGAAGAAATTGCTGATCTGTCGGAAGACCGCAGTGATTAGAGGGACTTCAGGGCCAAAGATGGACCAAGCTGAAGAGCTATATTTAAGAACGCAAGCTGCAAAAAAGTTGCTGTCTGTTTACCTCCATCACTGCGGTTGCTTCTCCAACAACGTAGCTGCTTTTTTCAGCTTTTGCCTCAATACATCCCTGTTGACATTGACTACTAGCGATCTGCATGTGTAATTGCACGTCGAGACGAACAACAATGCAGAAGTGTAGATTAAAATTGATGTGTAGCCTACTGCGTAGGTCAGTTGCAGAACTATAAATCACGCTTAAGTATATCTGTATCAACACAAAATGTTTGTATCGGTACATCCCCCCATAATAAGCTACAGTATATAAACAAATGATCTTTTCCCACAAGCAAGCTTTTTACGGTTTCCATTTCTGTTTCTCTTCTAGACTGTGCAACAGAGACTGTGGTGAAATATGGTGACACATATCATATCCCGATCAATCCTAGCATCGGTCCATACAAACTTGAGTTCAGATCGGCAGGTCAGACTCAAGTTAATGTGACCACTGAGGAACCGGCCATACTACTTCTTTACAAAAGTGCCATCATCAATACAAAAGAGTACGAGAACCGTCTCAAAGTCGAGGAGAAGAGGGTTAATCTTCATTTGGTTACAGGAGGGGATGAGGGCAGCTACACCATCACTGACAGTGACGACAAAGTCAGAATGAGAACCTGTCTCAATGTGAAAGGTGATTTTTTTATTATTAACTCTTTCACCGCCATTGACGAGATATTTTCGTCAATTAAGAGAAAACGCTTCCCCGCCAATGACGAGATTTTCCGTCTTTCCACAATACCGCTATTATCCACCAAGTGGCGCCCTTCCGCAACTTTTTAAACCCGGAAGTAATGCCCTATGGCAAGCGGCTGTATGTCCGTGTCTGTTTTAAAGATCGCTCTGAATGGGATCTCTATTTCAACTTTTTAAAAAAAACGCTGGCGGTGAAAGAGTTAATTGAATATTGCATAAGTGACGTTATGTGAGGGGTTAATACAAAGCTTAAGAAAAAAAGTCTGTGTGGTGGTTTCTAGGTCTTTTGTATAAGCCTTGTATAAAATCAGCTGGTTATTTTTTTGTTTTTCCTAGATCACCAGATCTTCGAGCACTTGAATTATGGAGAAACCCTGATGATCAAGCTCCACGCACACCACACCAAAGTCCAAATGGTTTACATCCCAGACTCTGACCGCAAGGAGCGACTCATCCTGGATCAGGGTGAGCTGGTGTTACCTCTTGACCCTGCTTTGGACGGTCGTGTGTCTGTAGAAGAAACAGTGCTGTACTTGAGAAAGGTGAAAGTCAGTGACACGGGTGTCTTTCGACTGATGGACCTATCTGGCTTTCGCATAGCTGACGTCTACCTTCACGTGGAACGTGAGTAAAGTTTGTGAACCTCGTATTTGAATTGTTAGCTTATATTAGTATTGTTTTCTCTTTCTTCGTCTCATGATCGTCTCCTTTCTCATTACAGCTTATAAGCTGCCGCAACTCTACGTGGCCATCCTTTCCCTGCTGTCACTGCTTGCATTTCTACTGTTGGTCTGTCTGGTTTCCTGTCTGATTAAAGTTCACCAGCGGGAGAAGAGAGCGCGTAAGATCATCCTAATTGCTCAACAGGCTGGCAAGAACGAAGGAGAGACATTCAGACAGGTAAAACCAATTACATGCCCGAATAAGAGAAAGAGTAGGAGCATCAAAGTTAGATTTTTAAAGGAACACTCCATTTTTTTGAAAAATATGCTCATTTTCAAGCTCCCCTAGAGTTAAACATCTGAGTTTTACCGTTTTGGAATCCATTCAGCCGATCTCCGGGTCTGACGGTACCACTTTTAGCTTAGCTTAGCACAATCCATTGAATCTGATTAGACCATTAGCATCGTGCTTAAAAATAACCAAAGAGTTTCAATATTTTTCCTATTTAAAACTTGACTCTTCTGTAATAATATTGTGTACTAAGACCGACGGAAAATTAAAAGTTGCGAATTTCTAGGCAGATATAGCTAGGACTATACACTCAAACACGTGTGATAATCAAGGACTTATCGTGGCTGCAGGAGGCGCAATGATATTACGAAGTACCCAAAAATAGTCCCCTTGGTAACTTTCAAATGCAGAGATGACTATTTTAGGCACTGCGTAATATCATTGCGCATTATTACGCCAGTCATCGGCCGCCACTCAAGTCCCTCCCACAAAAGTGACCTAAGTAGAAATGTGTCCTAGCGTCTGTAAAACTTTAATGCTAATCTACTTGGTCTTCTCCATTTGGCCAATTGTTTTTATAGCATTTAATTTTAAGATTTAAAATATATTTCTTTAAAATATTATTGTAGAAATGTAGCAAATTGCATTCTTATTCAGTTTTGAATTATGTTATTGTTTTGAACATAAGTTTTACCGTTTTGAAAACAGTATGTAAGGATGTGCAAATTGGCCTGTATGTATAAAGAGTTTTGGCAGTTGTTGTGTCTGAGTAAGAAAATAATTCATGAAATTTGAGAGATGTAGTCACTGAATTCATTTTGTGCCAAAGCAATGATAATTGATTCTCAGTTTTGCCCACATAGACTTCTGTTGTGTGAAGAGTTTTGCAAAATGACCTAAGTATTAAGCAATGTGTCCTAGCGTCTGTAAAAAAATATAAATGGATATTACATATTTTGGTAGTAAAATGGAAAGTGTTGCACATTTCATTGGTGCAGACCACTGATCTATATAAATGACTGGATAGCGCATGACGTCACACTTGTGAAGCCACCGCGCCGCCATGTTTGTATACCCAAACGTTCAATTAAATCAATGGACGTTATCAGATTTTAATGATAAAACATCACTTTACTCGTCTTCGTTTTTATATGTGAAGTTACCCTGTAAATTATTACAAAACAAACGTCCAAAGCATGTAAATAGTTATTTACTGAAAGTTGTACATTTTGCGTTTTAATCAGTTATTATACATTCATCATTATTACAGTATCAGATCAGCAGACAGACCGCAGCATATTTAGTATTAATGACAAACGTGCTCATTCTGAAATCTATATAAATAATCATGCTTTGTACCGTATGTGCATGCAATAATTTGCTAGTTTTGTAATTATGTTATCTAAACTTACATGTTACCTAAACTTATTTAGAGAAATAACGCTGACCATCACAGTGTAGCTGAATGTCAAAAAAAACTTTATTTATACCCATGTCATTAACAAATGCAACAGACACACTCACCTTAACGTTTTTTTATAAATCCATTATCCTGCCCGATTAAAACATAAACATTGCAAATAACACCAGAATTAACAAATAATTAAAGTACACATATCCTAAAAATTAACCTTGTGTAACTGATACGCTGTAAAGGAGGTAAATTTTGATCATGATTTTGAATGGAAGTCAATGACGCTCTCTGCCGGTTGGGTATACCAAGATGGCGGCTCGAACTCTGCGCTGGCTTCACCTCACGCAGTTACGTCAAGCGTTCTATGCGCAATCCAGTCATTTATATAGATCAGTGGTGCAGACATTGCTAAGTGTGTCCCATCGGGTGAATAATTCTACATGCACGCTTGGGATTTTCACGCCCATGAACACTTGGGCCAAAGTGGTCTAGTGCAAAGACCGCAAATGTGGGTATTTGAATGCAGCCAAAGCTTTTAGGCTATAAAATCAATTATTTAATTAAAAGACACCAGAATACAAGAAAATGGCATTTACTCCAATAAATGTTCTGGACCCACCCATAATTATTTTGCTTCCGATGCTCATGCGTATCTCTATCAAATATTGCTCTTGAGAAATGTTATGTTTATTGTCCCCCTAATTGTTGGATGAAATACGTGACCCTAGACCCCAAAGGGTATTTTTTTAAGATATTGAATAGCAATTGAATCCACACACAAAAATAAAGTTTTAAAATATTTATGGTAGGAAATATACCTGTGTGTCTTCTGTCTGGTTTTGTGGTCCAGGATCACATATACCCCAATGCCCTGAAATATAACAACAAAGCCTGTTTAATTATGCAGTATGCTTATATTTATTTTTTAATCCATTTTACACAAACTCCACCATTTGAGATTTTTACAAAATTGGCTGCGGATGTGGTTTATCAAATTCTTGCAAATCTTGTCAGCTACCTCACCCACAAATCGATAAAAACAAAATCCTTGTCCATTTTTGTGAAGTAGACTACAACGCTGAAGCCAAAAGTACGTGTTCATTCAATCCGTTCACCTATTGACATTTATTTGAAAGAGGTTTTGTGGTGGTAACAATTGATCTGCATTACATTTCTTCTTTCTAAAGGCTGATCTGATGGAGTCTCTACTGGGTGAGAGAGCTCTGCGCTCTGCTGTTGTTTGAGCTCAAGTGATGATGAATCTATATATTGTTGTTGTGGTTGCTTTTAAAGATCTTCCTCCACTCATACTGTATTATTGTTTTCATCTCAAACTGAGACTTTAAGTAACTTCAGGTGTATTGCTCTTGTTTTCTTATTCTATTATTAGTTCAATTTAATAAATGGATATAAAGGTATATACACCTGTGTGTTAAAGCTTCTGCTGCGCTTAAACACACACACATGCACATATGGACATTTTTAAGTGTCGATATGGAGGTGAATATAATCTATGTGTATGTGTGTATATGTGTGCTGATGTCTGTTGTGTGACTGTGTGTGTGTGTGTTTATAAATGGTTGGCAGTGATTAATGGAGTCTGTTTTAATAAACTCATAATCTTGGTTTCACAGACAAGGCTTAGCTAAAGCCAGGACTAGGCCTTAGTTAAATTAAGATGTTTAAGGATTTTTAATAAACAAGCCTTAGGGGCTGTGTACACCAAAACTTTTACGCCCGCGGCCGGCGCATGTTTTCAATTGTTTCCAATGGAAGCTCGGCGTTTTTCAAATAAGCCAGCAGCGAGCGGGTTTTTTCCGCGCTGAAAACCGGCGCTCGGCGGTTTTCACGCGCTCGGCGCTGAGAGTCTAGAGTTGAAAGAGATTCAACTTTGGGAGAAAAGCTCCGCTCGTCAATGTCAGTTCTCACACGGCCGCCCAATCACAGTGGAGCAGGGGCGGGACATTACCACAGCAACCAACCGGCTCGCAGCTGAAGTATCACAGCTACCAAAGTGCTCAGCTGAAGAAAGCTGGCACTCAGCTGAAAAACAGCTGGCATTCGGCGTCCTCAAGGCGTTTTCAGCCGCGTTTAAAAGTTTTGGTGTACACAGCCCCTTAGAAAAGACGTTACTGCTTTGTTACTAGTCCACTAATAAAGAAATAGTGCATACTATGTACAATATACAGTGCATACTTGTAAGTGTAGTATGCAAGTATTATGTCCTAAACATAGCTAGACTCTGAAAAATTAATCATTTGCCAGCCTTGTGAAATTTGTGTGTTCTTTGTCATGTCATTGTGTTTACCCTTAAAGCATTATGGGTAATTGTGACTTAGTGTAGGTTTATATATTGTGACGCTGTGATGGTTCAGATACATTGATGCCTTGAGGTATGTTGTTGTGTTTTAAACACAAACAAAATACCCACTTTATAATCTGATGTTTTCATAAGCATCTGTGCCGTATCATTTCGTTTTCACACTTGGTTCCAACCTGAGTCTGGCAAACAGACTGAGGTTTGCACCACAAGCTCTAGTGTGAAAGTGTGCTCTTGCTCTCATTTTTGTACTGCTGTGGGATCACTAATAACACAACATGCTTATTTTACTCATACTGTTATATAAAAATGTTTTGCAGGTGGTTCATGAAGCGTACACTAGATTCACAGAGGACTCCACTATGCAGTCCACATGGGAGAACATTACAGAGAGCACTGAAGTTGAGATCAAAGTAAGCACTTATGAAGTTTTAAAATAAATACCCTTGGTATTTTGAATATTAGTATTTAGTACGGTGGTTCTCTTTTGATTTTAGGGTCTTGAGGTATCCAAACCAGGTCAGTACCAGGCCCTTCAATCTGACAAGAACTTTTTGGAGATGAATGACTCGGGTGCTGAATTCAACTCCTCCGCAATACCTCTGGACAGCGACACGGACGTCCCCGACAATGTCACCTCTCACAAGCCCTTACTTGAGTCTGACACCCTCGCCGGTGTCCCCCCAGCAATTTCCGAGGGCGACCACAGCTCCACTCGCACCCCTGACTCTGTCCTAAGCGTCAGCCCGGCCACCCAACCCAAATCTGGGGCTCACACAGATGTTGTCGACCTTATTGGAGCAACTGCAGCTGAGGAAACAGCCAGAGCGAATGAGCTGGATGCAAAGATGAGCAAAGATCCGTCACCACTTTCTGATAAACCCGCTGCATTGGATCCAAGCACAACCTGAGCATTGCAATACAATCAGTCTCACCAATCAACTCATCATAGGTCTCTTATTTTACATCAATGCATCCACTTTCACCGTAAAACATCTCACTGTTTGCATTGCTTAGACTTCCATTGTGACACCACTTCTGGCTTGGAGTCATCTGATGCTAATCTAATGGTTTGTCAAATAAGCATAAACTGAAAAGAACAAGTCCAAGAGAAGACAGGACACTTACAAAAAATAAATAAAACATGAACGTGGAAGAAATGGTTAATGGTCCTGCACTATGCATGCATTTACATTACTAAAGAGTTGACTTGCTAACAGCCGAGCGCTGGAGTAGAGAGACCATTTAGTGCATGCGAAGAGGAAATAAAAAACCTCACAACACTTTTAAGACACACACATGGATAGTAAATATTTCATTTCAAACACTTGAAGAGACTTTTTAACTTTACTAAACCATGCAACTTTACCTGGATCTGCTGCACCTGGACTCGGCACCCGTAACATCCAAATGCCAAAATAATACATTTTGACATGCACTTCATTAATCAATTTGAATGCAGTATGAGCTCCTTTTGGGATTTCCAGAAGTCATCGCCGACTTTAAAGGGCAGTGCTGATAATCTTTACCAATGCTAAACTAAACACCCCACATGGGTGACAGGTAGCTGATATGGTGACTTATCGTTGTAAATAGGATCATCTGCGATGAAGGTTTTGGCCCTGGTTTAGAGGAACTCCTGATGAAACGGCTTGTGTCAGCAGTTGAAGGTGCTGACTCTGCTGGGGAACCTTCACAGTTTGGGATTTTCATCTTATTTTATTTTCTTCTCATATAATCTTGCTCGTTTAAACACGTTTGAACGGATTAAAGATCTGTGGATGGTTGGAGGTCAGTTAGGGTGACCGTACGTACCATTTTCCCCAGACATTTCCTGGCCAGGATTTCGGGTGTGTCTTATTGTCATACCGTATATTTTTGTAGCTCCAGATATCCCTGCCTTCCTCAAATGCTTTGATTTTGTACAAAGCGCATTGATTTGAAAAGCTCTGTGTCCCTGATTGGCCAGTTAGTCTGTAAGTTTGTGATTGGCCGGAATACCTCTTACGTCAGCCGGAAATATGACGTTCATTACCATGTTTGAAAGATTCGCTCACAATGCAATGCTAACAGGAGTTAAATTACAGGCTGTAAGTCCGAAACGATAGGAATTATGATAATGTCAGTCTTGTCCACGTCAACCGGCCCAGGAAGTAAACTGTTGCCTACAATTTGTGTGTTTGTTGTAGTCCAAAAAAAGAGATTTACGTTGGAAATTATAACTTGCATCATCTTTACTTTTTAGGTTTATACCTTTTGCATATCCTTAACATGTACTAATACACACTTACACACTAAAGGAATGTAAAATCGTGAATCAGACCATAGGTGCCCTTTAAACCCCGATGACGTATGCAGTCGACCGAAAATCCTGGCCAGGGAAAAATCCTGGGTAAAATGTATACATTTTTTAAAAGATTTCAACAATATTACTGAACAAAGGCATTGACAAGTAAAAAAAGATTAAGTATCAATAGTTTACAGCGAACAGTCATCAAAATATTCTTGCCGTTTGAAATGCTTCGTCATTTTCTTTGAATCCCTTTAAAAGGAATTTAAAGTTTCAGGAACCTTCTTAGGACACAATATAGCTAATTCAACAACACACAACATAGAAAATGCTTTCATAGAACTTAATTGTAAGGTTTTGATCTGAATAATAATTTGACTGAATGCATTTATACTGAGAAAAGATGACCATAATTGTTGCAATGTTAAAATGAGTTAGCTAGCCGCAGGAGGGCTTGGCCTGCTGGTAAAATTGCTACCTCACTGTTTTGACGCACACCGAGAATTACAAAATAGACACAGGGTGGTAAAAAAATTTAATCGAAAACAACTAAAAGCACAATTAAGATTAAAGCCTTGATAACATGCCTGAGAAATTGCAGATAATGTTAATGTAATGATTTGCAAAAATAATGAAATTATTTAAAAATGAAGAATCGCTTTCACCCTTTGATCTTTAAACAGTTTGCTTGTCAGTTTAAAACTACTTAAACGATTTCAATTTTGTTTCAATTATTGCGTGAACTGGTATAGGAATGCTAAACAATTAATCACGATTAATCGTTAGCAGAATAAAAGTTTTTGTTTACATCACATATGTGTGTAAACTGTGTATTATAAATATGTATATATATAAATATGAACACATTCATGTATAATTTTAAGAAAAAAAAAATATATTAAGTATTTATATTTATATATAATATAAATTATACATAAATATACAAATGTATATACACACGTAAACATTTCTAAAACATATACATGCATGTGTGTACATTTATTTATAAAAAGTTATTATACACAGTTCACACACATATATGATGTAAACAAAAACTTTTATTCTGCTAACGATTAATCGCGATTAATCGTTAAGCATCCCTAAACTGGTAAACAGTTTCAATATTGATGCTAATAAGATTTATGATCAAGCTTCAAATAATCCCTGCATTTTCACAATTTTCAAAAGATGCCCATTGATTTAATTCAGAAATTCTAGCATTAAGTTTTAAATAATTTTTGTTTTCTTTCATAGAATGAATGTGTAGTTTTTGGGCCTTATAAAGCAATATTAGTGTTGAAACACTACGCAAACACATATATATATACACAAACATATACATATACACACATATATGTGACCCTATCTGGGAAATCCAGGTTAAAGTCTTATAATCTAACGATTAGATTAGGAGCATCAAAGTTCGATTGAGTCACATCAAGGTTATTATTTCACAGAATGTCCTTTACATTATGGAGGAAACTGTAAAGTAAACCACAAAATAATGACTTTAGTTGGGTTAACACTGGTGTGGTCACATACAGTATGTACAAACTGGGTAGGTGCAATAGTATGAACAAACATACACCCAACCACCAGTGGCGGCCGGTGACTTCTTTTTCGAGGGCGAAGCTCGTCACAACAAAGCTCGTCATGTCAAAATACGTGACTGCTGCAGACGCTTCAAAGAGGTTTACGATAAAAGAGACACTCACGTACTCACATACTCGCTTATTCAGAGTTTAGTGTTAAGTTAGTGTTTTGCGAGTATTTTGTGAACGTGAGCGTCTTTTTTATCATAAACCCTTTTGACGTGTGTGCAGCAGTCATGTATTTTGACATGATGCATATGGTTTACATGATGCAACAAACACATATTTTGACATGACAGTCCAAACACATATTCGGAAGAAAAGTCACCGGCCCCCGCTGCCAACCACATTTATGTATATAAATATATTGCATGTTAATGATTAATAATCTTACTATCCAATGATGGATTCTTATTTGACAGTGAGCCATTATCTTACATTCACATCTGTTTCTTCTGCTAAACCAGTTGTCATGCTTTGACTGCTTTTAAATTTGCACTTGGGAATGATTTTAATCAGCAAAATATACATTTCACTGATACTATATTGCTACTACTATTGATTCAATATATACTCTCTGTTGTATGCATTGATGTCATACTGTAGATCTAGTATATGAAGAATTAAAAGAGTTACATATGCATGCTGAACTTGAAATGAAGCCTGTTAGAAATGAAAGTTTGTATCCCTTTACTTTGTCTCTGATGAGAAGTATTCTAAATGCCAGTGTTAAATTAAATTATAAATATATTTAATTTTGCTATGTCACATATTTACAGGCAAATGTTTGTGAGCAGTACATTTCCAGTGCGTATGGGCATTTTAAAGCTCAAGCTGTATAACTCAACCAGCTAAAGGTTGAAATCAAATCTAGCTTGTTAATAAAAGGAAATGGATCCTGTTTATTTCACACCAGACAGGAAATCTTATTTCACGGAGGAGAGTTTTTAACATCGCCTCTGTGCTTGTTAGGTGCATTACAGATTACATTTTTGAACTACCCTTATTATAAACGCACCAATGTATGGATTTAATATTTTTTCACCCTTTGAAGTATACAGCAAATATATGCTGCTTGTAAATACAGTGTAAACTTGAAGTGTATGTATTTGATTGTAAAAAAGCTTTTACCCCTCATTTTATTCAACTGTTTCACATTTACACACTCCATTTGATAGTTTAAATGTGCATTTACATTCGGTGAAAGAAACTAAAGTGGCACTTATCACACATGTATAAAGACCTTTGAGTGGTATGGAAATAATAGCAATACAAAACCATCCTGAAAGCTTGCTCAGGTGTGACCAAACACATTATCCAACAAGCTCAGGAGGAGTGCATGTTTTTTTCCTATTCATTTCTGATGATTTGTTCAATCTTTAAAATATGTCTCATGAATTGATCTTCTGACAGCTCACATTCAAGGATCCTCAGGAGAAAGGTTTATCAAAGTTATTTGTCTCAACATTTTGTTCCTTTAAATGATCATTGGCAGCCATCCTGCACTTATTGATTCGCAGCCAGAGAATGGAGACTGATAGTGATATAAAGAGAGATATTACCTTGCATGAGATAAATTACTTCAATGTTAACTAATGATATTAACAATACTTCAGTCATGTACAATGTATGGTGGAGACGACTGTGTTGGCTAGTGTTACATTTACATGTGGTTTCATAGCTTGTAAATTGTTTTGACTTCAGGCACAACATTGATTTTTTTCTCTGGAATGAATGATGAAAATAAAGCAAATTCGACTATAAAGTTTTGTACTTCGTTTTCATTTCAGGCATTTTTTTCTTATGATTTCGACGATTCAAACAGGCATACTTAGGTATAAATGAATTTTAGTGTAATTGTGACATTAAGTGTTATAGTTTCTGAATAATAGGCTTTATGCCCAGCTGCATAATTCCTGAACTTCCGCCAGCTCCTTGTTTCTTGTCTGCCATTATTGGACAAACTGATTAATCCAGGTGTGTCTGATTATTGTTGTTATGACTACTGAGGTCAGGCGCACCTGGATTAATCAGTTTGTTTGTGACTGCTGAGGTCAGGCACACCTGGATTAATCAGTTTGTCCACTAATGGCAGACAGGAAACAAGGAGCTGGCTGAAGTTCATGTAGTGCAGCTGGGCATAAAGCCTATTAAAATAAAAAAAATAAAAAACATATACACATTTTTTCACAGTATCGTAAGATTGCTTATACACTGTTTTTATATTTACTAGCCAAACAAAACTAATGTAATTAATTAATTTCAAATTTATTTCCATAGTGTATTTTTACAATTTTGCAGTGAAACTGCAGAAAATACATAATAGATAAACAGTAGAGTTGTAAGAAAAACAGTATTATAATAAAGGAAATAAATGTTGATAGAAATTTATTATGAAAATAGTAATTATAACTAGAATTAAGGGTATTATAAAACTCTTTTTTAAAATGTATCGTTTACAATTTATATATTCATCTATAAAACAGCAAATTTATTTCTACAGCCCTTTCACAATTTTGAGAAAATACATTTTAGAAAAATAATAAAGGTAGTAATAAAGGGAAAACATTTTTGATAGAAATTGATAGAAAACATAATAATTATAACTTAAATTGAGGGTATTATTGAACTTTTTAAAAATGTATTGTTTACCATTTTAATATCTTCATCTATAAAACAGCAAGTTTATTTCTAAAGCCCTTTCATAATTTTGCAAAAAATAAATTTTAGAAAAACAATAAAGACGTAAGTAAAAACTGCAAGAAAACAAGAAAATTTGAATGTTATTATTAAAAAATGTATCTTGTTATTTATTGTTTACAAATTGTATTTTATGTTTATCTATAAAACACTGATACTTTTATGTTAGGGACGTTTACATTAAAAGGTAGATTATTACACATGACAAATATTTAAAACTTTCCATTGTAGTTTTCCATTGACGGTCTCCATGACAACAGTGACGGAAGTGATGTTGAATTTCGCGCAAGGAAGCCGCTGCTGCTCCCGGCGCGCCAAATTTCAAAGCACTTCCTGTGATGAGAGGGCGATACGATTCAGCACCCAGCCGAAATAAAGACAGAAATATGATTTAACAAAAAACATAACGTCATATTTTGGGCATGGCATGCTTTTGTAAGTGTTTTTCAATCATAATGTTCGATGAAACAAAATGGTTGTTTATGTTTATATGTGTTTTTATGTTGCATTGTGTGAACGTGTTTTACCATACAGAAGTAACATAGCACGCTAGCTACGTGCTGCTAGACGCTTACATTTCCTATTGTGTTTGACGAAACCTGTTTAACATCAAGATATCAGCTTTATATGAGGACCTCTGTCATAGTCTTTGTCACAATTTTCTTATACTTTTATTTTTAAATGATTTGTAATTTTGTAAGGTTTGTACAATGTGTGTCAATCATAATAATGCTGTGCACTGCACTGACGATGCAACTATTGAACATACATAGTTTCAAATTTTGTTTGCTATTTGATTATGCTATGCATACTATACATACTTTTATATTATAACTTTTATGTTGCTAGTGAACTAACAAAAAAATATATTTCTGTTACACAATAAGCAATATACAACCGTTGTCATGTGCATATTAAAATACTATTAGTTTTACTCACGTTAGGCTTTTACTTGAATGAGCTATGTAGTGATTTTATAAAAATAAAAGTTGTTTAATTGTAGGTAATGCCATTAAAGTCTTGTTTTTTCTTTGTTTTTCAGAATGACAACCAGCAGGTTACTGCATCTGACTGGACTTTAATTCAGTAAACCAAAAATATCTATGCTGCAATATTTTAATTTTCAATTATTTTTTATATAGCACTTTTCACATTTGTTTAATTTATAAACCAAGTAATTTTTTAAATTATCATTCAGATATTTTAAAAATCTTGTAGCATTTTTAAGTCTTTATTAAGTATACTTTATTAAGTATAATTTTAACATCAGTGCTTTTTATAAACATCACACCCAGAAAATAATTTTTAATAAGATCCTCTTCAATGAAAGCGATATAGTTGTGTGTTATATGAGTGGCCAGCTGTCTCCAGCTGTGTTACGGTCTTTCTCCACATTTCTTTATGGGATGTCATAATGACATCCGGAGCCCAACCGTGTTTTCAACTGTTAAGAATTGGATTGTCATCCAATACAAATAACATTACCACCCATGGAAATGAGTCATTGGACTCTGGCCGTGACCTATACACGTTCAGGCCGGTGCTGGACCACTGCGTGTTTCGTCTGGGCCGGGCCGCAGAGCTCTGTGATGTCACCCTGGATTCGACGACGGTGTCCCGCATCCACGCCGAGCTGCACGTGAAGAAAGAAACTGATGCCTCTGGAGAAGAGGGATGGAAAGTTCACGTGAAAGACCGCAGCAGTTATGGTAAGAGGCTAAAGACTCATAATCTAAATATGAGATCTGGAGCATCAAAGTTTGATTTCAATCATTGATTTTAATATTAGTAAGTCAATATTAAAGGGACCATGGTATGAAAATCTGACTTTTTCCATGTTTAAGTGCTATGATTGGGTCCCCAGAGCTTCTATCAACCTAGAAAATGTGAAAAAGATCAACCCAGTAACTTTTAGTTTTGGTGAACCATTGTCTACAAGCACATGAAAAAATAGGTCGTTAAAAATTTGGCTCTCCTTATGATGTCATAAGGAGCTCCTATTATAATAATACCACCGCTTAATCTGCACTGTCCAACCACAGCACTGCCATTTAGTGCAGAGAAAAAAATAATTGACAGCACAATTGAGTTTCAATTGCAAGAAACCACGATCATTGTGATCAGCGCTTCATCAGCTCATTTGCATTTTAAAGGACACACCCAAAACCGCACATTTTTGCACACCTACAAAGTGGCAATTTTAACAGGCTATAATAAATTATTTATATTGTATTTTGAGCTAAAACTTCACATGTGCAATAGGGACACTAAAGATTTGACATCTTAAAAAAGTTTTGTGACATGGCCCCTTTAAAGATATCAAGGTTATTTTTTACAGACTGTAGGATGGTTTATTGTAGAAAACAGTAAATGTCACAAAAATGACTTTAGCTTTTGTTTGTTTTTGAATATTCTGCTGTAAACCTAAAACATAAGTCCCACAACACTGTTGCATGCCAGAACTGTAGAGTATAAATAAAAGCAACCTCTCTGTTTTGCAGGCACATTGGTGAATAACGTACCCCTCCAACCAGGAGTCTTATGGGAGATATTCGATCATGATACACTGGCCATTTGTGGCCAATCCGGCAAGACTATGCCAGAGTTCTACTTCCTCTTTCAGAAAGTATGGGTTCGCCCACTGGACTTCGACGCCATCACTGTGCCCAAAGCGGGTTCTTTTTCATCTGACATTAAGAACCGCATCAGAACGTGCTCGGACCGTAAACCAGACCCCGCCCTTGATATTTCGAAACTATCCATCAACAAAGCCACGGTCATACTGAACTCCATCGGCAGCTTGAGCAAGATGAACGGAAGCAGCTGGACTTTTAAGAAAAACGATGGCAACTTAAACTCTCCCAATACTCCGGGGTTTACCGCCCTGGCCCCGCCCTCCACCCCGCCCCCTTTCCAATCCGTCGGTGACATCGCGTCCAAGTCCGTCCCGCCGTCATCAAAGAGCCGACGCAAGTCAGCCCACACCGTTCTCCTGGAAGACGACAGTTCAGACGATCCCGTATGTCGCAGAGACGCGGAGGATGGACGGAGAGGACAAGCGAAGAAAAGACGACGACTGTACAAGTCCGAATCAGATGTGTTTAATCCTCCTCCTCCCAGACTTGAGCAGAATTGCAGGTCACAGTTGGATGTGTCGCAACACAACGACAGCGTCTTCAATGTGCCACCTAACAGAAAATTCAGTCATATCATGAACATGGGTCACACCAAAGGCATCAATCTGACTCTGCTCCACCAGCAGAAGCCTTGCTTGTCTGGGCCTGGTAGGAGACAAAGAGCAAACAGCTCTCCGGTTTATACTGCCATGGGGATAGGAGGTGAGAATTACAAACTGACCTCATCATCAGTAAGGACAGGCAAGGCGGAGAAAGCGAGGGGGACCATTGCACGGTTTCAGGCCTCAACTGGGTAAGCAAATACACACGCGTTGAATTTTTGTTAAAGATTGAAATCAGTGTTAAAGATATTTTTCTAAATCTGTTTCTGCAGTAGGCGACGTGGCAGACCTAGAAAACACCCACCACCCCGCCCTTCACTTCCATCTCCCTCATCTTCTTCATCCTCCAGCACCTCTTCGTCGTCATCTTCTTCCTCGTCTTCCTCTGAAGATGAAGACGACGAAGACGCGGCGGTCACGCAGGGCGTGGAGCCGTGCGCGTCCGCATGCTGTCGGTTCCCGCAGCAGGACACCGTGCAGTGGATCCAGTGCGACGATTGCGATGCCTGGTACCATCTGGACTGCCTGCCGCACGACCGCAACCGGCAAGCGCTGCTGCTCGACCCGAATGCAGACTTCCACTGCGGCTGCTGCAGAACCAGACACCGCTGAGACCGTGAATCAAGCTTGACATCAACTCTTTAAATAAGCCAAATATACTCAATGACATTGTGTTGGTACAATCAACTGCATGGCAGATATGTTGTTGCTTGGCATAGGGAACCACTTTCAACGCTTTATAATGATGACGGGAATAAATAAGGGTCATATTAATGTTGTCTGCAATGGTGCTAATCGCATTGAGTGGTGATTTAAACCGGTTTGGCTCGGATGGATGTTCTGGACTCGTACCAGCTTGCCATCCAAATGTGCTGTGAGCACTGTGTACCGTTAAATTCAGCACTGGATGATTTCTAGCCATTTATATCTACTTGCATGTTAAATATTCAACACAGGGAATTAAGAGGTATAAACGTCAAAAATGTAAAAAAAAAAAAATGAAATTATTTTTGGATGGATGAATGAATTAAGAGTTCAATCTGCTTTGTTAACGTGTTTATTCTGCTTTATAAACATAATGGCTGGTGTATGATATGTAATCATTAAATACTGTATAAGATGTAAATAGGCAACATGGGTATCAACAATGCAGTGATGATGTAATGTCTTATATGTATTGAGTATAATATTAAAAACTTGATTTGAATATTTTTTACATTTCATGGCACACACAAAACATTCTTGTCATGTGTTTGTTGTTATATGGCCTGATATTAACTAGCTTTGAGTGTAATCTTGACTAACCTCATGTAGTTTTGTATCGCTGTAGATGTATGAGTGTTTAAAAACCTTTCACTGTCTTCACTTTAACTCAACATTATAAATGACTCCGACTCCTGTCATATAATTTGTCATGTTGGGAATTGGGAACTGAATAAAGATTATATATTTTAAATACGACCTTTAATTCATTTTGAATATGAGTGAATGAAGTAATAAAATTTGTTATTAATAGGCAAACATAATCTCTTTAAGTGTGAATTTTACTGTTATGATCCACTAAAATCAAATTTATTATAAGCAGATGCTAAGAAATGTGAATCAATCCACATAAACACAAATCTTAGAGTCCTTAAAATGTTTTTCAGCCTAACAGAGATGTCAAAACAATTTCATGTTGAACTATGTTGCTGATTTGTGAGCTCCCAGAATGCATTGCGGCATTCATAAATTATGCAGTAACTATTAGAGAGGGACTGTGGTGTTATATGGTTATGCTGTTTTATTGTCGCTGTTAGTTGTTGTGAAATGGTAATAGTTTTTAATCTTTTACATTATGGGTTTTCATGATGGTAATGGTTATTTGTTTAGTATATAATGGTTTATGGATGTTATGCCTTTGTAAAATGTTTATTCTTCAAAACAAGTTTATCTAGAGAGAATACAAAACAGTTGTCTTATTCTCTTTTTAGCACGACCTACTTTCTCAGATGTGAAATAATAACAAACAAATTGAGCCCATATTTGTTTTTTGGTAACACTTGACAATAAGGTTTTATTTAGTAAATGCATTAGCACACATCAGAGTAACAATAAGCATTATTTTTTTCATCATTTATTCATCTTTGTTAATGTTAGTTAATTATGCATTAAAGGGGACATTTCACAAGACTTTTTTAAGATTACAAATAAACCTTTGGTGTCTCCAGAGTGTATGTGAAGTTTTAGCTCAAAATATCTTAATAAATAATTTATTCTAGCATGTTAAAATCGCCACTTTGTAGGTGTGAGCAAAAATGTGCAGTTTTTGGGTGTATCCAATACAAATGAGCTGATCTCTGTACTTAATGGCAGTGCTGTGGTTGGATAGTGCAGATTAAAGGTCTGGGTTATCCCCTTCTGACATCACAAGGGGAGCCAAACTTCAATGACCTATTTTTTCACATGCTTGCAGAGAATGGCTTACCAAAACTAAGTTACTGGGTTGATCTTTTTCACATTTCTAGGTTAATAGAAGGACTGGGAACCCAATTATAGCACTTAAACACGAAAAAGTCAGATTTCATGATTTGTCTTCTTTAACTAATGTTAACAGATACAAATTTTTATTTTAAAAATGTTTTCCTAAATGCTAAAATTAACCAGGATTAATAAATGCTGTAGCAGTATTGCTCATTGTTAGTTCATGTTAGCTAAAGTTCACAAATAGGAAACCTTATTATAAAGTGTTACCCATTTTTGAAATTTAAAGGCTCAATGAAACAAGAGTAGAAAATATATTTACCGTACATGATTTTAACACTACTTTAACATGTTTATTATTATTATTATTATTATTGTTGCAATTTTTAATATGCACGAGACACATGCTATGAAATGACCTAGACAATTGTGCCATAATAGGATTCAATAGAATTCCCTTGATCTTTATGAAGTCTGTCACCAAAACGTCTGAATCACCTACTGTCACATCAGATCTCGTCTCATCTGTCCATTCCTTGGGCATCCCTGCGGCATTTGTAACACTTTGTGGGCTTCAGGTCAGTGGACAACCAAACCTGTGTATTACAGAAGCTGTCTACCTGATGAATGACTTGCATTAACTGGTCTCTGGTCAGATTAAGCCAAACCCCAGTGTGGAATTTCAATAGCACTGGCTATATTGTCTCTATAGGCGTTCCCTGAAGAATGCATGCTTTAATATGAAAATATGTCATAGTTTTTTAATAGTAAAACTCTAATCATGTATTTTATTGCATATTGATTGTATTATTACCATGGTTTTACTGTGAGAATCACAGTCAAACTATAGCTACCGTAGTGAGACAAAAGTAAATGTGGTTACTATAGTTTTACCACAAATACAACCAAAAAAAACTATGGTTACTACAGTTAATCCAGAGTTAATTTAAAGGATGCGAGGATTTCTGGAACTTGTTTTGGTATTATCAATATTATCAGGTAACAATGTGATCAATTAAGTATTACAGTTTTCATCATTATATATATATGAAGAGTTTGGTTCCAAAACGCAATAAATCCATTTTGACAAATTTCGGTAAAAACATGTTTTTTTATACCAAGAAAGTGACAAGAGGAAAACCACTATTTTCTGTTACAAACTTTCACATAGAAACTTTAGGTTATAAAAACATAAAAAATTCAAATCCATAACTTGATTTTCAAAGATTTATTATAAAAACGAATGATTTTTTCCACAAAATGCAATAAATCCATGACGTTTTTTTCAAAATTCTATAAATCTATTTAATCAATGTTGATGGCTTAAGTTTCTTTCCCGTCACAGAAAACCACAGGTTTATCAATGCTATTAAAGTATTATTTCGTTTTTGTTTGTTTGTTGATCACGAAGTACAAAGTAGATACAAACTAGGACTCTGTGTACTCAACGTGCCACCATTGTTTGTTTACATTGCGTGGAATGGTGCGCTGTAATTTGTGGAGCGGATTTATTGCATTCTGTAGAAAAGGGGGAGTGGTTTTTATTGCGTTTTGGGAAAAAAGAGAGAAAAGATGACCGAATAACACGGCGGATATTGGATTTTGCGTAAAATTAAGAATTTACTTTTAAATACTTTTACAATTTTTTCAAAAATGGCATTTATTGCGTTTTGGAACCAAACTCTTCATATATATATATATATATATATATATATATATATATATATATATATATATATATATATATATATATATATATATATATATATATATATATATATATAGGAAAACTTAATATTTAATGAAATCATGAAAAGGAAATTGATATTTGTTAATAAAAATTGACATAACCTGCTTAATACTTTTCCACGGCAGAATTTAAAATAGGATTATGTATTATTATTAACATAATTATGTGTCTATAATTTCTGCTGTAGTGTGCACACTGACAAGTAATCCTAAAAAGATAACTAAGTACTGTTGAGATTCTCATGTCAACCTGACATGTGTGTACATTATAAAGAAGAGATGGACAGATAAAACTGAGGTGTGAAATCTTTACTGCTTCCTCTTTAATGAGGCCAATGGATTGCGCTCCGTCCTTGTTGCCATGGCAACGCCTCGTGCAGTCAATGGAAGTATGTGGCTGCAGCAGGACCTGTCAGACACGAGACGAAGGTTAAAGAAAAAATCTCATACAAGGACAATGAAGAGTGCAGTGTTGGTAAAAAAGTCAGAAAGACCTAGTAGAGGTAAAGCAAGATATAACTGCTTACAAAGGAAAATTAGTACACGTGACAGTCAATGTTTTTTCAGTAGTAGTTTTATTGGGCCAGCAGGGGGCAGACTTGTCACATTAGCTCGTGCATTGAAGGCAAACGTCCTTAGCAAACGTATAATCGTTTAGCATTGAAGTGTTGCTTTAGGTGTGAAGATTTTGACATAAAGAAGTGTTTTCCTTTGTAATATAAATATATAAATATATATAAAAAAGTACATTTTAACTGCGTTTAATACATTAAACGCCAGTTACCACAAAGTTTAAATAAAGTTATTCAGAGTATACCCGCAAACAGAAGGCGCGCTTGCATGAGGAGGAAACCATAACAGTACGTAGCTCTTTCGTTTCCCATCGGACGCATATCAGAATGAGTACTCTCATTATTTATCTCTTCATCAAACTTAAAGATTTTGTTTAACACAGCGTTGAAAGAGTTTACAGGTAAGTGCTAGAGGTACCATATGTTTGCACACCGAAAATTCCTGACAAAGTTCCGTTTTAATTAAAGGGATAGTTCATCCAAAATAAAAATTCTGTAATCATTTAGTCACTTTCATGTTGTAACAAACCTGTATATATTTTTTTATTATGATAAACAACACAAAGGAAGATATTTTGTGAACTGTTTGTGAGCCCCATTCACTTCCATTGTAGGAACAAAGAATACTATGGAAGTAAATGCGGCTCATGAATGGTTTGGTTACGAATATTCCTCAAAATATCTTCCTTTGTGTTCATCAGAACAAACATCCTACGGTGTAGCCTCTACGTGTGTGGATACTGCTCACTAGCGGTCTGCATATGTAATTGCATGTCGACGCGAGGACGACGCAGAAGTATAAAGGGCTCATTATAGTTGTGTGTAGTCCTATGGCGTAGCCGCTATATTGTAGGCTTTTTCATATATACTTATGCGTCGTCATCTACATCGATGTGCAAACATACAAATCCACTATAGTAACCCACGGTAGCAGCGCAACAGCCAAAGAAGAAGCAGCTTGGCCAGTAAACCCACAAACGAAGAAGAAGCAGCTTGTCGTGTATGATATGAGAAGACCAGAGTTAAATAAAATGCGATTTTGTTGCAGTTTGAGTTAAATCACGCCTCAACTTGGCCCGTCTTTGTTCTTACCGTTGCAAGCGGAAATGCCTATGAAGGAATGCGATACAGATATTTTTCACCTGACGTGAGGTAGAATAAGCACGTTGTTAAATTTTTGGCAAGGTGGCGTAAGGCTATGCAGAGTTACAGACAGCCTATGGCGTAGCTACGGCATAAAACTTACGTTTGACTATAAATTACACTTAAGAAAACTGACGCGTAGCCTACGGCATCAAGGCTATGCCATAGGACCTACGGTCAACTATAATGAGCCATTTAAACCTCTTGTTTTCATCATCTAGGAACCACCTTACAACACTCTAGAAACCATTCATAAAGCCTTGTGGCTTCGGCTGGGGCAGGGACAGGGGAAAAGGCCATTTAAAAATAGCCTATTTAATGTTCAAACCAAATGTATTTTTTTCAGTATCTAAACAGGTAATTTATTAAATAAATGAGCAGTATTTTAAATAGTACTCCTCCATCTTTATTATTGTCCCCCTAGGACAAATAACCACCTTGTTGTTTTCCTTTTTTGTAAGTCTCTTTAGATAAAAGCTTCTGCTAAATGCCTCAGTGTAAACATTGTGAAAGTCACATCATCATTACATTATTACATCACTGCTGATCACTAAAACATCATTACATTGTGACATTATCACTGCAAATAACTACGACATCACAACTTATTATGACACCATCACAATCGCGTGTTATGACATCATCCCACAATTTGCCATCATCACTCATTATGAGACTACTGTTGCCAGTGATTGTTACAATGAGTGACGAGTGAAAAATATTATTCATGGTCAGTGGTGGCCGGTGACTTCTTTTTTGAGGGTGCAAGATGCAAAGCTTGTCAAAACATGTAGATCAGTGGCTCTCAAACTGGGGGATATTACTCATTAAATCATGTGTGTAATCAGAGTTTAGTGTTAAGTCTTGCGAGTATTTTGTGAACGTGAGTGTCTCTTTTATAATAAACCCTTTTGACGCGTGTGCAGCTGCAGCAGGCATGTATTTTGACATGACACCTGATGCACATGGTTCACATGATGCAACAAACACATATTTTGACAACAAGGTTCCCAGACCTTCAGTAGGAAGGTCTGGATACGCGAGACTAGTAGAAAGTAAACCCTCTTGTTTTCATTGTCAAGGAATTACCTAGCCTGGCTCCGCCCTCCTACGTGCTTCCGCTTAATTTTCATTTCGCTTCAGCTGTACGTCTGGGATGGCTCTATAGAGTTTCTTTTTCTCCTGCAAAAATCTGCAGGACCAATCAGCGAACAGATGGGGGTGGCTAAGAACGATGACGTTGAGGTCGTGCGTCAGTTTGAGTTGTAGTTCAGTAATGGCAGTGGAGAAAGACGTGAGAAAAGCTATTCGGTCCGTTGTTGCAAAACTGCCGAATATACAGAAGCTAAAGCCGGAGCAAGAACCAGGTTTGCTAACTTTTGTTTGTCTGATTATTCTGACTTGTTGTTTCCGGACGGTTTCGGTGCATGATATACGTCACGACCACACGTTAGCGATTGGCTTTTGCAGATCCTGAGTGACTCTGGCAGATCCAATAGTTTTAAACTTCAACAATGGACCCTCCTTAACGGAAGTAACGCTTTGCAATGGAGCGTGGCCAGACTCTCTGTAGAGACTCTCTCAGAGTCTGGTTGGACCAGGCTAGGAATTACCTAGCAACCATTCATAAATCTTAGCATTGTGTCTGTGGCTGGGGCAGGGACAGGGGAACCAAAAAGGCCAATTAAAAATAGCCTATTTAATGTTCAAACCAAATGCATTTTTACAGTATCTAAATGGGTAATTTATTAAATAAATTACTAGTATTTTAAGCAGTACTCCTCTTTTGAAGTTACCATGTTTATTATTGCCCCCCTAGGACAAATAACCACCTTGTTGTTTTTCTTTTTTGTAAGTCGCTTAAGATAAAAGCATCTGCTAAATGCCTAAATGTGAATGTTGTGAAAGTCACATAATAACACTATTTATAACATCACTGCCGATCATTATAACATCATTACATTGTAACATCATCACTGTCAGTAAATATGACATCACAACTAATTGTGATGCAATCACATAACATCACAATCGCTTGTTATTATGACATCATCACCACATTTTGCCATCATCACTCATTATGACATCATAACAACTAACAATCGTTAAGAGATCACTGTTTCCAGTGATTGTTATAATGAGTGCCGAGTGAAAAATATTCATATATTTTCATATATTTTTATTCAAATACTGTATACACGGGAGACTAGTGTAAAGTAAAAAAGTAAACCCTCCTGTTTTCATCGTCTAGTAACCACCTAGCAACACTCTAGCAACCATTCACATTTTGCTGTCATCACTCATAACTAACACTAATTATGACATCATAATAACCACTGTATAAAATGCAGCACGCAGTTAAAACAGCTTTTACTTCTTACGTTTTTGGTTTAAAAAGTTGACATAACTTATAAAACCAAGTTGAAATTGTTTAACTTTATTTTTAAGTTAAAATAACATAATTTTTTTATTTGACAAAAATGCTGCATATTTTTTACAGTGTAACACTCATGAGCTCATTGTTGCCAGTGATTATGTGTGTTAAAATGTTATAATGAGGGCGAATGAAAAATGTTATTAATAGTAGTACTCAATATTATTAAATATAGCATTATTATATTATATATATATAAAACAACCCACACTAAAATGTAATATAAACAGTCCACCACAATCCTAGCTGGTCATTATGGGCATGTTTAAATGTATGGCAGCAAACTGTACATTATTGATCTGTAAATGCTGCTTGAGGTCATTAGTACTAGAGACTTGGCTTAAACAGCTTTGCATAAATGATGTAACATATTTCACCCCAGTGACATGAAACCTTTTGCCCATATAGAAGACTCACCGTTAAGAGACTGCTGAAATGAACCTCTGCCTACAGCTACACCTCTACTTCGGTTCATTAACATGAACCTTTGGACTTCTCATTGCAAGTCTGGTAATAAAATTATACTTTGTATTATTATTGTTAGTAGCAATCTTAAAACATATAGTTATCATTTTTGTTTTATCATTTTTGTTTTACTGTTACCAGAAAGTGCACCCACCTGGGCATGCCATTGGCAAGTGTTCCCGATACACACTGCATATTTTTATAAAGAAAATAATAATTAATATTGATACTTATCACAGAAGAACAAGCTTATGGATTACCCTTATGATTGACTTCAGTAACCATAGTATAACCATGGGGTTTATAGTAAAACCACACCTTTACTGTCTTCTTAAGATAGTAAACATGATGCAATTATGATATTTCTAGGAAACAACAAATGGTAATCAATCTGCATAAACATGGTCACACTACACTATTACTATGACAAAACTATAGATTATCTCAAGGGTAGCTTAAACACACAGTTAAATGTATCTATAGCATTAAAACTCAAGAACAAACATAAACTGCTAGTTTAGGCGGTGATAGACTGCAGCCAGATGGCTCAGCTTTCTCAACGTGTCTCCGAGTTTCAGATCATCAAGGTGATTGACGGGGCTCTAATGGGATCACAGTGCATGCAGACTGACTTCAGTATGCCATTCTCCTGTGCTACCCCGCTTGAAAATTCAGCTATTCCTGCTGACCGAAATTTAACCCTGGTCGTGTGGGCTGTAGACTTGCAACAATACATTAAGAAGGGGTGTAAACTGTGTCTAGCTACCACAATATCATAAAGATATATCATGAAGTACACAACTTGCTGTTTTCTTGCCACTGTAATGCAAAAGTGGCTGCCAATGCTATAGTAAGAGTCTCAGGGCATTCCTGGTGGTTGCTAGGACTTTACCCTAGCAACTACCCAGACATCCTAGCAAGGACAAGAACATTCACATTAATTGATCAATTAGGCTTTAGTCGTAATGTATAAATTTTTGCAGTTTCAAAACCACCGCCATTAACCTGCTTGCTAACCTTTTCATAAATTCAAGGAACACGATGAAATATGTGTCGCTATATTGACTTATATTGATGTCTTTGTGTTTGCCTTACAGCCCACACAGACATTGAATTATGATTTGACATTGCACACAGACATGGATGGTGTGTCGGTGAGAATAGGACACAGGTGCCTTCATCATGTGCCTCTGCACGTATCTTTTCTCCCGTCATCGGCAGGTTGATGCGAGCGGATGGATGATAGGGCTACCGTGGAAACGGTTGAGTGAGTTCAATATCAGCAACATTGCCTTCACTCATGCCTAAATTTCAGATCATTGAGCAGAAAGTACAGGGGAAAATTCAGGGGTTTATGTCCAATACACCTGGTTTCACAAACTCATTGGGGAATTTGCGACAGGTGGTTACTTTTAATAAATTCCCTTTTTTAAACTTACTATATGGGGCATTTTTTCCAACTATGGTCACTTTTATGTCAGGGGGTTTATTTGATGTTATATATTTGATATATTTTGTGATCCTGGGCCACAAAACCATTTATAAGTAACATGGGTATTTGTAACAATAGGTCACAATACATTCTATGGGTCAAAATTATTGATTTTTTTATGCCAAAAATCTTAGGATATTAACTAAAGATCATGTTCCATGAAGATATTTTGTAAATTCCTACTGTAAATATATAAAAATGGTATTTATCATTAGTAATATGTGTTGCTAAGGACTTTATTTGGACAACTTTAAAGGAGTTTTTTTCAATATTTCGTTTTTTTTGCACCCTCAGATACAAGATATTCAAATTGTTGTATCTCAGCCAAAATATTGCCCCATCCTAACAAACCACAGCTCAACGAAAATCTTATTAATTTAGCTTTCAGATATATAGGTAGCTCAAATTGGAATATAGCACACAAGTGTTTTCACAGATTTTGATAGCTTGACAGCCTCAGCTCTCATTCACATTCATTGTGAATCCCCTTTCCTTTTTATAAAAACATCACACATTTTTTAAATTCTAACAGTTTTTACAAAACTCTAATTTTGCATAAATGTGTCGACATTGATTAAACACATGCACTTTAACTCAATAAATCATGCATGAATCAGAATTATTTTGAGAACATCACTTAAAATGATGTGACCCTAAGATGACATCGCATTACACACACAGCAGTGGGAATGAAGTTTTGTGTGTGTATGCACACCCAGAACCGTTCCAAGCTGATCACGGTTGACAAGCAGACGTCCCACAGCTCTGTTATGACAAAATCCCTCCATCTCATTCTTATTCTCAACTGTGTCAAAGTCCGCCTGCAAGCCACAGATAAAGACTTCACGGCCATAATCAACTCAGTGCTTCAACTTTGCAACAGCACTTATTCTGTTTACCAACAACAACGTCCTGCTCAGAACATGTCAAGATGATGGACGTAATATATGTGGATGTATAACAATGATAATATGTAAGAGAAATGCTGGGTTCTTTTCAAACCATCATTTGGTGAACCGGATGGACCCAACCCGATGATTTGTAATTTAACCTTTGTTGGGTTGTTTTACCTAGAGATTCACCAATATATAATTTTTTTTTTTTTACCAATAACCATAGCCGATTATTCAGACTGATAAGTCAGCCAATACAGATAGTATGTGGTTATATTAACTTGCATTAACTAAATTCTCAAGATTCAGTTTTCTTAATGTTACTCATTCATATAATGACCATTAACATTAAACTAGTGTGTTTCTTTACATTTTCTATACACAGAGCTCAAATGCACTGCATTTTCCTGTTCTCTTTTGATTGACAGAATATATCGACCATGACTATCAACTGTTTTTAACCCCTTCAGACCCTGCATCCACTGGAATGACATTACATTGTTTTGTGTTTCAAACCAATAAAAATGCTGATCAACCAATCAAAATAAGGCACACTTATTAAACACCTGAAATTCAGGTCTGAAGGGGTTAATCTATTGGCCAATAGTGTGAAAATTGCTTTTATTGACCGATACCGATTATTGGCTGATATAACGGTGCATTTTTAGTTTTAACCCATTGTTGGGGTTAATTGAGTTATTTGACCCTGGGTTTGTCCCTTTATGACCCAACAGTTGAGATTGTACATCACTAGAACGGGAACCATCCATGCCATTAGATCAATAAGCTTATAATTTCTAAAAAAAATCATCATTTGTGAATTTGTTCACAATACAAACTTTTGTTTTTTTCAACCTAGCATTGGGTCATAAAGGGACAAACCCTGTGGTTGGGTTAAATGTATACCAAAAATGTTTTGTTTAGTAACAATGAAACAATGCTTAACCATTTTTTTGTTGTTTTGCACCATAATACTTAATTATGTTTAACTGGAACCTGTTGTAAACAAACATGGACAAATACACTGATTCATGTTCTAAGAAAAAAAAAATTTGGTTATTATATTTATTGGTTCTTCCTACCCTGGTAGAAATCTGAAAAAAAAAATCTCGAGTCTTAGGCGGTTAAGTTACAACCCAACGGGTTGGGTCCATTCCTTTTTGATTCGTAAATATACCAGCGTTTTTAGAGTGTTGTCAACAGGTAATAAAAGGGCAATCCTATAAGTTAAAAGAGGATTTGTGAAAACATTCTCTGGTTGGTTTCACACATGACATTGCAAATTTGTCTCGTTCTAAGCCATAATGGGGAAATAAAGCCTCATAAATGACTCTCTGAACAGGTCATACAACGCTCAAATGAGTTATCCTGATTTGTGAATTGCCTCACAGTTTAGTTTTGGACCCTTTAGAACTTGAGTTCTTGTTACCACCTTGAGAATCTATTAATATTAGCACACAGCCTCTTCATTTTAGTTCATTTTAGACAATAGTTTCAGACTTTCAAATGGTTTCATACATTTTTTAATGTAAAATAGTAATTTTTAAAAGTTTGTAAACAAATATGGAATGAACAAAAGATCCAGATTTGTCACGCTGGACTGCAAAAAAAATTGCAGCAATGGCCAACTATACATATGGGTCAAAATTATACATTTTTTAATGCCAAAAAATTATTAGGATTTTAAGTAAAGATCATGTCCCAGATATTTGTACATTTTCCCACCATATATATATATATATATACAACCAGAAAATGCAGGAAATGTGTAGTATTAAAAACAGTGGGCCCTATTTTAACGATCTAAGCGGATTGTCTAAAGCGCACAGCGCAATGTCTAAATGGGCGTGTCCGAATGTACTTTTGCTAATTTAACGACGGGAAAAATGGTTTGTGCGCTGAGCGCATGGTCAAAAAGGGTAGGTCCTATTTTTTTAATGAGTAATGGGAGTATTTTGGGCGTAAGGTGCAATAAACCAATGAGAGTCTCAGCTCTCATCCCCTTTAAAAACCTGTGGCGCTGGCGCTATGTCTTATCCCTATTTAGATGACGGACTTTGTAAACTGAAAAACTAAGCAGAGTAAGAAGATCCCCAGTTTAAGTTTAATGTTAAAAAATTGTGTTGTTTTTCACTTGTATTGAAATTGTTATTTTTTAATTAAAACCTTTAAAACCCGTTTCCTTTTAGTCATGGAAGTAAAAAAGCAGGCCTTTAATTGCTTTAAATGTATGGCTATCCAATATCATCAAAAAATAATTTACAAGTATGTAAGAAAAGGTTTGCACTCTAAAAATACTTGATTTGTAACAAACAGGAGATAAAGAATTTACAAACGGCCCTCCACAAGGTTCAGCACTTGGACAGCGTCTGTTTTTTTTAATCATTACTTAAAAATGTTTCTCTTCTCATCATATCCGCAGGTACAGAGTCATCCATAAATCCGTGAGGTAGCATTTAAAAAAACATTTAAAAACAGATGCATTTGTTTAAAGCAAAGCATTTATTTACTTACCAGGCTACAGGTGAAGCAACTCTTTGCGCCTTCTAACGTCTCATAATTAGTCCTCATTTATGTCCAAGAGACTCAATAATAATCTTTTACATTCAATCCTTTAATCTTTCATATTTAAAAGCGTTTTTGTGCTGCTGCGCATTCATGTATGTGTTAAGCAACCCCGCGTTGTCGTCCCGTTTAGGTGCATATTACTAATGCGCTCTTTAAATAACAAAAAAACATATTGTGCCATTGACTTTAGACTTTAGACCAGGTTTTTGTTGGTCAATGGCGTAGTCTATTTTAGTTGCCTCAAAATAGCAACGCGCCAACAATGCGCCTGAACACACCTCTTTTTTTAGACCAGAACGCCCATGGGCTCAAAAGGGGGCACAAATGCATTTGCTATTTAAACAAAGCGGCGCTAAACGTGAAAATTACAATTGCGCAGGGTGGAAACTAGCAAAAGACACTTGCGCCGCGCATTGCGCTGCATTGCGCCGGATGTAAGATAGAGCCCAGTATAAAAGTATAAGCTGAAGTGTCAAGTTTTTAGGGTAAACTCCCCTTCCACTTGAGCAATAGCAGGCAGCTGCAGGATCTCTTGAACCTAAATTAAATTTTTTACCTAAATGAGCTGCAATATATACTAGAACACTGAAGGAAAAATGAGTGGTGCTTGCAGTGGCAATACTCAGCTCACAAAATGTTACAGTGTTGTTAATGAGTCAAAAGAGCCCCCCCATGTCTCTACGATGTTCTGATGCAGAGATATAGCTCTTGCAAAAAACGGTTGATAAGGTATTCTCATTGGTTGCTAGGGATATATATATATATATATATATATATATATATATATATATATATATATATATATATATATATATATATATATATATATATATATATATATATATATATATATATACTTTATTTGGACAACTTTAAATGTGATCTCAGCCAAATATTGTCCTATCCTTACAAACCATACATCAATGGAGTGCTTATCTATTCAGAGTACTGAGAAATTCAGAGATTTTAGTTCCAGGGTCACATTTATGTTTTAAAAATGAAACGGAACAGAATACAAAATAAGGAAACCGTGCGGTTATTGTTTGGATTGCAAAGGGCCTCAGGGATGTTTCATTTCTCCTATTTGCTGTGTCATTGACTATCTATATCTGAATGGTCTGAATTGATTTTGATCATGCTTCATTTTTTACATTGTTAAAATGTTTGAAATATTGATTTTTAAATGTAAAAAATTCCATTCAAATCTTTTATTCAGATCATTGAAGGCCAGGATTAATATATACAGCTTCACGGCTTTGCTTCTTAAAAATCTTAGAAATCAGTTTGTTTTTTTGTATTTATCCATGCCCACCTCCTTTAGCTTTGGCAAAATGATTTATGAGATGAATCTGTAAATGCATTCCTCTTACTCCCCAAAGACCTTTCTTGCAATTCAAATTCAGTCTTTGACTCACTCACACATATTCAGAAACACTCCTTCATTGTCTTGACTGTTTACTTTAGCCATTGTCATGCATCTATTTTTCATAGTTGCCTAAAGTTATGCGCACTCTTTAAATACCTGTCGGTTCTTGGCCTCATTTAACTCGCCCTTAATCCACAAGCCTGTTACTCAGGAGTGGTGACTCTATCATAAGCACCTGATTGATGGAGTCCTGCAGAGATGGATGCCCTTTTGGCAGGTTTCTCAATCTATTTATCGTTAGTGAGCATTCATTTAAAAAAGAGTTAAGAATCCAGTTTGAGCCAAAAAGAGCTTTAAAGTTTGAAGAAATCGATGAGCTGTGTTTTGATGCTTTGAAGAATCCACAGGCCAATATGCTGATCTGAGGAACCTATAGTGTATCATCAAGAAATGTTTTCTTCAAAGAAATACCCAGAGGACCATCTCATTGTTCAGAGGTTGTCTTTCAAACTTTAAGAGATTTGAACAGAGCTTAAGATCAGTCCAGAATCAGATGAATGTCTTGTATAGTTACATTTATATATTGCTGAAACAAAGAAAGAATGGACCACATAGCCTATGGGGGAAAGTTATACTAAAAAAGAAGTGTAAGGAGGCATTGCAATATTACAGACAAGAATACAGCCCAAAGAAAGGAACCAATGGAGTTTATTGGTCGAACAAAAAGCTGACAAAAGAAAAAAGAAGAAAGTGCAAGTTAGGTGAATTGGAGATACCAAATTGCCCCTCCCCTAACCTGTGTTTGGAATAACCGGTTCTTGCCATGAATATATTTAGCCATAGATGGCGTGAAGAAAGAAAGAAAAAAGTCCTTATATGTACCATCTTGTACAGATATGTTGGAAACAATATGCACCTTTCAGGTACTAATATGCACTCTTTAGGTATAGAGTTGTACTTTTTGAAAGGGCACTCTCTAAGTGACAGCTTTTGTGCCTTTATTTCTGACAGTGCAGGTGAGAAATAAAGACGAAAAGTAGGTCTCTGGTGGTTTTGGTAAGGATGGCTTTATTTTTGATCTCTCTCCTTTTATATTACCGTAATGCATTCCTACATGTGATGTTTAAATATATATAGGTGAGAGAGAATCCTATTAAAAGGAAATGAGACATAGCTAACAACCTTTACTGCTTCACACTTCACACATTCAGTTCCTGCTATTTTTTCCACACTCTCGCATTTAATCCCTTTTTCCGAATGTTGTTTGCATCCCTGAGGCTGAGTTATATATGGCGGGGTGTTGAGAGGATGTGAGCCGATCAGAGCGAACCGCTCATTGTGTATCTGTGTACGTGTGTGTGTACGTGTGGCGTTCTGTACTGAGAGGAAACTTGCACAAAACAACAAATATACACAGGTTGCACACAGAAGACTCATCAGGAGATGCTAATGGGAAATTTCTATGAATTGTGAGAGACATGAGAAGCGCATACATGCGACACCTTCTTAGCACATTTGCTTTTTATTTTCGCACAGGAAGCCAATCCTTTAAAGCAGTGGTTCTCAATTCCAGTCCTCGGGCCCCCACTCCCAGAATGTTTTAGATGTCTCCTTATATGAATCACCTGATTTCCCTCATCAGGCTCCTTAATGAACACACTAACAAGCTGATGAACTGAATCAGGTGTTTTTATATATGGAGACATCTAAAATGTTCTGGGAGGGGGGCCCGAGGACTGGAATTGAGAACCACTGCTTTAAAGGGTACCTTGACTATGAGGTACCCTTCTAATACTAAAGTCCATGGATAGAAACACATTAAATATTTGTATTAGGCCTATACTTGAAAAAATCCCAACATGTGATACTAATTTTAAGCTGTTGGGGCCGCCATTATGTTTCTGGCATGGTTAATTTTGGGTCGATGATTTGTAATGGCTGTTGCAAAATATAACTAGTACTGTTTACTATAGTAAATACTATGGTATCTATAGTTTTTCATGCAGGGATGTTTTAGGGGGCGTGCACACCAAAGCTTTTATGCCTGTGGCTGTCGCATGTTTTCAATTGTTTCCAATGGAAGCTCAGCGTTTTTCAAATAAGCCAGCAGCTAGCGTTTTTTTCTGCGCTGAAAGCCGGCGCTCTGCGTTTTTTCGAAAGTTGAAAGAGATTCAACTTTGGGTGAAAAGCTCTGCTCATCAATGTCAGTTCTCACACGCCCGTCCAATCACAGTGGAGGAGGGGTGGGACAAGTATCACAACAACCAACCGGCTCATAGCTCAAGTATCACAGCTACCAAAGCGCTCGGCTGAAGAAAGCTGGCGCTCAGCTGAAAAACCAGCTGGCAGTTGGTGTCCTCCAGACGTTTTCAGCTGCGTTTAAAAGTTTTGGTGTGCACAACCCCTTACTCCCACCTGCTTACCTTTTAGATCGTCTTTATTTTGTTCATCTTCCATTTGTATGTTTTCTTTTCTTTAAGCTATTTTTTGGCATTTTTTGCATTTATTTGATAAATAGTAATGTAATGAGAGGACAGGAAGGTACAGAGCCGAGATAGGGGCACAGGCAAATGACCTCGAGACAGAATTGAAAGGCCCTGTCCCAAATGGTACACTCCGGACTTGTGGACTTTCTCAGAGTCCACACTTTGATGACACCATGTAGTGCTGACCTTAGGCACCCTTGACGTGAGTCCACAAGGGCGCACCGACGTCATATTATGGGACTTGAGCGTCACACCGGAAATAGGAAGATAAGTTTCCCATCAGTGTGAACTCCTCCCATCATTTGTCTGATTCGTATGATACACTCTTTCGCAAGTACTTCTGGTTTGTTAAAGTGCTTAAAGCCTGCAGCAATGCGCGCTTCGTCGAAGACCACATCAAGGGTGCAAAGGGGGCGCTGATGAGCACACTTCGGAGCATAAAAACGACAAATTGGACACTCTACGGACTCGTAGACTAAATGAGCATGCGCAATTTAAGTCAACGAGACCGAAAGTCCACATGAAGTGCGCCATTTGGGACAGGGCCAAACTCGGGGTGGCGAAAGTGCATCTACACTATATGTCAGAGCATGGCGGCAGTGGCTCAGGGGTTCATGTAGGTTGTCTACAAACCGGAAGGTTGGTGGTTCAATCCCCGGCTCCACTGGACCAAGTCCCGAGGTGTCCTTGAGCAAGACCCCTAACCCCTGCTGCTCCCGACGAGCTGGCTGGGCCTTGCATGGCTGACACCGCTGTATGAATGGGTGAATGTGAGGCTAATTGTAAAGCGCTTTGGATGGCCATAGGTCTGTTAAAAGCGCTATATAAATGCAGTCCATTTACCATTGCCCACTACACCATCGGCTTCATCCATTTGTATGTTTTCTGTATTGTTTATCATCTATGTTACTCTCCGGTTCATATCGAAAGGGCTTAAATGAAGATGTTTTTGTATTTTTAATGGCATGCAGGTGTCAAGACAACATACCGCCACCTACTGTCTGTGTGCATTGATAACACTCATCTTATGTTTTACACAGTGGCGGCCGATTACTTCTTTATTCGAGGGTGCACAACATGTATGTAGCCCAGTTCGTCACAACATGTATGTAGCCCATCATGTGTGTGGTTCGTAATTTCAAAATATGTGTTCTGCATGTCGAGTGATCCTGTGTGCATCACATGTCTTGTCAAAATAAGTGCCTGCTGCAGACGCGTCTAAAGGGTTTATGATAAAAGAGACACTCGCGTTTGCCAGATACTCGCATAATCTCATGCGTATTCAAAGGTTACTGTTAAGTGAGTGTCTTGCGTGTATTTTATGAATGTGAGTGTCTCTTTTATCATAAACAACGCAATTTACTCGGTCTCCGAAAAGATTTTTATTAAAACTATGACATTAATATTGTTTTTAATTTCACATTCATATAGCCAATCTCAGTGTTCATCTATTACGCCATACATGTGTAGTTGCGGTACACTTTAAAATCTAGAGCTAAATAAAAATGTATAGAATCATCAGTCCCTATATTTCTTTCAAATTGTGGCACCAAACCTGTACAAGCAAATACAAACTCCCAGTTTCAAGATCAAATGAAAAGAAACACAAACCAGCAGTAAAAAAGTGCTTGATATCACATTAATCAAAATGTGAATATAGAAATTTATAATAAATTGAATATAGTACACTGAAAAGTGAGGTATTAAAGATGTCTTAGGAAAAAATTGAGGGTGTAAGGAACAAAGTAAGACATTGAGGGAAATTAACTGAGACATTTACAGTGTGTGTGTGCGTTTGAAACTCGTACTAGTTCATGCAGAACGTACGAGCTTTCTTCTGTGGGGTGTAAGCGTACTTGGCCCTTTAATGTGTTTAATCATAGTGTATTATCAGGAACCCCGCTGAAGTGCCATTAGCAAAGCTACACTTAGGTAGGTCAGTTTAATGGAGTCTTAAGATATACTGTAATAATGGAGGGAATGAGGTTACAACAGTGAGAAAAGGAAAAATCCACAGTAAGGAAGGGGGATGGATACTTCATAGTATTAATCAGTCTGTCAAAGCGCTAGAGTTATGGCTGTAAAGGTGTCGACGGGCCACTGATACATGATCACATTAAAGCAGTTGCTGAGCTTAATCAATCTGAGCCTGCTGGCCTGAGCTTAGGTACAATCTCTCAAAAAGCTTGGACAGAAGGGTGAAGCGTCTGTGTGTTTGTGCGGAGGAGGATTCCGGTCATTTTTAAAAGCTGTCAGAATTTGACTTCATGCCATGCTGTTGGAGCGGTTAAGACATTGTGCTGTAGACAGAGACACTGAATGCTTGAAAACGTATCATTAGTTCCAACCGTTAGTGACTCTTAAAAGCATTTAGGTCAGTGAATGACAATTCAAGCTACACTGTATTGCCAAACGTTTTGGGACACCTGCCTTAATATGCACTTGAACCTAAATGACATCCCATTCTTAATCCATAGGGTTTAATATGTAGTTAGCCGACCCTTTGCAGCTATAACAGCTTCAACTCTTCTTGAAAGACTTTCTATAAGGTTTAGGAGTTTTTAAAGAAACAATTTTTGCTTAAAGGGATAGTTCACCCAAAAATGAAAATAATGTGATTAATGACTCACCCTCATGTTGTTCTAAACTCGTCAGACCTCTGTTCATCTTCGCAACACACTTTAAGATGTTTTATATTTAGTCCGAGAGCTTGTTGACCCTTCATTGAAAATCTATGTACGGTATACTGTCCATCTCCAGATAGGTAATAAAAACATCATCAAAGTAGTCCATGTGACATCAGTGGGTCAGTTAGAATGTGTTGACACATCGAAAATACATTTTGGTCAAAATTAACAAAAATTACGACTTTATTCAGCATTGTCTTCTCTTCCGCATCTGTTGTGAAGCGTATGCGCCAGACTAAAGTCATGTGACTGCAGTGACGCGGATGACGTGTTATCCTAAGATATGTTTGCAAAGTTTTTTTTTCAAACTTACAGCGTGCGTCTCTCTCAGACTGTGAACGAAGCCCGGGCGCACAAAACAACAACAACAACAACAAAAAAAACAGCTGGGGCGCACCAGATAACACGTCAGCCGTGTCATACGTCATCCGCCTCACTTTAGTCTCGTGCATGCGCTTCACAACAAACGCGGAAGAGAAGACAATGCTGAATAAAGTCGTAATGTTTGCCCAAAATGTATTTTCTGATGCTTTAACCCATTCTGACTGACCCACTGATGTCACATGGACTACTTTGATGATGTTTTTATTACCTTTCTGGACATGGACAGTACCGTATGTAGATTTTCAATGAAAGGTCAACAAGCTCTCTGACTAAAGCTAAAACATGTAATCTGTGTTCTGAAGATGAACGGAGGTCTTACGAGTTTGCAATGACATGAGGGTGAGTCATTAATGACATTATTTTCATTTTTGGGTGAACTATACCTTTAAAGAACATTTGTAAGGTCAGATACTGATGTTGGGCGAGAAGTCCTCGCTCGTAGTCTCCACTCTAATTCATCCCAAAGATGTTATATTGGGTTGAGGTCAGGACTTTGTGCAGGCCAGTCAAGTTCCTTCACACCAAACTCGCTCATCCATGTCTTTTTGGATCTTGCTTTGTGCACTGGTGCACAGTCATGTTGGAACAGAAAGGGGCCATCCCCAAACTGTTCCCACAAAGTTGGGGGCATGAAATGTCTTGGTATGATAAAGCATTAAGAGATCCTTTCACTGAAACTAAGGGGCCAAGCCCAACCCCTGAAAAACAACCCCACAGCATAATCCCCCTCAACTAAATTTAACACTTGGCACTATGCAGTCAGGCAAGTATCACTGTCCTGGCAATCATCAAATCCAGACTCGTTCATCGGATTGCCAGACAGAGAATCGAGATTCGTCGCTTTAGAGAACACATCTCCACTGCTCTAGAGTACAGTGGCGGCGTGCTTTACACCACTGTATCCAACGCTTTGCATTCAACTTGGCTTGGATGCAGCTGCTCGGCCATGGAAACCCATTCCATGAAGCTCTCTATGCACTGTTCTTGAGCTAATCTGAAAGCCACACGAAGTTTGGAGGTCTGTAGTTATTGATTCTGGAGAAAGTTGACGACTTCTGCACACTGTGGGCCTTACCATGCGATGACCCTGCTCTTTGATTTTAAGTGGCCTACCACTTTGTGGATGTTGTTCCCAACTGCTTCCATTTTGTTTTAATATTACTAACAGTTGATAGTGGACTATTCAGTAGTGAGGTGCACAGGTGGCAACCTTTCACTGAGCTCCTGAGAACGACCCATTCTTTCACAAATGTTTGTAAAAGCTGTCTTCATGTTTAGGTGTGATTTTATACACCTGAGGCCATGGAAGTGATTGGAACACATGATTTGGAGGGGTGTCCCAAACCTTTTGGCAATAAAGTGTACATTTTGGCTCAGATGACATACACATCAACGAACACACCTAGTCCTAGTAGGAAAATACATAAGATCATAATAGGATTCAATTGTTGTTTCCTGTGTACCGAATGACTGTGACTCAGATGCATTAAGGGTTATTCTGGATGCAGCCGCAGGAGAGGGTTGAGTACCATTAGGTAATATCATAATCGCAAGTCGTCTAACCTCTCATTGAATTTTCTGTGAAGTGGAAAAAAGTGCATATGAGGGTCAGGGGTTGAAGATGTGATTATTATGTCTGAATCTCTCTATAAAAAACATGCTTATAGTTCACATGACTTTTTATTAAAGATCTCTACTCCCAGAAATTCTGCAAATGGTATTCCGGTTTGAATACCCACAAATATCTTCTTTCTTTATCTGTCTATCTGTGTCTGTCTTTGTTTGCCTTTCCATCCATGGTGGCCCACCTCTATATTGTCCTGATGGATACCTCCACTGATCTTTTTTCTTTCTTTTTTCTTTATCTTTCTGTCTGTCTTAATCTATCTCTGTCCATCCCTCTTTCGTTCCACCCATCCATGGTGACCCACCTCGATGGAGTCCTGATACCTCCAATGATCTTCTTTCTTTTTTTTTCTTTTTTTTCCTGTCTGTCTGTCTATCAATCTATCCATCAGTCTGTTTGTCCGTCCATGGTGACCCACCTCTATGGTGTCCTGATGGATACCTCCAACATCTGTCTGTCCGTCTATGTCTGCCTGTCCGTCTATCTATCTATCTATCTATCTATCTATCTATCTATCTATCTATCTATCTATCTATCTATCTATCTATCTATCTATCTATCTATCTATCTATCTATCGCTGGCTGTCCATCCATCCATGGTGACCTACCTCTATGTTGTCCTGATGGATACCTCCAATTATCTTCTTTCTTTCTGTCTGCCTATCTATCTCTGTCTATCCGTCTTTCTGTCCATCCCGTCCATGGTGACCCACCTTGTTGGTGTCCTAATACCTCCAATGATCTTCTTTCTTTCTTTTTCCTTTTTATTCTGTCTGTCTATCTATCTATTTCTCTGTCCATCAGTCTGTTTGTCCGTCCATGGTGACTCACCTCCATGGTGTGCTGATGGATACCTCCAATGATCTTCTTTCTTTTTTCTTTCTCTGTCTGTCTGCCTATCTATCGCTGCCTGTCTATCTGTCTGTCTGTCCGTTCATGGTGGCTCTCTCTATAGTGTCTTAATGAATACCTCCAATGTTTATCTATCCATCTATCTGTCTGTCTGTCTGTCTGCTTGTCCATGGTGACCCACCTCCATGGTGTCCTGATGGCTACCTGCAATGATCTTCTTTCTTTCTTTCTTTCTTGAACTGTTTTTCTATCTATCCGTCCGTCCGTGCTGTTCAGGGTGACCCACCTCCATCATTATTTGTGTACAAACTATTCAAACCCAGCTAAAACAGTTTATCAAAAATGTTTTTGATTATTTTAAGATTACCGCTGGGTGTGTTGGAGCGGGGTCAAAAAAAAAGCGAAGGCTTGGTGCTAATGTAGGGGCCAAAAGTGATGTCTGGGGGGATATTTGTACAATATTTGCTTTTATGCCCCCTTAAGTTAGAATAAACCAACAAAATATTAAGCGTATGGTACAAAACAATACGCTTTAAAGGTTGGTTAATTTATTGGACAAAATAATTTGGCAAAACACAGAATTAGGGAATCTGGGTTTTATTCAAATAAAAACAAAATCCTCAGCGGTAATAAAGCATACACTGACTACAATTTTAATTGTCTTTAATATTAGTTCATCCTCTTTTGTAGTTATATTTTGTAGTTATTGTCCAGGGCTAAGTCTTTATATACCTCGCAAGTGATTTTTACCAAGTCTCCTTAAATTCTTTTCAAAGCTAAGCTTACTCCAGACACATCAATGCAACATGCATGCAACACTTTAATAAAGTATTGACGTGAAAATGTCAGTTGTATAAAGGACACCACATTTGGCCACTAAATTAACAATTTTCAGCTTTGCAAAGAAAGCAGTGCATGTAAATAAGATCACACCAAAATATATTTTAACATTTGGAAGGTTTATTATTGTATTTCAGATGTGCTCAAACACTCGTGGATGTCTACATTCCTGCAGTTTAGCTCTAATTACACACTAATGACGAGTTTCTAATCAAGGTCATGTGGTTCTCCTGTAAATTACAGCAGGTGTGTTAAAGCAGGGTTGCAGCTGAACTGTGGGAAGATGAATCTTCAGCAGCAGGCAGGATCAAGCTCCTCTATTAGGTAATGAACCTGATTCTTGATTTCACCCCAGAAACTGTGACAAAAAGATGTTGTCTACATATGAAGAAATGAAAATGTTGATTGTTACTTTGGGAGGATTATTTTATTTCAACTCTTAAAGCTGTAGGGGTCCATGCAACCTTCAGGGTTGCTTTGAAACTTTGTCAAGCCAGCATCAAAGTTTGCCCTGATACGTTTTCTTTCTTTTCAAACACAACTAACCATCTATGAATAATCGAGGGGACGCTGCGTTTCCTGACAGAGATTTAAAAGTGAGGGAAAGGTTGACGCGCATTGCATGCCGATGAATGCAGGCGCGTAATTGCGCACACTTGTCAATAGATGGCACAGCGAGGTCAGTAATTAGTATGCAACCCATTCCCAGAAGAGATGATGCCGAGCACACTTGAATTCATCAATCTTGTCCCTCATTTCTGTTCATTATGCTTTTGACTAAGTCGCATTTTGTTGACACTCAAACAGATATAGCAGCAGGAGTCCACTTAGATGGAGAACTAAGTTACGTAGAAATGATGCGATACGTAAATAGAACCGATTGCATACTTTAAAGTAGTGCATGTTTATATTTTTGTTTCTTGCAACATATCAAATGTTGCTTAATTGGTAGAGCCTTGCGTTGGTAGCGCAAAGCTCATGGGTTCGAATCCTATGGGGCGCAAATTACGTACTCCGCTTGCTTGAATGCACAGTAATCCTAGTATTTAAAGATCCTGACTGGCTAAATCCATTGTAAAGTCGACTAAACGCGTAAATATAAGACATTTACGCATAAATAATAAATAACTCTACGTGATGGCAGTATACGCCAAATAAACATCCAAGAGTTGCGGAAACGCTTCCTGTGAAAACCTGTAAATCCAGTCCTTCCGAGTGAATAAATAGTCGATACACAAGTTAAAAACTAAGACGTGACGCTACAATGACATCATCACAACCAATTCTATGCGCGCTTGCCAGGTTTTGATCAGAAGAACTAGCGCGTCGCGTCAAGCAGAGCTCGCAGAGCCCGCCCGTATTACTATCAGGCTTACACATACATACAGTTTATATAAACATACCTGTACACTACACACGAGTCCTCCTCACGAGGAGGAGCTTTGAGCTGTTGATATCATATACGCGGGACGGACGGACGGAGAAGACCGTACAGATTGAGCTCCCGAACCGACGAGCGAAACCTCAACACCGCGCTCGCGTGGTAAAGTGAAAGAGATTTCACGGTAAAGTTTCACGGATTGTTTTTAACCTCCACCGGATTGCGTTGGCTTACACAAGCGGAATGGGCGACTTTACGATGAGAAACTGTTGCCTGCTGCTCGCCGTCTATCTTCTATCCAGTCAAGGTAATGTGACACAGTAACTTGTGGGTTAATCGCTGTCTGGTCTGTCCGAATTCGCGTGCACGTTTTACTGTTGTTATTTTGAACATGCGGTTGTCATTTGCATGCTGTTTACAGATAACATGAACTGAACGCATGTTTTCTACAGCTTATTTGTTTATCCGGGTTATTTGAGTAAACTTAAAAGATTGACTAACCGTAACCTGTATCCCTTGTTTTAGTATACGCCATGTTACGCAAGGTGTGGCCTGCCTGTCGTGACAAATTTTGCGCGTGCGGCACGAGAGCAGGTGTAATTGTTCTGGCACACTTTAATCTGCACTTTAACCTAAACTTCAATATAACAACAATTTAAAACTATTGCACATTTATTACTATATTCTTTATCTATGTGTGTATTTATTGTAAACAAATGTATGAGGCATGAAAAGCAACAGGGTCTGTGTGTGGGCTTTGACAAGTCTGTGGTTAGTATTTGCGACACAAGTAGCAAATCTGTATACCATTTTAAGTTACTGTGCTATTTGTTACACCAGTTTTGCTGATGGACCTTTCTACCCTGGTGGTTTAAAGGGCAGTGATTTGATGGCGTCCGAGGGGCTGTTTTGCTCCGATAAGGAGAGACGACTGGGGTTTGCTTACAGGTACACGGATAGGGGAGGAGGGAAACTCGCTTAAGATACCTGCAACGGATGACTGTAAATGATTTCACATTCCGGGCGGTCCCTGTGCATATATTTCCCATAAAAAAGAGGTGGGAGCGTCTTGGCCATTGGATAAATGAGTTTTGGATGGATGAATTGTGGCACCTCAATTAGTCATGCCAAGATTCCAGTGCTGCTCAACTTGCGTGGGCACACTCTGGGGTTCGACTCGATTAATTTCTTTGTGGGATGCGGCGTTTTACACCTCAGGACCTGCGGTGGGTTATTATCTATTCCTCAGTTCGCTGAAGACTTTTGCTAACCCATTTATCTTTTTGAGACTTGTCAAAAGGTTGCGTATTACTCCTCAAAGGGAGATGAGGTGGAGGTTCCTCGTGGTTGTCATGGAGACCCCTTTTCAGGGGATCACACGGCATCCATCTTGTTTTAGAGTCTTTGAAGGGAGTTTAAGACATTATTGCAAAGTGCTAAATTCGGCTTGGGACCACGGAAATTCGATAAGCGGAAGTAGATGTTGTATATCGACTCCCGTCGGTCCCCTATTACTGTCAGAAGCAACCAATGTCAAGCTGCGGTGAAGAAAAACAAAGCCACAATAATGTAGTTTCCTTGTAGTTTTGTTTTTTCTCTCCCCGGGCAATAAGCATCCATGCCAACAGGTTTCCAAGAACAAAGACTTCAGTGTCTGCTTTGTCCAAAAAAAGAGCGAGAGAGTAGAATGAAACTAACACCTCCACCAGAAACCTTTTTCTCAGTCTTACCCTTTGACACTCACCCACACCCACGTTGAGCACCGAAGGGGGACTAAAATTGCTTGGCTTTTGAATAAGTGCCCTTTCTCCGCACCCCACCTTTTTACCAGCAGCCATTCAAAGCTCTGTCTCAGGTCTTTGTTCTGCTGGCATTGGTGATTGGTCGCTTGTAAGACCCCTCTGTCTCTGTAGCTCCATTGTTTATGAGCATCTGAGCACGGGAGAGCATTTTTCAAGAATGGGTAGACTAAAAGTTTCCCCCGTTTGTCCTTGATTTACCTCCATCTGACATATGTGTACGTGGTTAGACACTCATTTTTGGATGGCGCTACCTATGTGTCTTTAAGATTGTTAACATGAACTTATAGATGAGGGCATGCTTAACCAACTTTAAAATATGCAACCACAAAATGTCACATTATAAATCATCGTCCGTCTAGTTTCATGTGCATGCATCTGAGTGAAAGTTATTTCTACAACATGTTAGTAGATGTTAAGTTTATAACTCTGTGTTACGTGGTCACGTTGAGTGTTTATTAAAATACAAAGCAGATTAATTTTGATGTGCAATTTACTTGCACCCAAACATGCATCTTCAGCTTTGGTGCTTTGTAATGTAGATTGAATTTAAAATGACTAAACTTTCAAAGCAAACAACTACACGGATGAAATTTGTTTGGTAGGCACAATCCTGCTCGTTGGACTTGAAAATATGCTGCTGTCATAAACAGGGATTCAAATGTTACTGCATAACAGATGGAAAATCTGTTCTGTGTCTCTGTCCGTCTCTCGATTTATCTGTTTGTCTTGCTCGGTGCACCGTATAAGATATACTTTGTCTTTGTGTCTCTCCCCACTTCCCTCTTTTTCTCTGTCGTCCTCTGCTGAGCTCTAAGGTGCTCGTATGGTGCTCGTACTGTGCTTTTAGCGAAGGCCGGAGGACTTTGGAGCCAAGTCGTGCTGTCTTATCAACCACCACTGTGCCTGATAAACTGAAGGATTTTGTGTGGGCTCGAAAATCAGCCTTTTTACGTGACCCTGGGCTCATTCAAAGGGTTTTCCCGCCCTCTTTGAAACCTTCAACGACTTAATTTCTATCACTTTTTAAAGACCTACAGACATTTATGATAACATTTTGTGCTGGGGTTTTGTTTATATCCACTATAAGTCTTCTGCAAGTATTCTGTGAACCACAATTATATAGATATATTTCGAAAAAATGTTTGGGTTTTGTAACCTTTATACTTCTGAAAAGGTAACATTAGAGTTTGAATGTTTTCTACTGATTTACACTAATTGGATGTTTAACATTTAACTGATGGCGCATCATTTTTGCAATTTGAATTTGGGCTTTTATTCCTTGCACCCCTTTAAGCATATAGCTGACTTCACACTTCAAAGGCTGTGTCGCATTGTGTTGGTTCTGGTGTACAGCTGACAGCAAACAAGGCGCACCCTGAGTGTTGTGAAAAATCAAAGCAACTTTTGATGCAGAATTTCATCCAAGTCTACAAAGCTAAATCGACCAAAAAATCACATTTCTACATTTTAGCTCTGTTCATTTGCTCCTTCCAAATATGCAAATCTAGCAATTTATTTGAGATTTATGATTCTTAAAGGGATAGTACACCAAAAACAATTCTGTCATCTATTACTTACCCTCAAACCTGTATACATGTCTTTGTTCTGCTAAACACAAATAAAGATACAATGTTAGAACCAAATGGATCTGGGGCACCATTCACATGCACAGTAGTATTATTTTCGTACTATGGAAGTTAATGGTGCCCCAGATCTGCTTGGTTTCAAACATTGTTCAAAATATCTTCCTTTATAAATTAGGCAAAACAAATACATTTAGGCAAGTTCGAAACAACCTAAGGGTGTGTAAATGATGCCAGAATTTAACATTTTTGTTGAACTATCCCTTTAAATTGCATTTGTCTGCGCTTTTACACAATACGTGCATTGGTGGTAGATTAAACCCATAAAGAATGCTCTTTCATAGCTTGGGGAACTTAATACAGGTTTTATTAAAGTATTATTAACTCAAACTTGGATTTCTTTTAGGCAAGAAAGTTCTTTTAGGTAAAGTGCAAAATGTATAATGTACATTAACATTCATGCATTTGGCAGACGCTTTTATTCACAATGATTTGCGGTGCATTACAGGGTATAGATTTTTAATAGCATGCATGTTTCCTGTGTTCAAACCCGTGACCTTTTGAGCTGCTAACGCAATGCTGTACCACCGAACTATACAGAAACACTATTTGAGTATTTGAATACATTGCCCTAAAATGAATGTAAACACCAAACCTAGATAATTTGGTTTTGGGAATGATGAGAAAATAGTTTAGCTAAAATTACGAAAGCGTGATCTTGTAATCCAACTAATCTGCCGAAAAGGTTGATGTGTGTGTGTATATAACTGTTCCTCACATCTGTCCCAGTTGGGGGGGGGTACTCTGCTCCCCTAAGGCGCATGCCAAATTTGTTTCATATGTTTCATATTTGATTGCGTGATAATAAGGTTAATGTGAACTTTGTAAACTTTGGCTTTTGATTGCTTAATAAAGTGAAAAGCAGGTTAGCTAGCTCTTTACGTGACAGATGTGGTGTTGGTGGGCCTAAAGTTTTAGCAGCGATGTAAATGAAGCAGTGCGTGCCATGCTGATTCATTGAAATCCTCTTGAGGGAGGAGCTGAAATTGCCTTAATTACTGTCTGATCTTTAGAAGCGAGCTGCATGATTGACTTTCCTAACCTGACGTTGTTAGTGCAGAGGCTGTTCATTTTGCTGGCACACATGCAGATGCGTATGTCTCTGTGTTTAATCCACCTTTTAATAGAAACCTCGCTTATACCTCCTTAGACCTCTGCCGTTTACAGTCGTGTTAACCTCATTACGAACAATAAATTTCCTGTCATTTCAAAGAAGGCAGGACGGCTTACACGATCTCATTTTCCAGCATCTGCCTTTAATCTAAGAGATGAGTTTGAAGACCATGTCGATTGCAACTTGTAATTAAACCTTGTTGCGTTCTCGTTCTGCACTGCAATAATGTTTAACGGCGTCGTTATTTGTTAGCCATGAACTACATAATACCCAAATGTTTTCTTTAAAAGCTACTCGAGGAAATCTACAAAAACAAAATTTTGAGTCCGTTGGGTGATAATCAGGGTAAATGGAGATTTACTAAGACCTTTAAAAGTAAACAAAACTAAATAGATATAACGTTTATCTCCGATTTGGTTTGGTAATTGAAACGACAGCCATGTCTCCAGCTAGAGACAGAAACCCTAAAGAGATTTTATTCGTTGAGTTGCTACGATCCAGAGCTCTGAGTGAGTTGAAGGGTGAAAGGCTAATGCTTCTGGAGGTTTCTATGGTCCACCAGTCATGGTGTTTTAAAGAAAATGACTTCTGCAGGGAATATCCTTAAATGCTTGTTTGAGGGGTGGACTGAGATGCTTTTTGTATGTTTTTGCTTTTTAATTCTAGCTGACTGGGCAGTTCTGGCTGTTTCGTTTTTCAGTGCAGTTTTGGTCATGAAGCAGGAATGATGAGGCGTTTGACCGTAGAGCAGTGGTCTCCAACATGGGCACCAGGTCTGTGAGTTGCCACCGAAGCAATATTCTTAATATTAATATTATAATATTAAGAACCTCAATTTGAATATTTATTTATTACATTTTAATTACATTGGCTTCTTTTATATATGTTAACATTTTAAACAATGATTAAAATATCAACAAGTAAAAGAGGGCTGGTACGATGCATCGTGTTTCCCATTAAAAATAACACTCTAAAAAATCAATTTGGTCGGTAGAAAGTCCTTATCGATCTAAAATCATTACGAGTCTGAGTCGTTTATAACATACATTTAAAAAAGCAAACATAATCATTTAAAATATTCTTTTATTATCATGAAAATACCTGAAACAATTTAAAGATCGATGTAAACATTTCCTGGAATAGCGTTTGTAATGGTACTTCTTCTGTGGCCCAAGTGGAGTTTCTGCACGTGAAGTATGGCTTTTGTATTTGGTGGCATTTCACCGTAATGCATTAAAATTCATTCATTCAGGAGACGCACATTTGCACGATTAATCGTCCCAGCCTTATAGTACAGTACAGTAAAGTTTGTATCAAAAAAGTAGCCCTCTAGTAGTGATGCACCGAATGTTTGGCAACCGAAATTATTTGGCCGAAAATAGCAAAAAACTAATTTTCGGTGTTCGGCCGAACAAGTGAAAAAGCAGAATACATGTTACAGAACAATAAGGTCTTTGATGACGTGATCAAATTAACCAGCGCAGAGTGAGAGAAGCGCAAATGCAGCAAAAATGTTAGTAAAAGCATTTTAAAGTGTCAGAGAAAGATGTAAAAACGTATAGCACTAAAAGTTTCATTTATAATTTAAAATAAAGACCTCCTGAACAACATGCAGCGGCTGAGAGACACAGTGGCGGCGATGGGTATTTGTCTGCTGAATGCACAAGCATGGAGAACGAGAGACTTTAGCTCTTCATCTCATGTCTCAGAACATCGAAGAGCGTCAGCAGTAGGGCTGTCACGATTATGAAATATTTCTGCGTCCTTATTTTCTAATAAATTGTGACTATTATGATGATTAATTGCTTGTTTTAGGGCTTTGACGATTATGAAAATGAATTGTCTGTTTTATTGCTTTGACATTTAATTCTCATATTTTTTTTGTTTCACATTGTTGTGACTATTTAAATGAACACATAACACATATTTAAAAGTATTTATTTAATGAATATATCTTTCAACAACTGAAAATTCTTCATAAGAAATAAACACAAAAGTGCCTGAAAATAAAAATAAACTGACTATACCAGAATGGGTCCACATGTATGTAGTGGCTGTAAAAAAATTATTTCCTTACAGATCCTTAAGAATAGCATCCTTCACTTCCCTAAATTTGGAATTGCTGTTTTGGAAATGTATGTTTTACCTGGCAGTTCATACTACTTATCAAAGATTTGCAGCATTTCTTTAAATGCTGTCTTTTCGCTATATTGAATGGCTTTGCAATGTATTGCGTTACACTGTCAGTTACGGAGCACCATTTGATATGGTCTCGTTTAAACAGCTGCTGCAGCTCCCCCTTGTGGTTTTTAAAGGGATGTGCAATCATTGCGGTGATATGAAATCGCGATGATTATTTAGTGACAGCTCTAGTCAGCAGTATGTAATAAAAGCTTCCTAAAACCAAAGTAGTGCTGCACAATTAATCGCATCGCAATCGCAATCGCGATGTCAGCGTGTGGGATTATATGATTATATGCAACATTTTGCAATTATATTAAATAAATAAATGTGTGGACTTGTTAACACACACTTTCTGATAACAGTTTGATGATTTTCCTTGCTGTTTAAAAAAAGAAAGAAAAAAAAGGCAGTGCACGTGTGGCATGCACGTGTGTGGCGTGCGTCGTCAATTGTGTGTGCGCAGCGCGGAAATACCAGAGCGAAGATGGATGCAGAGGAGATTGACAGTGATCTGGTTGCACACCGTAATATTAGCATCAATAACCGCAATGGGAAAAATACCCAAATCGTGCAGCCCTAAACCAAAGTTTTTTTTAACTCTAAGCTTTTTGTTAGACCACTTTGAGCGCTTTTTCCTTTCATCTGCTGTCAATCTTGCCACTGTCTCTTTCTCCCTTTGCTCGTACTTGACTGTGCACGCAGGTGCGCGTCTGCAGCTCAACATACAGTGCTATATAAGCGTTGCTGCAAGTTTCTTAAGGCATAGAAATGAATAGGTTATTTGCATTTTGCACGGGAATAGAAGGTCGGATTAATATCCGTTTAGCCAAGACTCATTTATGTGGTTGAATGTAAATGGAACGGTTTTAACAAGTCTATCTATATAGAGAAGTGACCACGTGTAAGGTCAAATAATAACTGGAATGTTAAAAAATGTAATTTTAAAATAATGTGAAATAAATGTATTAAAGACATTCTGAAAATGTAACTTGTGCAGTGGTGAGAAAATTGGCAAAAAAATTAGGAAAATAAAAATGAGTTTAATTTTATTCGGCTTTGGCCTAGAATTTTCCTTTCAGTGCATCCCTACCCTCTTGATAGTTTTATCCCTATCTTCTTTTATTCATTGTGGTAGCAAACCTTGCTCACAAAAAGGTTGGAGACCCCTGCTGTAGAGTTTTATAAAAATGGCACGTGTTTTCTGGCTAACAGAGTAAAACCACAAAAAGATATCCAGCTGTGGCGACACACTCCAGACGCATTAACTGCACTTAAGCGTTTTGGCAAGTGTACTGTGGCCGTGTGGGTGTGCGTCAGAAAGTGGACAAAATGTAGAAAGTCTATCTGCACAAAGACAACTGGGGGAAATGTCGATTGGACAGAGATTGCTCTTGCTAGCTCTGGAGAATTGGACCAGCAACATATTACATACAATAGCATTTATATGGATGAACCACTGACCATACAAGACGGGCTAATGCCTTCTATAGCACCCCTTTAGGCCGTGTTGAGGATGTAATGCATACTTTTATTGCTTTGAATTGTGCTTTGATGCATGCGTTTGCGCTAAGCTAGAAGCATGTGCATTGTGTATCACAGCTTGAACAGTTTAGTCTAAATAATTTCATGAGGAATAGATATTAAAATCTGCATTTCATTAATTTTCCTCAAATGTGCACACATTGATGTCTTCTAGATTTATGTTCTTCATTTGTTCTCCTTTAAGTCGCATTTTTTATTCGTGAGAACAGATCTCATTTTTTTAGGCGAACGGTGTGGCAGAGATTGGCACGCTCATTTTTTCCCAGTTTCTTGCATCCGATACCCATCTCTGTCTGTCACATAAAACCTCAAGTGATAGATTGTCAGGTCCATTGACACTACACAGGTGATTGCTCTTAGATCCAGAGACCGGGAGAAGTTTCCAGAGTTTGTCTGTACTGTCATGACTGAGGCTATTCTCAGAAGTTCTTAACAATACTTTTTCTTTCTTTCGCCCTGTCTCTCACCCCCCCCCCCCCTTCTGTCTGTCTGATGTACTATTTCCCAAAACGGGGATGAAAAAGAGAATACCACAGGAAATTGACTTGAAGTCAGCCGACAGAGGTTAATTCCTGCTTCATTAGGAAGCATGGTCTGAATCGTAAGAAGGGTGTTGGATGTGAAAGTCCTTCTTGGGATGGAGAATAAGTCATTTCTCAAGAGTGAAGGTGTTGAATTTGTGGTAAATGTGAGAGCCTGAGTTGAATCTGAATTGGCTGTGCATGGATGCATCACATGCATTTTCTGTGCTGCTGGTGGTGGTGGTTTTTAATTTGTGGGAAAGACTCTAAAGTGGGTCACACCACACGTCTGTTCTCAGGGTCTGACAGAATGGCAAAAAAAGTGCACATGATGACATAGATAAGCACAGTCAGGGTATGAAAATGAATTGCGTTTGTACGTTTTTACAACAGAAACAATTGACACTTGTTGTCAAAGGCCAATGGGATCAAACCCATTAGTTTTTGCACTGCTAACCCAATGCTCTACCAATGGAGCTACAGGAGTGCTTTAGGCCTTCAGTTAAGTTTAGGAAATAGTTTAATCATACAAAAACAACATTTTGATTAGAGGTACTGTAAGTGTGTTGGGTTGCAATTTAATGTGTTTTATGTAAAACTAAGATCCTGCAGCAAAACCAGATGAGAATTACTGGTTTATGGGATATGCAAATCAAGTTTTAGTGAGCTTTGTCATTTCCCTGTGTTGAGACATGGTGAACAAAAAATTTAGTGCATCATAGGTCCACAGTGCAACACATTTAAGGAGCATCTATTGCCGATTTCAAATTTGCCAAATTTGTGCGTGAGATGTGCGTACGGATGTTTTCATGAACAAATCGTGATTCAACAAATAATATCAAATTGGCTTCTATGTGTACGCAAAATTCAAGAAAACCTAAAACCACTCGTATGCAATAATCATGTACACTATAATCAAATAATGTTTATAATAATATTGATAAAAAATGTACATAATTATATTTTATATTGTTTTCTGTATTATACATTATCTGTATTATAGTGTTAGTATTTTATAATTATTTTATAATTATTATTCTGTTTATTATTATTCTGTTTATTATTATTATTATTATTATTATTATTATTATTATTATTATTATTATTATCATTATTATTATTATTGTATACATTATATTATACATTAGCAACTGAATCTTTCAAACATGGTAAGGAGCGTCACATTTCCGGCTGATGTCAGAGATATTCAGGCCAATCACAATGTACAGATTAGCTGGCCAATCAGGGACACAGAGCTTTTCAAAGTGAAATCTGGAGCTACAAAAATGTATGGTAGTTGGAAAATAATTGTACACACTGTATTGTATTATACCAAATACAAAAAATAACGTTGTTTTTAGCATGAAATAGGTGCTTTTTAACATAAATATATGCAAAGCTAACCTGCTGAAAAAAAAGCTTGTGTTGGAGTTCTACCAGCATTACATAATTTTTTTACAGTACTGTCCTTATCTTTGATCAGATTAGGGCGTGTATGGAAATGCCCGTAGGTTTCACTTTCTATCAGAAATTTTTCCAAAACGTCAGCTTACCAACATCCACATTCCTGTTGTCTGATTCTTGGAAGTCATTACTTATATATTATCCTGCCTTCCATGGAACATTACCCAATACAAAAACAAGCTCATTATAATGTAACATATCGACCCATCAGACATGTTTTTTAAAGCGTCATTCTTTTCTTCAGCAAGTTATTTGAGTGACAGCTCAGATGCTGGCAGTGAGCTGTAAAATTGCCTGGATTTACTGCGTTCTACATGGAACGTAACCCTTGGTGGGCCGAATGTGTTGAAACTCAACAGTCTCTCTGATGAATCACAAAGCTGCATTACATTAAACGACTCAACCTAACTAGGGCTCCATAGCAAGACTGCGAAGTGTCATTTCCAATGCCTTTCTCCCGCAAATAAAGCTATACTTCGCTGGGTATTATTAAACACATTTCCTGACAGCTCTACTTGAGAAGAGAATAATGAAGGAAGGTGGGATTTGGGGTTCGTGCGCTGTAGTGCTCTTGTCTGGCTGTTTAGCATAAGCACTGCCGTAGGCCACGTCGCAATCGTGACACATTCAGACCCATTCTGGATGCTATAATTGCTCAAACGGAGCGTGACCTGATTAACTTTCTGTTTATGGGGTCTATATAGTGCCATTTTAAAGCTGCATTTCATAACTTTTTATTGGTTTAAATAAACAAAGATCCGTTAGGGAGCGAGTACAACCATACACGCCTTCACAACAGTTAGCTTTTATAATGATGATTTAAAAGTTATGAATTTAATAGTTATTTCTTTTAGTGGTTCAGATGATAATGAGCTTGAAATGTAACTAAAAACAAAGCTCAATGCAAAGACTGAGGACAGATTTCAGTGACGCAGGGCAGGCAGATTCACATGTGTATATCGATGGCAACCTTCCGATCTCTCTGCCCGTGGGTTCACACCAGCCACAACAGGTGTCAAATTCGTGTCTACAGCATCTAGTTTGTCGCTAGAACATTTTGAGTTTACTCTCTTCATTCGCGCGTGAAATTCTAGTCATGGGAGGGGCTTCTGCGACTCCGCTTGCTTCTTGTAATCACGTCACTACTAGAGCAAGCTCCTGATTGGTTAACGTGGCACGTTTTACCGCCAAAGTTCAACTTTTCCAACTCGCGTGTTTGCCGCGGCAACACTAAATTCGCAATTCATCGACTGGCCAGTGGCCACTAGAGGCAGGCTCCAAAAGGGAGTCAATTACCATAGACCTCCATGTTAAAATGCCAAACTTTAAACCAGAAAATATGTTTACCGCCTTGTACAAAAATTTTTTTCGGTCTGTATAGCTAATTTTACCCTTCATGACAACTGTGAGGGGGTGAATTTTTTTGTTGTAACTCATCTGTTTAAATTTATATTAAGCTTTAAAGTTCAGCATAAATAAGGGCTTGGCCACTTAAAGGAATAGTCCATTTTCTTAGAAGAAAAATCCAGATAATTTACTCACCACCATGTCATCCAAAATGTTTCTATGTTCAGTCGCGAAGAAATTATGTTTTTTGAGGAAAACATTGCAGGATTTTTCTCATTTTAATGGACTTTAATAGAGCCCAACATTTAATACTTAACTCAACACTTAACAGTTTTTTCAACGGACTATAAACAATCCCAAACGAGGCATAAGGGTCTTATCTAGGGAAATGATTGTCATTTTTGACAAGAAAAATAAAAAATATGCTCTTTTAAACCACAACTTTTCGTCTAGATCCGGTCGTGATGCGCCAGCGTGACCCCACGCAATACGTCATGACGTCAAGAGGTCACAGAGGACGAACGCGAAACTCTGCCCCAGTGTTTACAAGTGTGTTGAAAGAGGACCGTTCCTACGTTGTTGTATGTCAACTGATACTAATTAATGTCTTTGTGTCAGTTTATTGTTTACAATGGTCCGCAAATGTGTGTTTTATATATGTAACACGTGACCTCCCTACGTCACTACGCATTTACGTTAGGTCACGCTGGACCGGACCTAGACGAAAAGTTGTGGTTTAAAAGGGCATATTTTTTATTTTTCTTGTCAAAAATGACAATCGTTTCGCTAGATAAGACCCTTATGCCTCGCTTGGGATCGTTTAGAGTCCTTTGAAACTCCGTTGAAAAAAAACTGTTAAGTGTTGAGTTAAGTATTAAATGTTGGGCTCTTAAAATGAGAAAAATCCTGCAATGTTTTCCTCCAAAAACATAATTTCTTCTCGACTGAACAAAGAAAGACATCAACATTTTGGATGACATGGTGGTGAGTAAATTATCTGGATTTTTTTTAAAGAAAATTGAATATTAGAGTCGAGCTAAGTGGGTGTGGTTTCAGCAACCAGCCACCTCAGCTTCACCCACATCCCGCCTCGTTACCCATTTTCAGATATCTGTGAGTAATGCGCGGTGACGTGCATCCATGATGGCGACGGCAGACCCCGCCCACTTTTGGCTTCAAAAACGATCTTTAGAAACCTATGGGTGACGTCAAGAACACTACGTCCATCTTTTTTTACAGTCGTGTTTGACGCGACACTAGTCTAGTGTAATGTGTTTATCGATTTATAATGTAATAATTATAATAGACACAAACCATGTAAACCGACACAAGTCACATATTTCAGGTTAATAATAAAATGACCCCATCAGCTTAACCCAGCCATTGGGTTAAAAAAATTACCCAAAGTTTTTTACTGTGTACTGTAGACATGGCTTTAGATATCGCAATCCTGTCAAATCTTGCTGAGTCTTCACAGGGGTCCCATGCTGGCACAGGACCCAGGTTTATCATGTGGGCGTCCTTGGCATGCCGGGGAGCTGAGGTAGTCTGGTGCCCTTCCAGATGCCCAGCACTTGCTGAAAACTGAGTAGATAGCCAAGACTCGCTATGCTTGAATCCTCAGCCTCATTTCTGAGAGGATGAGTCACGCTTGTACAGAACAAAGGATACAGTAACTGGGTGTTTGTGGGAGGTAGCTGTATAGAAGTCTTTGCTATTAAAATACCTACACTAATTGGGATGCTCGCTTTCAGACAAAACGTTGCAATAAATTTCCAACAGGCGGTGTGGTATGGTTCCTTTTTCTAGCTGTGGTTTACCAGTATGGGTGTTAGTGGTGAATGTTGATGCCCAATGTAGTACCAAATTCATTTGAACGTTGAAAATTCTGACATTTTATTCACCCTGTTGTAAATGTTGTTTTTAATCTTTTAACACAAACAGATCAAAGATATTTTGATATAACCACACAATTAAAGACACCTATTGACTTCCATAGTATTTTTTGGTACTGTAGAGAAGTCAGTGGTTGCTGTGAGCTGTGTGGGTACTATAATTTATTGGAAGATCTTGTTCAACATGAGGGTATGTAAATAATGACAAAATTTACATGTCTACAATATTGCGTTGCACACACAGTGGTTGTCTACGTCTGCATGTTCAGAAGTGTTTATTATTAGAGCATTTATGTCTGAGTGTCTGCAAGATTTTTTTTCTTGTTTTTCCAGAGTGTTAATGCGTTTTGTAATTAAGTGTGTCTGATTGCTGCTTCAGGGTATGTGTCTCTGTGCATCTGTTTGTGTGTGTCTGTGTGTGTCTGTTTGTGCATGTCTGTGTGTGTCTGTCTGTGCGTGTCTGTGTGTGTCTGTTTGTGCGTGTCTGTGTGTGTCTGTTTGTGCGTGTCTGTGTGTGTCTGTTTGTGCGTGTCTGTGTGTGTCTGTTTGTGCGTGTCTGTACGTGTGAGTCTGTGTGCACGTCTGCTTGTGTCTGTGTGCGGGTGTATGTTTGTATCTGTGTGCGCGCGTATGTTTGTGTGTGTGTGTGTGTGTGTGCATGCGTACGTTTGCGTCTGTGTGTGCACGCGTACGTTTGCGTCTGTGAGTGTGCGCGTACGTTTGCATCTGTGTGTGCGGGTACATTTGTGTCTGTGTGCACGCGTGTACTTTTTTGTCTGTGTGCGCGCGCGTACGTTCGCGTCTGTGTGCGCGCAGGTACATTTGCGTCTGTGTGCGCGCGGGTACATTTGCGTCTGTATGCGCGCACTTACTTTTTTGTCTGTGTGTGCGCGTACGTTTGCGTCTGTGTGTGCGTGTGTGTGTGCGCGTGTGTACGCGTCCGACTCTGTTTGTGTGTTCGCGTGTTCAAGTCTGTTTGTGAATGTGTACATGTCGGAGTGTGTGTGTTTCCGATTCTGGTTGTGTGTGCTTGTGTGCGCGCCTGCCCAAGTCTGTTTGTGTATGAGTGTGTTCCAAGCCTGTGTGTGTGTGTGTGTGTGCGCGTCTGTGTGCTTTTAAATATGTGCGTTTTTGAATGTGTGTATCTGCAGGGTCTCTGTCTGTATGACTAGGTTTGTTTGTTGTTTGTTTTGTGTTTGTCTGTGTGTCTGTGTCTGTCTTATTAAGTCTGTTTGATTGTGCATGGTGTCTGTTTGTGTATGTGTATGTGTCTGTGTGCGTGTTTGCGTGTGATTGTGTGTCTGTATGTTTCTGTCTGTCTGTCTGTGCGGGGTGTCTCTGTGTGTGTTTGTCCGTGTTAATGTGTCTGTTTAACTGTGCGTGGTGTCTGTCTGTCTGACTGACTGACTGCGTGTGTGTCTTTGCTTGTATGTGTGTACACGTGTGTGTGTGTGTGTGTGTGTGTCTGCTTGTGTACGCGTGTGTACGTTTGTGTACGTACGTGCGTGCGTGCGCGTGCGTGTGTGTGTGTGTGTGTGTGTGTGCTTGTGTACATGCGTGTGCTTGTGTGCGTGTCTATTTGACTGACTGTCCGTCTGTGACTGTGTTTTTGTGTGTGTGTGTGTGTTTGTGTGTTGATGCTTTTCAGCTCAATTCAGGTTACCCCTCTCAGTCACACATTCCATTACCATATATGGGCAATGGAGCAAGACGAAGCAATTACTGTAGACCAGAGTGTTCTCTCAATGGAATCTCTGTGTCTCTCTCTCTTTCTCTCTTTCTTATTTCTTTACTTCACTTCTACATTACTCCCTTCACTCAATTTCCTTTACAATTCCATGCTCCAGGGCTCTTCTGCATTTAATTTATACACTTTGTATACTTCCAAAGTTTTAACATAATAATAATAATAATTTTGTGCTTGTGAGTATGCAGTAATGCAGTACACGGGTATTGTGCACAGATTTGCTTATACACCAGGGTGTTTAATCAGATGTCTGATATTCAATATGAACACAAGCCTTTCTCATTGAATCCCAGCAAAACCAAATTATCTGGGCTGTGCTTTTCCCATTTGTTTTATGGATTTTAATTGCTACTAAATGTAAATAATTGTCCCATTTGTGTGTTTGACTATTCCCCTAACATTTCTTTAGATGAACTTCTTCCTTTACTCTGTTTCTCCTATCATGAAAATGATCTGATAATTGAATCACCCTCATGCCATCCCCGATGTATATGACTTCCTTTCTTCAGCTGTACGCAGAAAATGTTAATAATTTTATATTAAAATGATGTTACATTATTATTATTTTATATTGGACTCAAAATGTTAAAGTTATGAAAACATCCATCAATCATTCAAATAAACCTGGTTAATATGTCTTCTGAAGAAAAGCAATACGTCCATGAGAGCAAAGTTGAAACCAAAGCAATATTGAAACACAAACAAGCACGTCTTGAGCGCAAATTTCAAAATTATGGTGACACATCTTAATATAATTTTTTTAATATAAAATTATAAATAAGGAAGTGGTATTCGTTTTGGATGGCATGAAGATGAGTATTAAACAACTACTTTAAATGAAACGTACCCAAGTTATGAAACTACAGTTCTGCTTTTGACCAGCCCCAATGCGAATTACAACACATTGAAGAAAAACATTTCTATCAGTTCATTCTCCAGGAATCAAACCTATGATCTTGGCATTGTCATTCTTTACCGTTTGAGGTTTAAGAGCACCACTGAGCAAAAACTTTTCCTCTGAGATGTGCTAATCTAAATCTCACACACTATCTTATGAACTACGAATAATATGGAAATCTGTATGCAGTCCTCGTCCTATTCTGATCCCAAAACTCAGCATGCAGACGCTCTGTTGGGTCCCGGTGACCCGGGCCAAGGTTTTCTCTGTGTCTCTGTTAAAGAAATTCCTCTCAGGCCCTTAACAGCTGCTCTGTTGACGCTCTTCTTATCAAACGCTTTCCTTCGCCTTGATGCCATTTCCTCAACGAGTTCGTTCGTGGATTGGTTTCGATTTAAAGTGTTTTTTCTGCCGCGATTCAGAACAATAGAGGGTTTTTAATGCATCAGCCCTCTAAAAAAAACATAAATGGCCCTGTCAAGGAAAGAAAAAAAAACATATCTCTGTTTCTTCGCTGTAAAAAGGGTTTAGCTGAATGATTACTTGTGAAAGCTAAATTGGCTTTCTGCCCCCTGTCTTCCACAGCCACCCATTCTGTATCTCTCACACTTCTTTTCTCTCTCGCACATGCTTTTCGCTAACTCAGTTTCTTTCATACATTGTAACACAAAAACCCGAAGGTCCCGGAGAAACACTTTCTCGCTTTTGTTTTTCTGTTTCGTGTACGTCTTTCGAGAAGGTCAAGACTGTGTGTCTATTTTAGCTCTTATCTTTGTCAATGACCTCCTTCAACTCAAACAGAGATGCCATTCTCTGATGTCTGACTGACTCGACCTCCCTCTCCTTTGTCTGTTTTTCTGCCTTTTCTCCTCTTATCTATTTTTCACTTTCATCTCAACTCATAGCAATAATTAAAATTTTACAACAGGAATACTGATTCACAGGGAAATTGGCGGGGGTGGTGCAACTGGAAACATATGGGTGATTATATAATTGCAGGCACATTTGGTGTCCAAGTCATTTTCTAATGATTATATATATTTCTAATGAATATATATATATACTGTAAAAATTCCTTGTTGCACTTACATGTTTAAGTTTAAACAACTTAAATTAATAAGTCATTTAAACTTTTTCTGACTATTTAGAAATTGTTTTAATAAAAATACAGTTGAATGGGCTTAAAGGTCCAGTTCTTTCTGTTTTTGAAGTTTTGATTTTGTTTACAGTGCGCAATATGATGTGTTCATGCTTTACGTGTAAAAAATATTTATTTTTCATACAATTTACTTATATGTATAGCGCTGTTTTCACTGTCCAAAATACAGTCTGATGTCTTTCTTGTTCTGTGAAGTCCCTCCTTCAGAAATACGTATCGAGTTCTGATTGTGTAGTTTGTTTAGTGTGTTGTGATTTGATAGCAGCTTAGCTTGCCGTTAGCTTAGCTGGTGACTGACGTATTCCTGTGGGCGGAGTTTAGTCAAAAACTGCTTTATTGACGTCATTAAATTGGGAAGTAGAGGGCCGTTCGCTGTAGGCTTTGAAAGGGGAACTCTGTTTAAGAAAATATATCGCATGGCAGTGAACTTTGAGCTTTATCATTTTGCAGGTTTTATTTATGCTCTAACAGCAACATTACACGCTAACTAAAGTTTGAAAAATGGGATCAAGGAGAATGTGACCTTTAAGTTATTACGACTTTACTTTTATATTCACGCCAACTCTTCACTAGTCAAGAAAGTTGAAATGACAGTCAACACAGCAGGTCAAATTTTTGTTCATTTTAGGCACATTTTAGACTTTTTCCAGGAATGCTAAGGGGTTAATGGGTTAGGTATTTCTGACTATCATTGTCATAGATCACAAGATATTACAGGCTATAACATTATAAAATGATATGATTATGGGCCACAAAATCAGTCAAGGATGTATTTGAAGCTATAAACGGTGTCATCGGACGCACGTGCAGTGATGCGATTAGGCGTCTGGTCGGAAATTTACTTCCGGTTTCTGTTTTATGTTGTGATTAGTTGCTAAACTCAACTCTCGAACAAAACTCATCAAAAATAAGAAATGCTTTGGTTTCCTAGGTAATCTTTGTGTTGTTTATTTTGCTTGTTATATAAATAAACTATTTTAAAAGGACTTTGTTGTTATTTATTCTTAGCGAAGTTTACCGGAAGTTACGTGTTGATCACGAAAGCCACTTGTTTATGTTGTTACTGCTGGTCTATAGCCAAAAATAGATTGAATAGGTCGAAATTATTGAATTTTAATGCCAAAAATAATTAGGATATTAAGTAAAGACTTCATTTGCACAACTTTAAAGGCGATTTTTGCAATTTATGAAGTAACTCATCGACTGTTAAAACAGTAGGTACTGTATAGTATGAATATGGATAGTATGAATGAATTTGGATGTACTTCAACCGCCATGTTGTTACATCACGTGACATACTTAAAGGCAGGGTTCATGATCTCTGAAAGCCAATTTTGACATTTGAAGTCACCTAAACAAACACGCCCCTACCCCAATAGAATCTGGACCTTCTTTTGATAGACCCGCCCCACACATACACAACCCAGGCAATGATGTCGGTTAGTAGACACGCCCCTTACTGCTGATTAGCTACAAGTATGTTTTGACACTCTTTTTTTAGAAATTCACCTTTAACTGGAATGACGTTTAGTAAGCGCAATTAAACCACAATGGAAATGTTAATATGTATTTGCATTTTAATAGAGCTGCGTTACCGCTTTTGGACACATTTGAATAAAACCTCACCTCTTCTTCTTTGTTGGATAACTCCTCTCCCAGGGGCTCTTGGGATAGTAACTGTACATTCACATGGGGCAAAAGCGTTAACGCTTGACGGCAGGCTTCTCTAAAGAGTGGCTAACAGCCAATCATCGTAGCCGCAACACGTGCTCCAGTCTTCCATAAACGTAATTGGCTGGCTCTGCCTAGGTTATTTGCATAAGGCAATCTGATTGGCTGATGCACACGTGGCCGCTTGCAAAGTTGTGAAATTTTCAACCACTACCGCGAGCAACGGCAGTAATGCGCGCTGACGGATCCACAATTCAGTTCGCCAATGCATGACGTCACCCATTAAAAGTGAATGGGAAGCGTTAAAGGAACAGTATGTAGGATTGTGGCCAAAACTGGTATTGTAATCACAAAACTTGTGGCTAAAACTGGTACTGCAATCACACAATTGGTGGCCAATACACAAAATGACAGCATAAATATCAGTTGAGGGCTGCAACTCCACTTTTTAAATGACAATATCCTGGCCAGACCACTGTTGTCAGTGATATAAGTATTTTAAATGAAAATGATTTCTTAATGTCTAGTGCCATATCATGGCCATTTTATGATTATTTGATATAAATTTCGTACATACAGTACTGTTCCTTTAACGCTTACGCACTGTATGAATGTACCGTAAATGGTCCAACAAATGAACACTTCGAAATCTTGCAGGAAGTAGGTTATTCGGGTTCTTTTCGCCTAGCTTTTTGTGAAATACTATGAATCCAGACATACTACTTGCCTTCTGCTTTCTGCCTACTATGTAGTATGGAAATAGATAGATTTCGGACACAGACTCTCCCTTTCGCTCTCTCTCTATCAATCTATAATCTCTCTCTATCTCAGACACACATACAATGACTGCCAACACTGTTACTCTTTATACCTTGGTAACAAAACAATACAAAGAAATAAAAGTCTTTGGACACCAAATGTACCTGCAATTATCTAATGACCAGAGAGTCTTGCAGGTAACCCGAGAGTTGCTGGGTTCGAGTCTCATGGCCAGCAGGTTGCAACTAATGTGTCCTTGAGCAAGGCACATGTCCCCCAATGCTCCCCGGCGCTTCAGCGATAGCTGCCCACTGCTCCTGGTGTGTTTGTGTTTACGAATTGCAGTTCATGTGTTCACTGGATAATTAAAATGCAAAGGGCACATTACCAAATACTTCAGATTGCTTTAGACTGAACACCCAATGAAAGCTAAATGCCATGTGCATGGCACGGCTAGGTATTTAGATGCTATAATTTGTAAACAAGTGTTTTCCTCTTAATCTGTTAAAGGCGGGGTGAATGCTCTCTGAAAGCCAATGTTGATATTTGAAATCACCTAAACAAACACGCCCCTATCTTTTGATAGACCCACCACACACATACGCAACCCAGACAACGATGTTGGTTAGTAGACACGCACCTTACTGCTGATTGGCTACAAGTGTGTTTTGGTACTTGGCCTGACTCTCTTTTCCAAAGTGTTTTTCAAAAATCATGCACCCCGCCTTTAACAGATTAAGAGGAAAACATTTGTTTACACATTAAAGCATCTACATACCTAGCTGTGCCCTTCACATTGCATTTAGTTTTCATTAGGTGTTCAGTCTAAAGCAATGTTTTCATTTTACCGATAGCATTGGTTAAACAAATAATTTTGGAACCAATGCTGGGCACACGCAAGCAACCTTGTCTGGTTAGCATGACACATTTTCATCGTTTCATTACCAGAATATGTAAATATTATAAATGATTATAGCTCGAGATACAATCTCTCTATCTCTCCCCCCTTCTGTTCCGGATACACGCTCCTAATCTGTCATTTCGAGAGACACTGTACCCGGCTCAGCAGATATCATTGGAAAAACTGTCAGTGAAAGACATGTTTATTCTCTCTCTATCGCTTTTTCCCTCTTCTCTCACTGTCTCTTTCAAAAGATTTTCTGTACTTCCCCCGAGGCGCTTTTCTGCCATCTCTTCATTTGTGTATTTTTGCTTATGTGTGCGTTTTCTTTCGCCACGAGCTGCTACTGTGTGTTCATCTGGAATGAGTCTCTGTGTGTGTTTGAGGTGGGAATGAAATGATGTAAGAATAAGCAGACAGACCAGTAGAGCAGCTATCTAATATCATTCGTCTGACAGTCAATACTCCGCTAGAGCTCTCAACAGGCAAAATGCCAGATCCTGTGGTTGTGCACATTTCCTTTATTTAGCTTTATATCACATCACTCATTTATTTGACTTCATATGTTTATGTTTATGTGTGGGTTTCCACTGCGCTGTGCCTGTTTCTGAGTAATTAACGTTTAATTTGCCTATGTACGCTTCATCTGGTGCCACTCAGGTTTAAACAACACGTGTGTTCACGCTACTGTCGGCATGTTTGAGTCTTTCGCTGCTTTATTTGACAGTTTTCATATTGTAGAGGAGCTGGCCTTTACCAGACGTGTCAGTCCCTTACCAGCTCCTCTGACAGGTTATCCACTACTCTATCAATCGTCTGCAGCATGCACTACTAACAACCTGAAACCCAAACCAGTGTCTGTCTGTGTGTCTGCCCATCTCTTCAGATGCATGAGAAATGTCTGTCTTTCTATCTCTCTCTATATATACACCAAATGAGGAAATTGCATGGTGTCTCCATGGTATAGCTTTATAAAGTCATTACTAGGGAAGTTGGCAGGTACTTTGTTCCTCTCAAAACAAGAGCAACAGGTTTTTTGTTAATTCTTCTTAATCATTGACATGCAATATCTGAAAATATAATGCTTGTAGCAGATAATGGTGTACTGCTCTTACCTAAAGGCTAAAATGCCTTTTTAGGGCTGCTCAATTATGGGCAAAATCATAATCACGATTATTTTGGTAAAAATCTTTATCGTGGTTATTGTACGTGGTTACTCCATGATTTTAAAAACATGCATTTATTTAACCTTTTTATTAGGGCTGGGTATCGATTCAGATGTTCCAGATCGATTCGATTTCAATTCACAAGCTATTACATCACTTCGATTCCGATTCTCGATTAAATTTTCGATTCCGGTTCTCAGGTAGGTTTTTATACTCGATTCTCGATTCAACTCAATGAATATAGATTTAATACACATACTATATTAATAAAAAAGAACAGTGAACAGCAGTTTACAAGTGGGTAATTAATCAAAAGAAATTAAAAGCCACAACACGTCTTGCTTGCGAAATCTAAAATGCTTCCATTCCTCCGTTCAATGTTTGCGAAAATAAATATAAAAAAAAATAGATTCTCCTCCTTGAGAATCGATTATTAATCGACCACGTTTTAAAAAACGATTAATCGAAAAATCGATTTTTTTTGCCCAGCCCTACTTTTTATTAAGTTTTAATGTTGCAATAGGCTACATGTGCCAAAGCAGTGGTGCCTTCGAAGTGCCTTTCAAACATATCGGTCTAGCAGTGCGCAATTTCTATTTTAATCGTACAATAATAGTTCTACCTCGATTATCTTATTTTTGTAATTGTTTGAATCAAAATTTGTAAATCAACGATTTATTGCACAGCCCTACATTGATCCCAAAAAATTGTGTGATCACTAACATGCCCTGGAATTGATTCAGGGATCACTCTTGTAAAAGGGACCTAAAAACATTGTCGTAAGAGGTGTCGTAGTAAGGACGCGTATATTGTCATAAGAACGCGATTATCGCGGATATCGTTTTAAATGCAGATGAACTTTTACGACAAAAATGTCTGCAAACTGAAATGAAGCGGAGATGAGGTAGCTCCTTACCAATCCCGATTGTTGGCAGTAGGGGTGTGCGATATAACGATATTTATCGTGAACGGTTAAAATGTCAAATAAAACGTTGTATCGTGATTCGTGCCTACAGAAAGTACGCGACAAGGGCACGCTACATGAAGGCGAGGTAAAGGCCAAGTATATGCACGCGTCCGCGAAGCTTTCAAAGTATACTGACCACGGCTACGCGCGAATGGTTGTGTTCTGACACATACGCAAAACAAATGATTTCTTATTCAAATTATTACTCTACCAGGCCGTCAGGGCAGCACTGATTTGCAACATTTACAGTACATTTAAAAATTTTGGATAAGTAAAGAAAAGTAGCCGATCCACCATTGCAGTAACAACATCAAGAAATCTAAGCACAGGAATCAAACATTATGGTGATGAAAATGCTCCACAGCTTTCTGTTCTTTGAAGAATTGAAAATAAAAGAATAGAAAATGATGGTGTTTGTGCAAATGCTGTCTGTTTCCTTTGTGTAATTGTATTTAGTGGTGTGTCCTGTCTCAATATTTTTTTTGTGCATGCGCTGTTGTATGCATACTGTCCGTGCACTTTCCGCACATATTTTTTTACCTTGTAGGACTGTATGTTTAAATGAGTGCAGTAGAATGGCTGTATTAAGGCTCAGTTATGGCAAAATAGTCTTTAAAAAACAAGAAAAAAGAACCGTGATAATATCGTGATTTTGCATTAGACCAACAGGGTTATGATATTTTTCCCATATCGCCCACCCCTAGTTGGCAGCATAAAAAGCACACCATGTACTCGTTCGATTGAATTGAAAAATAATTATAAATTTGAAAAATGTAAATACGTAAACCAATCAGAAGCACCATTCACTTCCATAGTATTATTTTTCAATAAGTCAATGATACCCCAGATCTGTTTGCTTAGAAAAATTCTTAAAATCTCCCTTTGTATACAGCAGAAAGAATTGTATACAAGTAAATGGTAACATAATTTTCATTTTTGGGTGAACTTTCCCTTCAAGATGCTGTGGAAAGAGATTCTTTACTGGATATTTACGGGATGTGTGTGAACGCACACACGGATTCCAGAAATTCATTGGGAGTGTGAATGTACCAAAGTTAAATGATCCCGGACACATTTTCTGCATATTTTCCGTAATCATTGCGAAAGAGGCACATTTCTGAGTTCATAAATCTCACATTCGAGTCCTTGCTTTGTTTACTGTACTATACTGTACTGTAATGCGAGACCGTCTGACACTGAAAGCTAATGGCTGGATTGATTTTACTTGTAAGATAATGCAGTACGTCTCGATACTAGCTCAGATTGCGCACAGACCACTTCAAAACAGACACTTCTTTTGAAAAGGAAGGAAGGAAAAAATGAATTCCCCTCGAACATCAATCTGAATCCACTTCAGAATCACTCTTGTGGGGTTTGTGAATGTCTGTGAACCTTTTAACATAGACACTTTCATTTGTCAGAGCTGTGTATCTTGGCGTATTGCGTCACTTTTTTGCAATTTCATGTCGGTTTCATATCCTTCTCAGTCTATCCAGTGTGAATAAAAAATTTGATTGGGGCGTTTGGGATTGGATTTAAGATTGCCATTACTGAGTACAAATCTCATGATGTGCGCATCATGAGCTGAGCTGGCTCACTGCTTTAGCGAGTTACTATTAGAACTGAAGGTGAAGTGTTTTACGTGAGCACTCAGCTGTTTGTTTAAAGTCTCTTTGCTGTAGTTGCCTTTGATGTATGGCAGCGTATGTCTGCGTTTGTTATGCCTTATTTCACCCTAATGGTGCTCGGCTAGTGTTCGCCCCGGGAACTGAAGCTGTGTTTCCTATGATCTGAGAGCTGGACAATGTCTGCAAACCTGTTCATAAATAAACACTCAGTGACTATGTGCACATGTGAACCAATAATGTGATTATTTCTAATAATCAGAGGAAGGACTTGATTTTAGCAATATGTTAACATGACTCCAGCTAATTTTATGTTCTCATGTTTATATGCAGTTTTATTATTCTTCTTATTAAATAATAATAATAAATAAGAATTGATTTATTATTGTGTTAATTTGCATACTGCAGTGACCAGCACAAATGATGAACTCACGTGTAAGTTAGTACTTATGCTACTGGACACTGTTTTAATAGATTTACGTCAAATCCAAACTTGTTGCTATGCACGCATTTGATTTTTTTAGCGCCATTATGAACGCAGAATATGCATTCAATGCATCTGAAATGGTTGTATGTGTTGTCGTCGCATGCTTTGCACTAGAGATGCATAACGATTAATTGCGATTAATCTTATAGCAGAATTAAAGTTTTTGTTTACATCATATGTGTGTGTGAACTGTGTATAATAATACTACTAATAATAATCTATATATAAATATATGCACACATGCATGTATAATTTTAAGAAAAATATATATTTATATATTAAGTGTATATTTATCTATACAAAGTTATTATACACCGTTCACACACATACAGTATATGATGTAAACAAATGTATTTTATTCTGCTATAGATTAATCGCAATTAATTGTTATGCATCCCTACTTTGCACGATCTCTGGGTGAAGGTAAGCAGCAAAGATTGTTGCTAAGTGCGTTGTATTGACGAACTTCAGGGAAAATGTCCAAATGTCATGTTTACTACGAATTGGGGCTGGGTGAAAATATTGATTCTCCGCTCTTCGATCGCGCTTCAATTCAACAAAACAATATCAATTCAGGACATCCTCAAGGCTTCAATCAGCTTGCAAATACTGGGTTCACCTTTCCTTGAGCTTGAATGGACATATTTACATAAAATTATTTTAAAATGCCGCATTATCCTTGTAAATGTAGTCTGTTTTGTAAATGTGAGCAATTTAGAAATAAAACGCACGTGTAACGCATGTGTAAGTATATTGGATCCAATATGCTGGCCGCGGTACAGGTGTCAAGCGCGAGCGATTTCAATGTTAAAGGTATTGCGGAGGATTTTCTTTTTCCGGGTGGATCATCAAGACTATTCGTCCTCTTAGTTGTCAATCGGGAGTGTTGCGCAAGTGAAGGAGGCGGTTCTTTTCTAAAATTCGATAAAATCCTCCGCTACACCTTTAAGTCAATGTAAAGAAGCGTTGACACGCATCTGGAGGCCTCGCGGCGCGAATGAGGCGTTTAGCGCTACACAGTAGACGGTTCTGTCTAGTTCGCGTGAATTGAGCATTGCTGGAAACGTGCAAGTTGAAAAATGTGAACTTTGGCGGAAAACGTGCCGCAATAATCGGGAGCTTGCTCTTGTAGTGACATGATTACAGGAAGCAAGCGGAGTCGCAGAAGCCCCTCCCATGACACGAATTTCTGCGTGAAGGTCTCGATAACTAGAACATTTTGAGTTTACTCGCTTTATTCCTGCGTGAAATTCAAGCGTCAACTTGGACGCGAATTTGACGCCCTTAAATGCAGCTGGTGTGAACCCATGGTTAAAGTGACTGCACACCAAATAAACTTTTAAAATCTTTCATGAAATCAAAGGCGGGGTACATTACTCTGAAAGCCAATGTTGACATTTGGAATAGGGATGCATAACGATTAATCACAATTTATCTATAGCATAATAAAAGTTTTTGTTTACATCAAATATGTGTGTTAACTGTGGATAATAATTATGTGTATATATAATATGCACACATGCATGTATAATTTTAAGGAAAAAAATTATATGTATTTATATTTATATATAATATAATATATACAAAAAAATACGCAAACCAGGCATCGATGTCAGTTAGTAGACGTGCCACTTACTGCTTATTGCCTACAAGTGTTTTTGTACTCTGCTTGACTCCCTTTTCCAAAATGTTTTTCAAAATTTGTGCACCCCGATTTTAATTACTAATCGACATTGGTCAGTCAGAATCAAATCGAAACCATATACAAAAGAATCAAATTGCCAAATTAGTCGCAATACCCAGCCCTACTATGAATTTGCACATAAGTGGAATGGATTAAGGTGATTACATTCCAGTTTATTGCGAATTAAACACAGACTGTGGTCTGTGAGTTTTAAACATGCAAATGTGCTATTTAATTGTTGAAATAAAATCTCAGGTGGTACTTCAAGCACATAGTTAAGGTCAAGGAGGTCTGGCTGACGAAAAAGTTTGAAAACCCATGGTCTATGCAAGTATGCTTTGCTTTTGATTTGAGTAACATATCCATTTATGCAATGCTCTACCCATTGAGTCACAGGAATGTAATTAAAGGCATGATTAAAATTTATGGCGATTACTTAATGTTTGCTGTGTATAAATAGAGATAAGGATATGATTTGAACCAGCAGATTTTAGTTGTCGGCCCGGGGCCAAGCTGTCCAAATCGGTGATGATGCAAGACTATGATCACAGTGAAATAGGGCCATAGGTTTATAAGTGTGTGTGTTTGTTTTGTAATGTTTAAAGGGCAAGTGGGCTGGTGGCTCGGACACATCGTCCGGTAAAGGAAATTGAAACCAAGTAATTCAGGTACAGCGACTTAACCTTCCCCTCTGGTAAGGTTTGTGTGTGTGCATGCGCACGTGCGTACAATTTCAGATGGTCAGGACTGATACGTTTTCCTCCGAGGGCCCTCTGACATTTCCATTCAGCGTCCATTCAATCTGTCTGTCGGCAGAAGTGAAGTCATTACCAGCTGCCCACCCAGATTTTTCTAAATGTACACACATGCGAACAATCATCCGCTGATAAGACTTCCCCTCCGGCTAAAAACACAAAGAAGACAGATGTTGCAAAATTTGCATTCTACACCCCTTCTTACTACTTTGCTTACATTTACCCCCTCTCGCTTTTAGCTAGCGTGCTCTTTTGTGTGTTTCTTTTTAATCATCTCTGATTCTCATCCTCCCACATTCTTCCTCTTGTTTTCTCTTTCCCTCTGGTGTTAAATCATGGTAATGCTTCTAGAGGAAGTGGTTTTAAAGTTAATGTAAGTGCACAGAGCGTCGCCACGGGCTGGACCGAGGTCACAGGAGGTCAGCAGCTCAGGTCACTTGAGAGTAAAGCAGCGAGGACTTGAAATATGGGAGGATGACCCTGAAGAGGTTAGAAGAGTTATTGGGTGTTTTGAAGCGTAACCACATGGCAGTAGCCAGTAGGAGTACTGGTGCATATTGTTCATTTCCTTTACACAGATATTAGACAGATAAAACAAGTGTGTGTGTGTGTGTGGAGTGTTGTCATCGATTGTGGCCATCTGCACTATTATTCTTTGTTTGTGTTTTTCTGTTAGTCTTGCTGTTTTGTCTTATGGCATTTCTCATGCAACAGACTTTACGTTATTGAAATTTTTTTTTTAAGATTAATAATAGCTAAATGGCCCTGTCCCAAATGGCAGACCTTAGGGACCCTTGACGCGAGTCCACGAGGGTGCACCGGAGTCGTATTTTGGGGAAGACTCGAACGTCACGCCTGAAGTAGGAAGAGAAGTTGCCCATAAGTGTGAACTTCTCGTATTAAAATATTTAGTGGTGTGTACACTGCAAAAAAAAAATATTTTCAGGAATATTTTTTTTATTTTTTTTGTCTTGTTTTCAGTAGAATTATAAAAAAATTCCTAAATCAAGATGGATTTTCTTGATGAGCAAATGACCTAAGAAAATAAGCAAAAAAAATCTGCCAATGGGTTAAGCAAAAAAATCTTGAACATTTTTCTTAAACAATAAATTCAAGAAATTTTTTAGAAAAATGTGCTTTAAAAAATTGGATTTTTTTGCTTGTTTTATGCACGAAATCACTTAAATTTGATATTTTTGTCTAAAAACTAGACTTATTTTCTTGGGTCGTTTTGCTCATCAAAGCATTTCAGCAGATATTTTTAATGAAAACAAGACATTTTTTTTTCTTGAAAATCGTTTTTGCAGTGTATCCTTTAGGTGTTTTTTTAAGACTCAGATTTAATTTTAACCACAATATTTTTACTTTTTGTCAAAGCAATTATAGAGACTAAGTTTTAAAGTAACATTGCACTACTTATGTTTTTTATGATCGATCCTTGCTCTTATTTTGAGTACTTGGGTACTTATTGCCATTCCTAAAAGCTGGCCCTCAACGGTCCAAAAATGTTTTTAGTGAAAGAGACAAAAATGGAAAGGAAGTTCAGTCTCATAATGACAAAGTTTTCCTGTGCACTTCATTCAACCTTTTTTTGTTGCAGTAATTCACATAATTCATGTTTGAAGGACACCATAATACTGCAGTTGAATGTACTTTAAATGACAATGCGTTAAAAATTGGTCCTTTTAAGGAAGATTTCATTCTCACCACATATTTGCTGTTTATTTACATTGCTGTCAAAAGCACCCTAAACTGGTTTGCAGGTTTTATCTGCTCTCCCAGCCTGTCTATTGGACAATTTTTTTTTTTATGGTTTCGTGCAGGTAGGCTCATCAAGCCAACCAGTTGAAGACCAATCGACTAGGATTGGGCACCAGCTATGAGCAGCAAATTTTAGAAGTTAAATTGATTACAGATGTAATGCTTGGGGCGTGCTCACACTAAACAAACCAAACTGCGCCTGTGCGCTTTTGACCCCCCAAAACCTGGTTTGTTTGACTAGTGTGATCGCTCTGTACTGTGCCTGGGCGCGGTTTGGTTAATCAGCTGGCTTGCAGAGGTGGGCTCGGGCGCTGTTCGCTCGGGGCGCAGTTTAGAAGGAGAGACGTCAATTGCGTGACCACTCACCTTCACTCGCCTTCATTAAAACCTTTTGATGCGTGCAGCAGGGTTATAGGAATGTCTGAACTGCACACGCAACAGATCAACTAAGTAGGGCTGGACCAGAAAATTCGAATATTCGAATATTCGTTCGGTGGGTTGACATTCGATTTTCAGTTTTGAGATTCGAATATATATATAAATATTTTTCAGCGTTAATGCAGAGCTTTTGCCAAGCAGGAAGTGCGCTTCACACTCCCGCTCTGTAGGTGGCGCAGAGAGACCAACATCCATAGCCAACAGCCATCAAACTCCACCAGTAGAAGAAGAGATCGCCTCGAACGGAAAGCGCGCTTCCTGCTTTGGCATTCACGCTAATAGTGTAGTAAATAACGTTCAGTTTCTTGCAAAAACTGATTGATTTGCTTCACAAGACGTCAATATGTCACACGGAGATATGGGGGATTACTTTTGTATTGGATATATATGCTTTAGCTCTTAAAGTGTGCGGATCGGTTGACTTGCATGACGGAGCACTGGGGTTTCTGCAAAATATCTTCATTATTGTTCTGATGAAAAAAACATATTGGATGGTGTAAGTGTTATAATAAATAAACTTGATTTTGAAAGTATGCTACCGTTTTATTACAGTTTGTTGAACTTCGTTCATTTATTTTCGTTGTTTTATTTAAATAGCCTATCCTACGTTGTCAGTAATTACTGTGCTGCTAATTTCTGATACGGGAATGTTTGTTTGTTAGACAAATGTTGTTAGAAAATAGGCTACCTTATTAAAAGTATTGGTCTTGTGTTTTGTTTCACTAATGCTGTTCTCGCATGACGCATGACAGGCACGCCGCTTCCGGCTTGTGCTGTTCTGTAGTATTTTTAAAGTTTATTAATTCTAGAAGTGTCACATGTCCATATTGCACGAAAAAAATGCACTACACTCCCTTGAGTTCCCAGCAACACATCCGCCAGATAATAAAAACTGTGGATCGACAGACACACACATACACACACACACACAGATTCCTGCCTTTATTAAAGAGAATAAATATGTTCAGCCCCTCCTTCCGAAGCTTCGAATATTCGATTTTATTTCTACTAGAGCTTCGAAGCTCAAAAAATGGTATTCGGAACAGCCCTACAACTAAGTAATATGATGGGCATGTGAGAGGGCAGTGTGTCATCGTGCACCAAACAATTAAGGACCTTAAAGGAACAGTATGTCGTATTGTTGCCAAAACTGGTTTTGCAATCACAAAACTTGTGGCTAAAACTGATACTGCAATCACACAACTGGTGGCCAATACACAAAACGACAACATAAACATCAGTTGAGGGCTGCAACTCCACTTTTTAAATGACAATATCCTGGCCAGACCGCTGTTGTCAGTGATATAAGTATTTGAAATGAAAATGATTTCTTAATGTCTAGTGACATATTAGGGCCATTTTATGATTAATTGATATAAATTTCTTACATACTGTTCCTTTAAAAAAACGACAGACTTAACATTGCGATGGCTCCAGGGTTAAGAGAGCGCTTTAAAATTTTCACTGAACAACCCCTAGTAAATTTTAGCTGCCTTAAATTTGTTAGTGTACACCCGAAGCTTGCCAAAGCTTTATCTTTAAAGACGAGGTTAAAAGCGGCCACCAAAAATATTTTGGCGGCTCACGAGGAAACTTTGCAGAGGTACCTTTCCCTGTGAGACTGGAAGCAAGAGTTGGAAGTAAAGGTTAGGATCAGTCTTGAGACCAGTAAAGTGTGTGTAGATGAATGTGTTGGGTGATGAGAGCTTATCAACAGAAGAGCAGAAGAGAGAGAGGGATGATAACAGGGCTTTTAGAAGCATAGCTTAGTTTATCTGTAGTGTTTAGTGTGGCTGATCTTCGGGGCTTTAGCCGCTGTCTGCTCTGCTTGTCCTTTGCATTACAGAAACACAAAACTGGACAAAGTCTCTTGTGTTGCATGTTGTACTTATTTTCTTTTCCTTTCAATAGGGCCCCTTGCCATGGTTTTGGACTCCCCACAGAAACACCCAAACGCACTGTTACCCTAAGTTGGCCTCATGTTTTTGCCGCGAGGCTGTTTGTAATTTGTTCAGTGTGGTTGTGTGTTTGGGTACAGTGTGTGTGTAGTCATGTTTTTGGGGAACAGAGGGAAATGGGATAGGGGATTGGATGAGGGAGAAGCTCTGGTTATTAGGTGCCCAGAAAATTGCCATTTCCTGTACGTTCCTGAACATGGTTTTTCTCTTGTGGGTCGACTCCAAACAACTTTTAACAGAAGCAGATAAAACAGATGGAGGAAGTGCTCATCTGCATAGAATTTCTTTCATTTGCCGTATCTCCTTCCCTCTGTCATTCCCTTTCTGAGAGTGAAGAGGGTTTGTCAGCAGCTCATTAGTTCATCTTAATTGCCACCATCCAGTCTCATAGCCTAGCTGGTTTCTTTTTCTTATGCTTTTTTGCTCGCTTTTTTGCTCACTATCTCTCCTTTTCTATCTTTCTTTTTGCTTGTTCTCAATTTTGCTCGCTAGTTCTCTTTTTTTTCTCTCTCACACTTTCATGTTCTTTCTTTCATTCCCTTTTACTTTTGCCCCGCCCTCTCTTCTTTATTTCACTTTTCCTTGTTATGTCTTTCACTTGCTCTGCCATTTATTTCTCTTTTATGTTCTGTCTTTTACTTGCCATTTTTCTTTTGCCCGCTCCGTGCCTTCTTTCGCCCACTCCGTGCTTTCTTTTGCTCGCCCACCCTCTCTTTTTTATTTCTCTTACTTTTCCTGTTCTGTCTTTCGCATGCTCAACCATTTTTCTTTCGCCCGCTCCGTGCTTTCTTTCGCCCGCTCCGTGCTTTTTTCTCTTTATGTTTTGTCTTTCACATGCTCAACCATTTTTCTTTCGCCCGCTCCGTGCTTTCTTTCGCCCGCTCCGTGCTTTCTTTCGCCCGCTCCGTGCTTTCTTTCGCCCGCTCCGTGCTTTCTTCCGCCCGCTCCGTGCTTTCTTTCGCCCGCTCCGTGCTTTTTTCTCTTTATGTTTTGTCTTTCACATGCTCAACCATTTTTCTTTCGCCCGCTCCGTGCTTTCTTTCACCCGCTCCGTGCTTTCTTTCGCCCGCTCCGTGCTTTCTTTCGCCCGCTCCGTGCTTTCTTTCGCCCGCTCCGTGCTTTTTTCTCTTTATGTTTTGTCTTTCACATGCTCAACCATTTTTCTTTCGCCCGCTCCGTGCTTTCTTTCGCCCGCTCCGTGCTTTCTTTCGCCCGCTCCGTGCTTTCTTTCGCCCGCTCCGTGCTTTCTTTCGCCCGCTCCGTGCTTTTTTCTCTTTATGTTTTGTCTTTCACATGCTCAACCATTTTTCTTTCGCCCGCTCCGTGCTTTCTTTCGCCCGCTCCGTGCTTTCTTTCGCCCGCTCCGTGCTTTCTTTCGCCCGCTCCGTGCTTTCTTCCGCCCGCTCCGTGCTTTCTTTCGCCCGCTCCGTGCTTTTTTCTCTTTATGTTTTGTCTTTCACATGCTCAACCATTTTTCTTTCGCCCGCTCCGTGCTTTCTTTCACCCGCTCCGTGCTTTCTTTCGCCCGCTCCGTGCTTTCTTTCGCCCGCTCCGTGCTTTTTTCTCTTCGTTTTGTCTTTCACATGCTCAACCATTTTTCTTTTGCCCGCTCCGTGCTTTCTTTTGCCCGCTCCGTGCTTTCTTTTGCCCGCTCCGTGCTTTCTTTTGCCCGCTCCGTGCTTTCTTTCGCCCGCTCTGTGCTTTCTTTCGCCCGCTCCGTGCTTTCTTTCGCCCGCTCCGTGCTTTCTTTCGCCCGCTCCGTGCTTTCTTTCGCCCGCTCCGTGCTTTTTTCTCTTTATGTTTTGTCTTTCACATGCTCAACCATTTTTCTTTCACCCGCTCCGTGCTTTCTTTCGCCCGCTCCGTGCTTTCTTTCGCCCGCTCCGTGCTTTCTTTTGCCTGCTCCGTGCTTTCTTTTGCCTGCTCCGTGCTTTCTTTTGCCTGGTCCGTGCTTTCTGTCGCCCGCACCGTCCTCACTTCTTTATTTCCCTTACTTTTTCGTGTTTGTCTTTCGCTTGCTCTGCCATTTATCTTTCACATGCTTAGTGCTTTCATTTGCCCGCTCTGTGCTTTCTTAATTTTTTTTATCCCCATGCTTTACTTTTTTCTTTACTTTATTAACCTGTTAATTTCCTTTTTGTTTTTTGCTAATTTCTTTTTTTTTCATTAATTTGATTTAGTCCTTTCCATCCTTTTGTCTTTCTTACCCTCTTTTATGGTTGTTTTTTTGGTTTCTCTTGCTACTTTCTTCCACCGGCTGTTTTGTGTGTTGTGAGAGTGTGAATAAGACACACCTATCTCCTGGACTAAGCTGTGACAGGAAAAGAGCTAGATGAAAAGTCTGACGATGGTTAGTTGTGAATGTAAAATTTGTGTGTGTGCGTACATTCATGCACTGCGACGCCAGCCTTGATTAGAGCTGTAACACTCCCGATTAAACACACATTTAAATACAGATGTGGCCTTTAAAAATGCGCGTCTCTGAGACCAGAATGCCGCGGAGACTTCCGAAATTCTGCGAGATCCCGCAAAAGGGGGGTTCGGTGGGGGACGCAGGAAATATAAAAACCTGTAGAGGGCAGGCGTGTTTCATGTAGGCCATACCGACGACAATGTGTGTGCTCGACTTCATGCTGAGCGTATACTGTATGATATTGAAGTAACATGACACGGATTATCGATGTTTAGGCGATAGACTTTGATGTCATACAAATGCATGCTTTTTGGCAAACATTTTGTTGGCGAAGTTTTCTTTTGCCAGTTACATAAACAGTCACATATTCTTCATAAAAATCCGACTCAAACGCGCATCAGTTGTCTTATTTTTTTCCGTGTACTTACAGAAGAGACGTGATGTATGATAATCGAGTCTTATAACAAAATAATTCGCGAAGACCTTTGAAGAGACCGATCGCATTTACGCAATATCATTAACTAGTTTATCTAATTTTACATTTAGTTCATTTTTGCATCTGAACGTTTTAATAGCTTTAACATGGTTGTGGTGCGCTTTTCTGCATTACTGAACAGTAGGCTCTTACTGAACAGTTTCCCTTTACATGGTATGAAACACGATAAAAAGTATGCATTGGTGTTTAATACATTTCACTGAGAATTTGTATAATATGTTATACTTTTGTACTAAGGAAATAAAATCATATTGTGAGTGTAAATATTCATAAATTCGAGGAGTTTCTGAGGTGTTTGTAATCGGCAAAATGCGCAGTTTCTTTGTTGCTGATTAAAAACCGTTGGCTATGTGATTGTTTAAAATTGACATTTTTTCTACTTATTATTAATTAATTTTTTGCCTACATTTACTCAAATAATATCAATGTGAAAATATAAGTAAATCATACTTCAAGTTAGGCGTAAAACTTACACATTTTTGATGTCAAATAGAAATAATAATAATTTGAAATATGCAATTATTACAGTTTTAAAAACTTAAATATATTACTCTGACCTTTTTAAATATATTGACTAAAATAATCTGTAAATGTAATACTTATATTATTAAGGCGTATACATCAAATAATATATGTACATTTTACACAAAATATCTGTTCTATTTTTAATAATTTATTTTCCAACTAAAAAAAATCGCATAACTGCATTAAGAGATTTTATTAAGTTACTTTAATCATTTATTTTAGAGATATTTACAAAGCCACTGAATCATTTTTAACAGTGTGTATATTATGACCTTACGGTAGACTATTATTAAATGCATATAAATAAAAATATGTAAAACTAAATAAAAAAGATATCATACACGGACTGCATACGTTTTCTTGTTCGGTGCACGTGGGTTTAAATGCCGTTTTTCTAAAGAAGAATTTTAAAACTTTATTGGTGGTAGTTGAGAAGAATTCCTTTTTCCATTTCTAAATCATTTTGAGCGCAATATAAATACATCATATTGTTATTCTTATTATATAAGAATACGCAATTTTTACAACATTTTTAACATATAGAAAATATACGTTAAGCATGTTGTGTATATTTCCTAATTACAAGCTTTTGATGAAATTGCACCAAAACTAAACGTGCATAAAAACATAAAAAATTCATTTAAATAAGCGAAAAATCTTTTTTATGAGCTCAAAATTTTGAATATAATGTGCTATTGCTGAAAATTGCCCATCTCTAAAGGAGAATATTCATCTTTAAAGTTTAAGAAACAAAAAAGTACTGATAAGCATTCTCAAACATATATATTCTGCAAGCACTCATTTATCCATAATGATGTAATTTATTTTTTAATAACATATTGTCGCTGTCGGGCAAAGATACTCTCTGGACACCAAGACCATGTCTATGGGTTCAAGAATAACAAAATATTGGCCATTTGAAACTCGAAAGTCATCACTTTATTTTGTCCCATTGTTTTCCATTTTGCGTTTGGTAAAACTCCTGTGCGCGTTGTTCAAATTCATTGAAATTTCGTTCACTTGTAGTTTAGCAAGAATGTATAATACAATTTCAATAATGTTTTTACACTGCACATCGTCTGAGGAAATCCGAAGTTGCGTCGAGGGGAACCAAGCTGACAGCCGCGACAGCAGAGATTGTCACGTACCTAAAAGGGTATTGGAAAAAGCTTGCATCTGACCTGCAGCGATATCATTCTGGCTTGGTGGGATGTCAGCCAGCGAGAGTCCTCTGATTCTGACCTTGTTCTTTTACTCCTCAGAGTCTAAAACCAGGAGGGCATATTAAGTATTCATTGTATTTTCATTTTAACAGAGCAGCTATGGTTGCGCGTTTCACACACCTCTCCAAACCACGTTGTTAACACTATGCTTGTTCGACTTCATGCGGCGCCGCAAGAACCGACAGCCGGATGACGTCAGAGTACCGCGAGAATGATTCAAGAAATCATATTTCGCCTCGCTCTCGCGATACTGTGACGTCTTCCGGCTGTCGATTCTCGGGGCGCCGCATGAAGTCGAACAAGCCTATTGACAGCAGCAAAAGCTACGCATGCGCTTTTAACTTGTAAAACTCAAAGGTGTATGGGTAATGTAGTCTCTGCTCTCGGTGGGACGAATTAGGTAGCTTGCATTGTGAAGGGCGCTTTGAACAGCGGCAGCGCAGCCAAATAATTAAATTAAGCCTCTGATTTAAACAGATGTGCAAATGAGCGTTCTGGACTGGTACGCTAACAGTACGTTCTGGGCGCAGGGAGAGGTGGTGGTACGCTCAAGAGCTATATTTGGAAGTGGCGGTACTGAGTACTGGCGCCTACCGGCCCACATTAAAGCACTGGCGGTAGCAAAGGTAGACGGCCCTTTGAAAAGCAAAAGAAAGCTGATAAAAATGAGAAACCTACACTGAAATAAATTGGAGTAAGATTTGCTACTTAACAAAATCTAAACATTTTTCACTCAGAAAATGCTAGGAAATATAAACAAAATTAACAGCAGCTTTAACTTTATTACTTTTAATTTTAATTCACTCTTTGTTTTAGCGATGTTTATAAAGATACTATTTTTGCATTTTGATTACAAACTGTTCTACACAGAAAAGAAACTAATGTAATCTTCCTGATTTAATCACGTAAAACACAAGTCTAAACACAAGCACCACTTTTCTGAATGATGATAATCACAAACATCCCAGAGTTTGTAAACCAATTGTTTGTAAAACATATTTAATGCTAACTTTACTTAAAAATTCAGAAAATATTTTTTACAGTGGATAAATAAAAAGACATGAAGGAAGTTAATTCCAAAATGTAATTAATTGTACATGGTTTAGCTGCTTGTTTTAGCAGCTACCAGTGACACAGAATCAAGAAATTAAAAACCACCCACCCCTAGGTCTGCCAATCCTTTGCCAACCCCCAATGCTAATCGATCACCTCATCAAAGAAAACCGGTTTATCCAGTTTTCACCAGTGTGTTGGGTTTTAATATCAACCCTTGCAGTTTCTTTGTTAAAATGTAATTTAAGCAAATAGGCCTAATACATACGCTGTATGTTATTTTAAATGAATGTTTATAACTTATAAAATTAAGTGGATATCAGGTAACTTAATTTGACATATGTTGATATAACCTAGGCTCTCAAGTCCCACGCATTCACCATGAGACAGACGCATTTCTGTCAGTTCACACGCTCACACACCAAACCTTGTAAGCTATTTATCACGCTGAGAAGTAAAATAGAACTTTTCCTGCTATACAAATTAATAAAGGAGGTGCTGGTATACAGAGCATTTTTGTCGAGTTTAGAAGTAATTTTTTTAGGTGTGGTCAACTTTACGCAGCGCCACAAGAACCGACAAGCAGATGACATCAGAGTACCGCGAGAAATAAAGCGGAGGAGGTTGGTTTTAAATCGCTCTCGCGGTACTCTGATGTCATCCACTCATGATTGAGTCTGTATCAGATGAAAATACAGATTTTGAGGAACAACTTATTGTTTGGAGATTGTCAATGGACGTTTCTGAGTGGTATGTTTGTTTTTTCAGTGTGGACCTGCAAAACGCCAAATGCATAAAAATTAATTAATATTGTAATGTCTTAGCATGATATGTTTTCTAAAATGTTTAAAAATGAACAAATCAGTTGTGCGAAACTACACAGAATTTTTTTTTGTTATGAAACATGTTCAATGGTTACAGTGCCTCATGGTGGGGTTGAACCCCTGGTTCAGTTTACCCCATCTGGTTCACTTTGCCCCACAGCCACCGTTTTGGGAAACTGCCTAGCTTAGTAATTCAGGCTAATCTTTAGCTAAATCATTCACATGGTTTTATACATTAGCCTATCACCAATATTTATGGTATAAATATTTAGACCTGGATAAATCTACTTTGACATAACAGCCATTATACCTGGTATGTATACATTTTACTTTGATAGGATAAAAACTGTTTTTTTTTTTTTTAAATCATACTTTAATCATAACTCTTTAATTTGTCCTTCTCTTTAACATAGCCAAATATAAATTATGGTTGCTACCTGTATTTGTGGTCACACGGCTACAAATCTGTATGGTTGCCTAGATAAAGGGGGTGGGTCAACTTACCCACTGGCTCACTTTGCCCCACTCTCCCCTACTTGGTATTGAGAAACGGGCATTGTTTATCGAAGCCGGAGCGCGAGCTACAAACTACAGAGCGAGTGCGCGGGTGCACAATGGTGAAAGAGCAACTCACGATGTAAATAACTAAACCAGTGCTCGCAGTACAGACACTTTATATTTTAGCGTACTGCGTACCTTCACTTTCTTTTGCGTGCCACCACTTCTCATGTTGCTGGTACTTTGCCTTAAAGAGTCAAAGGGCGTTTCTATGTGGCGCTGCGCAGACAGTTCGGCAACGAAGACATCAAAGTACCGCGAGAGCAAGTCGAAATGTTACAAATGGTCCGACTTTACCTTTGCTCTCGCGGTACTCTGATGTCATACGCCGACCAGTCAGCGCCGCACCATTTAAAGTCGAACACACAAAGCGTCAAGGCAGGGCCGCTGGAAGTCATTTTGAACAGGGGGTGCTGTGAATTTTTTTAACCAAAAAACCTATGAGCCTATAGGCCTATTTAAAATACATTTTAAAAATAAATACATTGAGATTTACTACTTTATTGTCATACACTTCAGGGCACACAGCCAGGGTCTGAAACACACAGACATCATCAGTTCTCAGATGAATTTGCGCTATTAATCAGAAGCAAAAATACTTATCCCAGGGGGAATTACTTTCGTTACAATTTACATACAACATATAATATTATAACAACATATAATATTAATTAAACTTCACAGTTTTCAATGTCCATGCGGACGAACATATTTTACTTTCGTTTTAAGTTAAGATCACACGTCGATTAACAGATGTAAAATATTCTCACATTAACATTAGTATATTTTTATATAGATCTTTTTTTACTAAATAGTACTATTACTGTCTTTTTTAAACATATAAATAATTCATAATTTGAACAAAAATAATAATGGGTTTAGTTCTGATATTGTATACTTTATAAAGAAAAACATGGTGTATAATTACATTTTTAGAATAGGCTTTATATAAGGTTTGTACTGTAAAAATACTTTATTTGTTACAAACAAAAGATAAAGAATTTACAAACGTGTGGAGAGCCATTTCAGCACTTGGACAGCGAAATGTTTTTTTTTAAAAGCATTACTTAAAATGTTTTCTCATCTCACCATATCTACAGGTGCAGAGTCATTATATACAATAAATCCGTTGGGTAGCATTTAAAAAAAAACATTTAAAAGTAGATGCATTTGTTTAAAGCAAAGCATTTATTTACTTACAGTAGCTACAGATGAAGCAGCTCTTTGCGCCTTCTAACGTCTCATAATTGGTCATCATTTATGTCCAAGAGACTCAATAATAATCTGTTACATTTTAATCCTTTAATTTTTCATATTAAAAAGCGTTTTTGTGCTGCTGCGCATCCATGTAATAAACAAACCCGCGTTGTCATTCCAAAGCGCTCTTTACTCGAACAGAAAAAACTCGCCTCGCGAATTGCGCCGGTTGTATAATAGAGATTCCAAAGTCTCTCATGAGCTAGAGGACTAATATCCAGGGAGTTCAGTATTTCTGTGTGGGCATGCATCAGGGAAAGGTGTGTGAGTCTTTTCTGGGTCATGGTGCTGCATACCAATGTCTTCAAAAGATGCAAGGCGGAGAAAGTGCGCTCGGATGAGGCCACGGATAGGCACAGTAATGAAATTAAAATCCAAAATACACGTAATAACCTACGTGTGTCAAAAATAATTTCCTAAAATATTCATAAGTAATATATCAATTTATTAATATTAATATTATTATAATTTATTATAATATTAATTGTGAAAAATATTTTAACTTAAAAAAAATATATTTCTCGCCTTCCCGCGACCATGCGTCAAGGTCTGGAGGAAAATGATACCTGCCCGGATCCCACGCACGCATCTGCAGTTATATACATTTTACAAAACCAGTATTCATTAGATTTTAAGAACTTTTTTGCCACTTTTAAAACTGTAAAACTAAATAAAAAAGATATCATATGCCGAATAAGCATGTAAGCAAATGTTTTCTTGTTCGCTCCACGCAACACGGGTTTAAACGCCGTTTTTTTTCTAAAGAATAATGTTTACACTTTATTGGTGGTGGTTGAGAATAATTTATATTGCTTGCAGAATAATGTATATTGCATTTTAGCGCAATATAAATGTATCATATTGTTATTCTTAAATTAAAGAATACTAATATATTTTTTACAACATTTTTAACTTTAAAACATACATATAAAGATGCTTTGTACAATAGCTTTGCTTCTGACAACAATTTTCTGTAATAAATCAGTAAATGAATCACAAAATTTGTTGAAAGTGGCGAATAAAATGCTTGTCAATTCAAACAAAGGTGTATAAAACCGCTTTAATTAACAATAACTAAACTGTGCTCTTTTGCATACCTCTACTTTTCTGATGTCTTTCTTTATACCACCTTTATCTTTTTAAAATCTTGCCACTTTTAGAAATAATTTGTTTGCATTTTTTGTATACTGCACACTTTATTTGCATCAACTATACCCATAATAACATTTTCTACGTTTTTCTTTCAATAAAAATAAACATATTTATTATTGTCTTAACTTAAAACTTTGTTTTTTAATTTATAAATTAGATTTTATATAAAAAAGTTTTAAAAGTGTTGACTGCGAACGTCTGAGATAAGATATCTGGAAGGACAATAATAACAAGGATAATATACGCCTATAATATATGTACATTTTTAATTAAAATGTCTGTTCTATTTCTAGCCATTTATTTTGTTTTGACCAACTAAAAAATACATAAGTGACATTAAGAGATTTTATAAAGTTACTTTAATCCATTATTTTAGTAATATATTTACAAAGCCACAGAAAAATATTTTTATTGTTATGAATAACGGCTGAAAGGATAAAAAAAAAATCATAACACTGACTGCCTATATGCGCAAGAAAGGTATTATTAAAGTTTTAAATATGTAAAACTAAATAAAGATATCATATGCCCACTGTACAGTATGTAAGCATAGGCCCATGTTTTCTTGTTCGCTCTGCGTGGGTTTAAACGCCGTTTTTCTAAAGAATATTTTTTTAACTTTATTGGTGGTGGTTGAGAAGAATTCCTCTTTCCATATGTATAGCATTTTAGCGCAATATACATGTGTCATATTATTGTTCTTAATATATTAAGAACAATAATACTAATATATTTTTACAACATTTTTAACTTTAAAACATGTATTTTTATACCACATGAATCTCTTTAAAATATTAATACTTTTAGAAAAACGGACATAATTATTAATATTATAAACAAACAATGTAACGGTGTCAAAATTCGACAACACAAATAATTAAGATATTCATTGTAAATAGAGTTAAGGGTATTAGGCTCACACTAAATTCTTTGTTGCACTTAGAATAAATGCCCATTGCACGTACAGTCATCTTAATATATGTATGCGCTGTTATGCTGGCAAGAAGGGGTTGACGTCACTTTGCTGTTTTAATAGAAATATTAAATATTCAGCAATGCCCTTATTAACTTCTGGAAACAACCGCAATGACAACGCATATAAAAATGTAGTTTTTTATGCGCCACCTGGTGGATTTTCTGTGAAGCGAAACACATTAAGGGAAAAGGGAAAGTAGCCCCCCCGAAAACACTTGCAGAATTCTGCGTGACTCCGCGAGACGATTTGGCGAATGCCGCGGGAGAAAACGCGCGTTTTTAAAGGCCACATCTGTAGACACAGCCTCAGGAGCGAGAACATGCGTGGTAGAGGGAGTCAAAAAGAGAGAGAATGTCAGTACCATGTGCCTTCATCTCCAGAGCTTGCATAAGATATTCATGCACAACTCTTCTCTTCTCTCTAAACTGCTTCAGTTTTCTTTTTATTTTTGCACGCTCAATCTTTATCATATGTATATATATATAGTACATTTAGTGGATTTGGCTATTTCAGATCTCCTACATTGCTGTAATTTCTCTCGGTTGATTAGCCCATTTTCTTTTCCCCATTTTGTCCATTCTGAAATTATCGCTATTTCTCTCCACTTTTCAAGCGCGATTTCTTCCCTTATATTTCACGCCATCTGTATTCTCTGTGCTGCCCGTCTGTTCCTCTAATTTCTCAGCCTCTATCATTCCCTCATCTCAATCCACTCTGCCCTTTCCTTTCTTTATCACTGCTCTCCTTCCAGTCTCTGCCCCGTTCTCTCGTACGCTATCTGTCATTTTACCCGCTGTGTAATGGTTTCCTATTTCCACATCCAACAAGCCTCTCTTCTTTTCGTTCTTTCAACATCACGTTGCTTATTTGTGTTCTCCGCACAAACTACATCTCTTTACATGTCCTTCTCTCTTTCTTTTCTTAGTGGTGTTACTTAGGGCTTTCCATCCCAGGTTGAAGTGCCCTACTTTCTCTCGCCCCCTTTTCTGCACCCCTCCCTGTGTTGATTTATTCACATGCAGAGAGCAAAGATGGACAGATAGAGATTGGGCAATATTGAGGCGGAAGGAAAAGGGAGCGTCGGGCTAAGTGGAAATGACTGTATCTGACATTCGTATCAAACTGGGGTTGGCAGAGTATTCAAAGGGTTAACAAATTAACCATCAACCACAGGGTTAGCCAACAGATGCCTGAGGCAAGATATCATCTTTCTGGCAAGTCGATACTTCCAGATGCAATTTAAAGTCATGTATTTACTTGCACATTTATAAACTTAACAACTGCTTAGACACGTTGACTTCCTATTCCCTTACTTTTTTGGCCCAAACACCATTTACTAATGCACACTATCTAATAAACTCAGCATATGATTTGTGAAGCTCCAATCCTAATCTTGCATACTGTACAGGACAGAGAGCATGTGAATGCGAGAGACCGCACTTATTCATAGGCAAGTAGCGTCCAAAAGATTATGCATAGATGTGTGTGTGAAGTCTGGTCTCCATCTGTTGGTATCTGGTAATTTCAAATTGATTTCAGGACAGTTTTGGAACAGAGACACGGCATGTTATGCTGGAATTAATGCCTTGTTTCCCTTAATAGAAGGGTTGTGATAGCCGAGCTGTTTTCGGTGACCCTGACCACACGAGTAATGCGTTTCTAAATGACGCTGATGGCCGGAGACACTGCGACTATCAACAGTAGATCACACACCAGAAGATGTCATGAACCGAGTTTGAGCGTACTTTGATCGAGAAGACTCGCACACGGACCGCTGGAGACGGTCCAGGACCTTCCCTGTAAAATGATGCGGTTTGATGACTCCATTACAGGCCACGGTTACAAGACTTTATTAGACGGGATTTGTTCTCCCGGGGGTTTTTAGTAGAACCAGTCTTGTGCACGGTCCATGTGCAGATGACAGCCTGCGAGGGGTTGCTTAATTAATCAGCTCAGTGACAAGAGGCAGAAAGTGTGGCTTTAGTATTCGTTGGTGCAGTCGTGCAGCAAACCGTAGATAACTACTTAACCGCTGTCATTTTAACCGATACGGATTCAATTTTAGTTTGAGAATTAAGTGTGAATGGAGTGAGCACTCGTGTGACAAAGAGAAAGTCAAAAAGCTCATTTTGTATTAAATGAGGCACAGGTGCTCAAGAAAGGCAAGGAGAGAAGAAAAGGCAAAAAAGCAATTAAATCTAAAGTCTGGGAACGACATACGGAAATGGGGAAAAAGCAAGATATGAGACGGGAAGGGTATGCATGCTACAGAGGATGCACTATTAGATGGCATCGCAGATTGCGCAAGACCAGCTGGTGAAGAGGAATCAGAAAAAGCTCGAAAAGAAGTGAAATATGAAAGACAACTTAAGTGGGAGGAAGAGTGAGAGCTCGATTGATGAAGTCTATACAGCACTTAAGCTCGAATGAGAGCGAGAGAGAGAAAAAGTGTGGGGGGTAACCTCATTATAAGTGCTGGAATCTAAAAACAGGAAAACTGAGTGCGAGTCTGACAGGGAAGGTGTCTGTAAAGCTCGCTAATGAGCTGACGTGACGCGGGTTCGGTGCGAGTGTAGATCAGAGATGGCAAGATCCGGCACGGAGGTGATGATGAAGATTAGGGAGGTCTGGCGCCGGAGTTTCCAACTGGAAAAAGCTGCCTTGAAGATGGATGAGGCACGGTTCCACTACAAATTAAACTGCACACCTGCACACAAACTGACATTGGATCACGGACACGGGGGTTGGATCAATAGCTTTGCCCATCACAGGCATGTTCCTCCAGCCTCTGATCTCAGCCGGCAGCAGAGCTAGACTGTTATTGGAGACTTTAGGGCTCTTTGTGGACCACTGCGATTCGGTGTGGTACTGCGCTGCGGACTACTTTGTTCCATAGTGGGTTTAAGTGATTTGAAGGAATATCAGAATCTGCTTGGCCAGATCAGTAGATCTTACAACTTGTACGCTTACTTCTCACAGCAGATTTCTCTAAGATAGAGTTAGTTTAGCCACAGGAAACTTAAATAGGAAAGTTGAACTTGTGTTTTTCTTTAAAGGTGGAGATATGTTTGCTTGTTATTGTACTAAAGAGGAGAACTTCACCAGACACGTGTGAGCTCTCCACCCATCATGTTATTCATTTTTCATTAAATTCAATGTTTGAGGCTAGTTCCCACTGTACCAACAAACTTGGACATTTCAAACATTTCCAATATTTGTACGTTGGATGTGGAATGTTGATAACATAATGTAACTACAAACATCACCAAGCTTATACAAAGCCAAAAACTAAGTATACATTGTAAAATGTGAAAAGTTGGATCAACTTAAATTACATCAATTTGAAACACCTTAAAATTACATTTCATCCAGCTTTTCACTTATTACAATATAATCCCATTTTCATGCATATACGAGGGTCTGCGTACAGTGCGCAGTACGCGATTTTCATCAACAAAAGAGTATGTGCACTGCCGGATTTTTGAAACCCCATGTACGTTGTACTTGTAGGTCTAAATGCGCCTACAGGAGAATGTAGTATGTAGCCCAGCAGATGCAATGCATTTTGTCGCAATGCGCATGCATCGAATACCTGTGACAGTCCCTCCAGAAAAACTCCAGCCAAAGTCTGCATATTTATGCGGGGACGCATTTTTTTCAAATACGCTGCACTTTTGCAGCATAAATTGCAGATTTTCATGCGCAAAATATGCAGGGCTTGCATGATTTTATAATCCCGCATTTTCGTAGCAAAAAAAATCACATACAGTAAATCTTAGCAGAAAGTTGAAAATTGTTGGATTTACTTTACACAAGCGCAGCCATGTCCCCTGTTGCCATGGGAAAATTTTTGCAAGTTCGCGCAGTTTTTGCAAGTTCGCACAGTTTTAAAATTGCATAAATATCCTGCATATTTTTTAAAAGAAGGACACCCGAGACAAACCCATAAAAATTACACCCAAATCTGGCCTAACCCAGTGCCAATTTTTTTACAGTTTGTGTGCAGTCTGCTGCCCCGCACGCACCACTCAGACATAAAGAAACCAGGCGGCCTCCCAACCAATTTTTCCCGCTGCACCATTTATTCTTTTTTATCTGACAACGACAACAAGGTAACCGCTGTGTGTGCATCCCAAATTGACGGACAGGTGTAGCTTAACAAAAAGTAACCTACCGTGAGCCACACAATGGTGCAAGCGCAAGGACTTGAAGCACACACGCAAGAGAGTTCGGGTCTTCTCTGGCCATTCCACAAAAACACATTTATTTTAAATTGCCCAACACCCGAGGCCGCTAATATACCCGACCCGTGTCCTACTTGGCACACCTGACACTTTTAGACCTGAACTCATTGGGGTCTCTGGTCGGACCTCGGGTTTTCAGATCTAAGTGGGACCCCTACTGTGTACCCCTACTGTGTACATAAACTATACTTTGCAAGGCTGTGCGACTGTGTGCGTACACGTAAAAAAAGTGTATACTCCGGGCTTTAGATGCTCTCCAGACACGAGTCAGGCGTCAGTCCACTCTGTTTAGTCCATTTGCTTTTCTAAACCACAGAATGGCTTGTATCATGTATCGTGTTGTGCTGATGTGGCTAAATATCAATATTGCCCGACACAATTTAAGTCAATAGCAGACTGCCAAGTTTCTGAAACGTGTTTATGGTTTGGAGAGCCTACGTCCCAACCCGCACTGAACCAGCGGTAAACCTTGCAGATGTGCACCAAATCTGTGTTGTTTATTGAATATTTTTGATTAATATTTAATAAAGCGTTGATCTACAAGTGTTGTACACTCAATACCACAGCACATTTTGCTGTACGTGATTTAAATCAGTGTAGAAAAAACAAAGAAAAAAATGCACGGTCCATCTGGGCTTGCATATGGCAAATTGAAAGATATAAAGGGGTGGTAGACAGAGAGGCCAAGCTAAGCTTTAAGATAAAGGAAGGAAGTATGACGCTACCCCAAAGCGTTTGATAAAATCAGAGATCTTGACTTTGCTTTTTCAGTTATTGGACTCCGTTCCTTCCAGTGCGCATGCAGTTCTACGCCATTTGTTTCATGATTAGCCCCCCATAGGTTCGCCCGACCACCCAGTGAGGTTAGCAGTCGAGTGTTTCTCTGGCCAAATACGACAGGCCTTCCTGCCACGATTGCCCTGGTTTCTCCTGATAAGTGCGAAATTAGCACAGCGGAGGTTGCGGTGAGGAAACTGCCATTTGGAGATGCCACAGACTCCTGCTTGGGGATTGCCAACTCGCACAGACTCTTTAATGTGCGGAAGTACTCTTTTCCTTTGAGTCTCGTGAAGATTGATGTGCTGAATTTTGTGTTTTGTTATGAACCCCGGTGCCATACATGTGCTGCCCGGGCCTTATGAAAAGATTTTGTTGCTTAAGTTGAGCGGGCACGTGGGTCCAGAAGGTTTTAATGCAGGCAGTCCATCTTTCGTTGCGACCGGTATGCTCCGCTTTTAGTGTGACGAATGGATGTAAGCATTATTAAAAAATAATGTACACATCAGAGAGAGCAAGAGAGCGAGAACGCAGAGGGGCTGTAGCTGTCAGGAGAGTGTTTCTTCTTGTGAGGAAATTCTTCATCTTGTTTACGCAGTGTCTTGGAATGGATGATTTGAACAGTTTGTTCCCAAAAAACAAGGTAGATGTTGTGTAGAATGTACAAATGAGAAAGGTAGTTGGGTTATCTTTCATCCTTGTCACATTTTACTCAAGTCGATAAGAAATTCTGTATTAGATTGCATTATATTTCAATAAATTATATTTGACCCTGCTGAAATCCCAGCTAAAGTAATTTTTTGGGGATTTTTTTGGTTTTCTACAATAAATTATCCTACTTATAGTTTAATTTTATGCAGAAAACTGTAAAATTGCCCAAAAAATGACTTTAGCTGGGATATCACAGTATTAAATATAACCATTATCTATAATATTAACTGAGTAAGATCATGTCAAAGATTGAATTCTAATCACGTCATTAGATTTGGACTTTATTCTGTGTTTCACAATATAATATAATGTAATATATAATGATGTAATATTGTATTATATTGTATATTATATAATATGATATGATATAATATAATATGATCTATAATTTAATGTGTAATGTAATATATAATGTTATATAATATAGGGGCGGTTTCCAGACAGGGATTAGACTAGACTAATATAAATGTAAGAGGTGTCCAAACTGAAAACAACTTGCACTGACATATCTTAAAGGGGCCATGTCACAATATTTTTTAAAGATGTCAAATAAATCTTTGGTGTCCCCAGAGCACATATGTGAAGTTTTAGCTTAAAAATACCATATAGATAATTTATTATAGCATGTTAAAATTGCCAATTTGTAGGTGTGTGCAAAAGGTTTTGGGTGTGTCCTTTAAAATGCAAATGAGCTGATGAAGTGCAAACACCGATCACAATGATGGTGGTTTGATGCAATTCAAACTCAATTGTGCTGTGAATTATTTTCTTTCTCTCTGCACTAAATGGCAGTGCTGTGGTTGGATAGTGCAGATTAAGGGGCAGTATTGTTATTTTAAGAGCTCCTTATGACATCATAAGGAGAACCAAATTTCAATGACCTATTTTTCACGTGCTTATAAAGAATGGTTTACCAAAACTAAGTTACTGGGTTGATCTTTTTCACATTTTCTAGGTTGATAAATGCACTGGGAACTCAATAATAGCACTTAAACATGAAAAAAGTCAGATTTTCATGCCATGGCCCCTTTAAAATACATCAGTGCTCTTTGTTTTGCCTCAAAATGCACACAAGTAATGTTTTTGGTAAGGCATGTTTTTTAAAACTAGTGTTATTTCCTCATTAAACTAAGGCCTAGTCCTGGCTTAAGATAATCCCTGTCTGGGAAACCACCCAATTTTATATAATATAGTATTATTATACATTATATTATTATATACATTATATTATAATGTATTATATAATATATAATAACACTATATTATATTTATATATTATACTATATATTATATAATGGTTTCCAGGACAAGGTTAGATCCAGGACTAGGCTGTAGTTATATTTAGGGTTGCAAAATTCTGGGAATTTTGGAAACTTTCCACGGAAATTACACAGGAATATTTGGAAATTGTGGCACACGGATGAAGATGAGTTCGATGTCAATAAAGCTAATATTTGTATGGGGTAGTTTGTTACTCAACCAAAATTTACAATTTTCCTATAATTTACAAGTTTCCATATTGGAATATTTCCTGAGCTTAGTTAAATTAGGATATTAAAAAGTTTTTACAAAAAATGCCTTTTAAAAACATTCCTTGAATGCATATCTTGAGACAAGAAACCGCACTGATATATATTTAAGATGTGTCAGGGAAAGCTGTTTTCAGTTAAGACATCTCAAACATGCATTTTAATCTGGGAATAGAGCTGGTGCGAAAAACGTTGATGAATAGATGCAGACAGTAGGAGAGGATAAAAGAGGAGTGTCAAAGTACAAGGCAGATGGAGAAGGAGAACAGATGTCACATTCTGAGGTAGAACAAGCAAAGCTTGGAGGAGCAGAGCAAAATAACTATTTGACAGCATACACGTATGAGCAATCCAAAAGTTGGAATTGTGTGCCAGACCTTTTGGAGCGGTTTAGGCAGTACTGAACCGTACCACTTTTTAACTTCGTAGATCGTCAGGTCATCCCTCACTTTCTTTTACCTGTCAGTCTTTCTCTCTTTCAATCTCCCTGTGTCTTTCTCCATCTCTCTGCTGGCACTGTGTACTTGGTTGGCGTAGAGACGAACGTGCTTGTCGCCAGATGTGACTGTGAACGAGCAGCTGTTGCTCTGACACCCAGCTGCCTCCCCTCTTACTGTCGCCTTGACGACAGCGACTCCCATCACCGCAACAAATGTTCCTCGAAAACAAGGGGCATGATCGAGATGCAACTCTTTTTTTCCTCCGCCCCTTTCTCTTGATGCGTCTACACACTTGCTCACATCGGCCTTTGATCAGATCCTCTTTGTGCTGGTGTGATTTTTATTTTTTTCAAAGTGGATAAGGGCGATCTTTCTCCTCACATCTGTGGGATATTGTTAAAGCCCTTTTCTGACAAACCCAGATGAGCTTGTTAGAAGCCAATCATGAGACGGATGTGTTTGCATAAAGATGAGTGTGCAATAGGGATGCAATAGAAGGACATTGTATCGGAGCGCCGGTCTTGGATCAGAGTCGCATCTGCCCTCTCTGATCAAAGTAACCGTGAGCTAATGAGCAAGAATAATCTACAAACATCCTTTCGATTCAGACCGAATGAATGTGTAATTCTAAACTCTACGCTCCTTGATCGTAGGACATTGTGTACGGAAAATGGAGGATTTCAGGGGTGGCGGCGCAAAGTAATCTTGGCTTAGGACGTTTAGATGTATCGTGATTGAGAGGCATAACATCTGTGTGTGAGATATGTGCCTATGTGTGCGTGAAGAGGATTAGCGTCTGAAAAGCTGAATGAAGGGCTTAGGAATTGAGGGAATCAGCGGGAAAGAAGGTGTGATGTGATGGCATCCGTGTTCAGGATTTTGTTTGTTTCTGTACGCCCATCCCAAATGGACCTTGACCCTAAAGACATTATAAGTATCTTTGGTTCACACAGATGAAGTCCATGTCCTGAGATCAAATTATTGGGTCTTGCTTTGCTTTGGTGGTGAAGGATGTGCAAGGGTGTGATTGACAGCCGGATAAGCCAATAGTGTAGCCAATCTTATTAGATGAAGGTAACGTCCTTCACGCTACACAATGTGCAAGCACTCACCCAAGGTGACGCTGATCTACTATAATTAGTTTTCGATGGCTCTTGTTATATAGATGTTTGTTTTATGCACAGATGGATCCTTGAAATCCCATGATCTATAGTTGTGAAGCTATGCGAGAGAGAGAGAGAGCCAAACCTAAGATTGGGTGCTTTTAATCAGAGCATAGCTTGCTATGGGGAAAATGCGACAAGCAACCTAATTTAGAGCTCCAAATCCCAAAGCCATCAATGTGTGTGCGTGTGTGTGCCGGTTTGTCTACGCATAATAACACCAGCGAATGGAAACACCTGACGTTCAGCCCAGATAAGCTGTAGCTGGGTGGTTGTTCTGCCTCGTTCAATTCCAAATACCGTGTTATGATTAAACGGCTAGATATAAAAATCCCCAGCCTTGCTCGACATGAGATTTTCTCTCATCTGTAATAAGAATAAAAAAAATTGCTTACTGTAGAGACTATAATGCTATGATCTGTTTGTCCACAGGTGCACCTCCACCTTGGCTCTCGGTGGTTGTGAGCGCCTTTGAGAGAAATGTAATCTCGAAAGGGGAATCGTGAACAGGAAAATTATCCGGTGGTTTCGGTTCAATTGCTCGCTCGCTTCCTCGTGGAGTATTGATGTAACACGCTAGCTTTGACACGGCCCTTTAATTGAAGCGTAGAAATTACTTTAAAAGTAATGAAGAGGTTTGAAGATGTTCAGTGTCTTTTGTAATCCCTCCCATTTCTTCTGCTCACTTGTTAACCTCTATTATTCTCAGGGTGCATAGTCGGTGAAGTGTGCTCGGCAACAACCGTTCTCATTTAGGGGCTAATCACCCGGGAGGCGAATGCACTATTTTACCACAGCGAAAGCTCATAAAAGTACACTGGGAATTTTCTATAAATATGAATGCTCTGTTGTGAAAGGAGCTACCATCTGTTACACCGCCATCTCTTTCGCAAATTGTTTCTTACCAGGGATCCGTGCTAACTGTGAGTTCAGAGGCTACACTCGGGATTTAGTGTGATTTAGTGCTTTTGGGTAATGTTGCAAACACGGTTGCGTCTCGACAGAAGCGCTTAGGGTGAATGCATCCATGTGTGTCTGGGTTTGTTAGGCTTGGGTGTCTTCCAAATAGTTACTGGGACTCCATTATGAAACTGTATTTAAAAGGGCTGCACAATATTGAGATTGCATTAATAGCGATAGCTTGCTAAAACGTGCGGTATTGGATAGATTTTACAAATGTAAAGCACAATCTTTACTATTTAAATTGGGACTGCATGATTAATTGTAAAAAGATCTCGATTCAAGCACTCACATGATTTCATTCCTAACTTATAATGTTTCATTTGTATATTTAAAGGGACACTTCACTTTTTTGAAAATATGCTTATTTTCCAGCTCCCCTAGAGTTAAACATTTGATTTTTACCATTTTGGAATCCATTCAGCTGATCGCTGGGTCTGGCGCTACCACTTTTAGCATAGCTTAGCACAATCTATTGAATGTGATTAGACCATTAGCATCGCGCTAAAAATAACCAGAGAGTTTTGATATTTTTTCTATTTAAAACTTGACTCTTCTGTAGTTACATTGTGTATTAAGACCGACGGAAAATTAAAAGTTGTGATTTTCTAGGCAGATATGGCTTGGAACTATACTTTCATTCTGGTGTAATAATCAAGTAGCCTAGAAATCTAGACGCACCCTAGCGGCCGCAAAATATATTTGCTGCCAGGGTTTAGTCTAGGCACTCACAATACACTTAACCGGTCCAAAAACCAAAATTTGGTCAGGCCAATCACATCGTGTGTAGCGTCTGTGGGGCGGGCTTAACATGATGACGACAGAGCTGCAACGGTTCCTACTTGAAAACAGAGAATGGTTGCTGCTGCTGGCGAACAGCTATCTTTTGAAGCGGCTTTGGCCGCGACTCTGGAGGACTTAGACTTATGTTTTTCTTTGAGAGAAGAGCAAATAAACCTTACTGAAGTCCTTTTTAAGCAAGAAAGATGTGTTTGGAGTTTTGCCGACTGGTTACGGTAACTACGTCACCTTCTTCGTTGCTCTGATCCGTCATAGCGCTATCCTATTGCGTGCAGAGGCATTTTGAGGGACAACCTTATATCCCGCCCCTTGCATTGAGCCGTTTGTGTGAAGAGTTGCCAGACCTTACATCTTGATGTAGGTCTGGCTAACCAGGCTAATAATCAAGGACTTTGCTGCTGTAACATGGCTGCAGGAGGTGCGATATTACGCAGTGTCCGAAAATAGTCCCCTTGGTTACTTTCAAGCTTCTTATTTACTTGTAATGGGTGACTTCATGCATAGCGAAATGAACAGTGGATCCATCGCCGTCTAATCACTGTTTTTGCTCGCGTCAAAAGTTGAACTTTTCAAGCACCAACACATGCGTCAACTAAGGCTGGGTATCGATTCAGATGTTCCAGATCGATTTGATTTCGATTCACAAGCTATCAAATCGATTCAATTGCGATTCTCGATTCAATTTTTGATTCCGGTTCTTGGGTAGGTTTTTAAATATGACAAATTATTTAAAATAAATATGAAAAAAAAAATCGTTTCTGCTCTCAATAGACCACGTTTAAAAAAACCATTAATCAGAAAATCGATTTTTTTCCCCAGCCCTAACATCAACCAATCAGATCCCTTTATGCAAATAATCTAGTGTGAGCCATCCAATTACATTTATGCAAGACTGGAGCATGTGTTGCAGACACTGTGATTGGCTGTTGGCCACATCGGCAAGCGTCAACCCTTTCGCCTCGTGTGAATGTGCCGTGAAACATTCTTAAAGAGATTGCAGCAATTCATATTTTGTCTCTATTAAATTCTATTTTATTTAGTTGGCATTCAAGAAATTGTGATTTTGTTTTAAAGGTGCAGTGTGTAAATTCTAGTGGCATCTAGTGGTGATGTTGCAAATTGCAATCAATGGCTCAGTCCAGGGCTCAACACTCACTTTTGAAACGCATAGAAAAGCTACGGCAGCCGCCACAGGACAAACATTTTAAAAGTTTTAACTTCGTATAAAAGTTTGTCCGTTCTGTAGAAACATGGCGGTACAAAATGGCAACTTCCATGTATGTAGATAAAAATGTCTCATTCTAAGTTAATAAAAACATAATAGTTAATTATGTAAGGTCTTTATACACCACTGATAATATATTTATGTATATTATATTGCATTTCTGTCAAGAGATCATTCAAAAAGTTACACACTGCACCTTTAATGAAAAACTAAATCTAGACTCATGCATCCCTAACTTAACATATAATATAATTTATTTAAAAACTGCACCCATCACTGTATCATCTGTTTGCATTGACCTATTTGAATGATTTTAATCTTGCAAATCTGCAAAAAAACATTGCTATATGTGCATTGCGATATGCACATTTGTGATATTCTGTCATTTCGATGTCCTGCTATCTAATATTTACATTTCTGACCTTCATGGAAACACACGTACTGTAGCGGTACACGCAGGTGTCTCCTAATTGTTTCCCATTCACGGCCGAAACGCCGCCACTTAAGTCACTTGCATACACCTGCACACTCATCCGCCTCCATTACACCCACGTGTCTCTTTAAACGGTTCAATCGAGTCACATTTACATCGTCAACCGCTGCCTTCTCATGTTTGCTATGCTGAGGTTTTCTATGCTGCAGTTTTCCCATAATGCGATTAACCTTTAATTCTGCAAGAAAAAGACCACATTGCTAATCCGTAACACATGAGTTTCTTTCCCCCACCCCCAATTTTCACGATTTCTCGCTAGTGTAGGCTGCATCTACTTGGGAATTCTGGGAAATGCAGTCTTGCTGCAAAGGGATTTGGAAGCGAATGCACCGGTCTGGGGAATTCGCCGCAGGCATGCTGTAATTATGGTGGCGGTGGCTTTTCTTTGTGGCCCTGACGTGAGGTAATATGGGAAAATCAATGCTTCGCTCTTGCTGCGGAGGGAATATATTTGTCCAAACACTCGCTCGTGCTTGTGCGCATTAGACACAGTCGGCCCAGGGACAGCGCTGTGCATTGCCTTCTCCTTTGTGTGCTTGTGTGGCTTGTTTACATGCTTGTAAGGTAATTGCAGACTTGTCCCTTTTAGACAGAAAGCACAGCAAACAACACTTGTCTTGAATCAATTCTAACAAAGTGATCAGACCTGCGCCGGGCTAATGAGGAGATAGAACCGATGACAGCAAGTAAATATGTTTTAACAACCGCCCATGTCTCAGATCTGTTCTAAGTGGTTTTTCCCCCCTTCAGCTTTCATCCTCATTCTGTGTTCAGTGTTAGCGTAAGTGTACAGCCAGAGGATAGAAAACTGCTTTTAATGGCACTCAAATGAGCATTGCTGTCCAGCACCTCGAGGCCGCTGGCACCGCGGCACCCAGCTGGCAGAATAATGGAGGTTTGGGTGCATGAAGCCACCTGCCTCTCAACTGCAGTTAGTTTGTCTGCTTTTTGTCTCGTTCTTTGTTCTTTCTTTTTCTGTCTGCAAGGCGCAGATCACTTGGAGTCTCGATGGATGCTTAAAAATGTAACATTTGGAAAAATGAACTAAAGACATTGACAGGACATGAAAGGTCTTAAGTAAAAAGTCTTGAATGTCATTTGAGGATAAGAGAGAGACTATAGATTCTTCTGATAGTGTTTCTGTAGCTCAACTGGTAAAGCATTACGTTAGCAGCGTAAAGGTTATGGGTTCCAGGAACACATTAACCGTACATTCAAGTTATGCATTTGTAAGTCGCCAAAAGCATCTGCCAAATGCATAAATGTAAATCATAAATATTCTTCAATGAATATGTTGGGTGTTCCTGTAGCTCAATTGATAGTGCACTGTGTTAGCAATGCAAACGTCATGGGTTTGACTCCCAGGGAAACTAATTCATAGTTGGGCTGTCTAATGATTAGTTGCAACTATTCGTTTGCAAATTAAAAGTTATTTAAATAATTATTATACACTAGGGCTGGGCAAAAAATTTATTTTTCGATTAATCGTTTTTTAAACGTGGTCGATTAAAAATCGATTCTCAAAGAGCAGAGGAATGGAAGCATTTTAGATTTCGCAAGCAAGACGTGTTGTGGCTTTTAATTTCTTTTTATTTATTACCCACTTGTAAACTGCTGTTCACTAGGGCTGAACGATGTAAGGAAAAGTTGCGATGTGCGATGACATTGTTTAATGTTGCGGTGACGATGTGAGTTGCGATAAATATTTTATATTTTTTCATGTTTTAGGGGCCATTCACATGTCGCGCCTAAAAACGCGTGGACACGTAAGTTATTGTCACATGATATGCACGCTGCGCTTTTGTCATTTTGAAAAGTTAAAATGTTTTTAAAAGCCTGGAAAAACGAGCGCATCGCAACTTGTGCGAGTCGCGACCGCGACGCTTCCAGAGCGCACATACTGCGTGCCTACATTTGAAATAATGAACTTGAGCGCGCAATAGACGCAAATGTGAATCACCACTTCCACAGTACCTGTGTTTGCGGCGTCATCTCTCCTAAATCCAAAATAATTCCAGCTGAAGTGCTGTTCCTTTTCACCACAAGGTCTTCGTCTGACAACACATTTTCCTCACTCTTCTCTCCTTTCTTCGCCATTGTTTTTGCTAACAGGCACAGCGTTGCAACTGACACCTCACAAATCAATCTGAGCGTAGCTGACTTGGGGGTTCCCCTGATTGGCCTGATAACATGAACACGCAAACCATCCGTGCGTCCCAAACTGCCTACTTCCATACTATATAGTATGCAAAGAGTACGAGAAGTAGTGCTTTTCGCCTACTATATAGTAAGGAAGTATGCGGTTTGGGACGCAGGGCATGTCTTCAGGACTAAACATGATAGGTCATACGTTTATTACATGCGCTAACCGTTTTCCCTTCATTCATCGCGTCAAGGCTGTCTGTTGCGATGTGTTCATCGCGTGAGTTCATATCGCGATGACGATGAAAATTCGATGTATCGTTCAGCCCTACTGTTCACTGTTCTTTTTTATTAATATAGTATGTGTATTAAATCTATATTCATTGAGTTGAATCGAGAATCGAGTATAAAAACCTACCTGAGAATCGGAATCGAAAATTTTATCGAGAATCGGAATCGAATCGATTTGATAGCTTGTGAATCGAAATCGAATCGATCTGGAACATCTGAATCGATACCCAGCCCTATTATACACAGTACATCAACAAATAGTAAATAATAATTTTAAGGAAAAAATATATTGATATAATATAATTTATATCATATATAAATATAAATATTTATGTAAATATACAAATGTTTATACACATGCAAATATTTAGTTCAGGTATAAAATATATTTAATCGACTTTTAATCTGCTACAATTGGTGTTTTGTTTAAAGGGGACATTTCACAAGACTTTTTAAAAATGTGAAATAAATGTTTGGTGTCTCCAGAGTACATATGTGAAGTTTTTGCTCAAAATACCATGTAATGTATTATAGCATGTTAAAATTGCCACTTTGTAGGTGTGTGCAAAAATGTGCCGTTTTTGGGTGTGTCCTTTAAAATGGAAATAAGCTGATCTCTGCATGAAATGGCAGTGTCGTGATTGGAAAGTGCATATTAAGGGGCCGTATTATCCCTTTATGACATCACAAGGGGAGCCAATGTTTTTTCTTTTTTTTCACATGCTTGCAGAGAATGGTTTACCAAAACTAAGTTACCGGGTTTATCTTTTTCACATTTTCTAGGTTGATAGAAGCACTGGGGACCCAATTATAGAACTTAAACATGAAAAATGTCAGATTTTCATGATATGTCCCCTTTAAATGTCAGTATGACTTTACTGTAAAAAATTAGCTGTAGTTATGCAGCAGTTTGCCAGTAACTTACGGTAAATGTATATTTATCTAATTTATTAGCAACAGTTTGTTAAAAAAACACGTTTTTGTCTTTACAAAATAAAACTATAAAATAACTCATGCAAAGCATTCTGTGAACTTTTTCAGTTTTTTTTCTTCTGATTTTTGTTTTCAGAAACACTTTGCATAATGCTGCACTGTTTATAGTTTTTCCTGTAAAGATAGTCTTGTTAATATTTAATGTTCATTTATTTTTTAACCAACTGTTGCCAGTAATAAATAACATACATTAAAATCTACAGTAAGCAACTGTAGTGGCAACATGCTTCCAATAATGTAGTTTCTACAGAAATTTTTTAATCGTGTTTGCCAATAATTAGTTTAAGCTCATAATCTCTCATACTAATACATGTGAGAATGTATTGTTTTTATTTATGGTTTTGTAGTTTTTCTGTACCCATTTTGTCCTTAATTAATTTACTCCCCTGTGATTTGTATTCTTGTTTTATTGCTTAATTGCTCTTAAATGATTTTTAATTGTTTTCAAAATCCTTTAAACATGCAGATCCCCCGTAACGCGGTTCACTTATCTACAAAATACAGCCATCTACTCAAATACCAACTTTCTATTTCTGCTCATCTTTTACTTTCCCACCACTTCTTTTGCTCGGGCATGCTCTCTTTCTTTCATTCTCACAGCTTTCTCTCCTCCACCTGTTCACCTCTGGCAGATTGGCTGCTCTCCTCAACTCTGCACCAGCTTTCTCTCTCTCTCCTGTACCTTTTTCTCATTTCTCTGCATTTTTATTCTTTTATTATTCTTCTCTTCTGCTCCTGTGCTCTGCAATTCCTTCACCCCGGCTCCGATGTCTCTGTTCCACCCTTTCACCTCGTTTTTTTAGCGCTCTCATTTTCAGTCTGTGCATTCATTTGATTCTACCTTTCTTACCCTTGTTTCTTTGCCAATCATTCTTAATCATTCCTTTTTTGATTTCTTTTACTTTTATCTTCCCATTCCCCATGTCTTTGGGGAACTGGGGTGGGAAGATATTCAGGAAGCTTGTTTAAAATGGTGTCTAATATATAAATTTAATATGCATTGCCTTTTTTGTAGTAGCCAAACACTTCCTACACCTCATTCTCATTAATGTAATACAAAAAAGTATTTAAGTTTTAAATGTATTAAAGGTGCAGTGTGTAAATTTTAGCAGTATCTAGCAGTGAGATTGTGAATTGCAACCAACGGCTCAGTCTACCGTTCACCAGATTGCATAGAGAAGCTACGGTAGCCGCCCAATGGACAAACATGTTGTTGTCTAAGACGAAATAAAAATGCGCTCTGAGCAGTTTGTCCATTTAGTGCTACTGTAGAAACATGGCGGCACAAAATGGCGACTTCCATGTAAGGAGACCCTCGGTGTATGTAGATAAAAATGGCTGGTTGTAAGGTAATACACGCATAACAGTTCATTATGTAAGGTCTTCATACACCACTGATAATATAATTGTGTATATTATATTGCATTTCTGACAAGAGCTCCTTCAATAGAAAAGTTACACACTGCACCTTTAAAGCATGTTTTCACTGCATTACAGTACATTTCTGTATATATAATAATGAGTGTCTTGAAAAGAATTGCTAAAAAAGACGAAAACGTTCATGGGTCGGTGACAAAAACCGTTAAAAATTCAAAAATCTTAAAAAAAAAATTGTTTTATAAGCATGCATCAGGTATATTTTAATGCACATAGTGTATTTATGTTGATTTTATGCAATAAAAAATTACATTTGCACCATTTTTATGAAAGTTAAGACTGAATGGACCTGAAAATGTCAAATGGTATAACTGCCAATTGTGCCAAAGAATGAGAAATATTAAATATTTTATCCACTTCGATGGCATGTAGGCATAAAAAATTAGTTATTTCTAAATGTAAATTTTACTGCGTTTTTGTAATATTCCTCCGGACATATGCTGAAAAAAGCTCTCTTTTCGAAATAATCAAATGTTGTAAATATTAATGTAAAAAAATCTTATTACACTAAACTATATGATTATATTTATTCCACATTTTTTATGAATATATTTATATTTTAATTTTAAAAAATTATAGTTACACCAATTGACACGGACCGGTTACACCACATTTTTGCAATTATCCCCCAAATATTCTTTCAAAATGAAATAAACCCAGAAATTTTAGACTTGGTCTTCAATAAAAGAGGAACGCATGCAAGTAATCTGCAATTTTATTAAATTTTTTTAACCCTCTTACATTTAATTAAACCATACGGACACAAAAAATTTAACGTCACGTCATTGACCCTCATACTTATTCCATTAACTTTTTCCCCGCCATTGACAAGTTATCTCGTCAATCTGCAGTACCGCTATTATGCACTTTTGCAACCTTATAAAACTCATAAGTATTGTCCGTCTAAGTTTTGAGGATCAATCTGATCTCTATCAAAAGTCCTTTACAAAAATGTAATCATCTCAGCTTTTTACTTAAATTTGGTGTTTTTGAAGAAACCTATCCATATTTGAGAGGTGAAAAAAGAACTAATGAAGGTATGATAAATTTATTTTTTATTTTTTGAGAGGGTTCTTTCATTTAATATATTGTATGTTTTTTATATTTAAAATATATCTATTTTCTGGGAGACATAAAATTTTTGTGAAAATCATAAGAAATGCTGGCAAGGAAAGAGTTAATATCATTTTGGGTGTGTCGGAGACTAGGGGCTCAGTAATGGTTGCAAAACATTTTTGACAGATTGTGACATTCCCCTAAAAACCTTTTTGTTTACTTTGCTTCTCCATTCTCTTCACCTCCCTTCTCATCGGTTCTTCCCTCCCTCTCCTCCTCGGGTCAGGTGCTAGCAGCATAAATGTTGCCTGTCAATAATTTAATAAGAGAGGAGTACCTCCCCCATTTTCAAACAGTCATATCAATAATACATGGCTCTGAATGTAGAGTAGGCTTGTACACCCAGCCTTTGCTTTTTGTGTGGAAAACAGCCGAATGAATATCTAAATAAGAGGACAGACCCATACACGCACACACTGCACGATGGTTATGGCAAATAATTGATGTGTCCTAAGTGTAAGGACCACATCTAAGGTTTGTGTGCGCTGTGCACATATACCTCTCTCTGAAGACAAGCATTTATCATGTGTAATGCGTGAAGGCAGCCGTGCTTTATGTTTCCATTTCGAGCTCTCCCACATGGGATGAAGAAGTGGGACCCTACTGCACATGTGCACAAACACAGGCACGCACACGCATTCAGTCTCCCGGGGAAAAAAGATGGGCCCTCCACTGCTGTTACTGCGGTTTCATGGGGTCCTCGGGGAGGATTGAGAAACAGCACGTCTAGCTCACATGCACAAAAACATCTAGAATCTAGTGCACCTTAGACATTTTGAGCGTGCTTCATAAACTCTCATGACAGTTATGACTCTTACCCTCAGTTATTTGTGCACATTCATATTTTACCTCTGATATTACCTTGTGTATACATACGCGGCACACATACTCATAAATAATATAAAGGTTACATCGATTTCTGTCACCTGTATAGAAGCTTTTACATGTTTTTCATGCACAAAGGAGGGAAAGTAAGGGAGAAGTTGTTCATTAATTGTTCACTAAAAGTTATCTAGTTTAAACTTTGTCCCCTCCTTAGGGCTTTTTGTTTTTCAGCAAGGTGATCACAACATACAACACATCACATAAAAAACAAGCAATGCCCAACATCAGTTAAATATAAAAACAACATCATTATAAACCCAAGTTAAGCAAAGTTATGAGTCAGTGAGGCAAATGAGGCAAAGTCTGGAGTTCATCCTGGAAAAGATGAGAGAGATCAGATATAAATTATACGTAAATGGAGAACCAAAAATGTTTTTTCTGTATCTTCAAATTTTGTCAGGCCAAGGACTCCTTAAACCAGGTAAAAGGTAGTACACCCTTTATAATGTACTTAAAGTGCTCTTTTCGTTCACTAAATTTGGACAAAATATACTTATAGGGGCGGTTTCCCGGACAGGGATTAGACTAGTCCTAGACTAAAATAAATGTAAGAGCTGTCCAAACTGAAAACAACTTGCACTGACATATCTTAAAATACATCAGTATCAGTAAGTAAGTTTTTAGTAAGGCATGTTTGTTAAAACTAGTTATATTTCCTTATTAAACTAAGCCCTAGTCCTTAAACTAATCCCTGTCTGGGAAACCACCCCAAAATGTTTATTTAGTAGTACTTAAGATAATCTTAAGAACATCTAAGTGTACTTATCTGTGCTGTTTTAAGACACCATGAATATTATGAACTAAATGTGCTTTTAATATACTATCTCTGTATTAAATTGTTTTATTTAGTTACCACTTGAACCTGTCTTTCATACAAAGTGGTACCTAAATACAATCTTTAAATTTTAAGCATATTTTAGTTAATGTCATCTCAAAATTGCACAGATAGGTACACTTAGATTTTCTTATCTTAAACATTTTAAGTATATTAAGTACAAAGTACATGATGGAAATGTACTTTTTTCACCTGCCACAGGTACCTCCATTACATGCTGTATCATATTAAGCATTTTGAGCCAGGCCTATAATACCATGGCTCCGTTTCAAGGTTTAACTTACACTCTAAAAAACAAACGGTGCTATATAGCACCAAAACAGTTGCTTTGGATCGTAACGATAGAAGAACCATTTTTAGTGCCATATAGCACCGGTGAAGAACCAGTGAAGCACCAGTGAAGCACCAGTGAAGCACCTGTGTAGAACCATATAGTGCTATGTAGAACCATATGTGGTGCTATATGGCCCCTATATGGTTCTACACTGGTGCTTCACTGGTGCTTCACTGGTGCTTCACTGGTGCTTCACTGGTTCTTCACCGGTGCTATATGGCACTAAAATGGTTCTTCTATCGTTACGATCCAAAGCAATTGTTTTGGTGCTATATAGCACCGTTTGTTTTTTTAGAGTGTAAGCCAGGACTGTGCTTTAGTTAAATTAGGATGCTTAAGTCACTTTTATAAAACTGCATGAGAAAAAACATGACAAGTGAGACAAAAGAATGACCGTTACATATTTTAAAATATATCAGGCAAAGTAATTTTCATTTAAAGGTGTTGTGTGCATTTTAGCGGCATCTAGTGGTGAGATTGCGAATTGCAACCACAGCTCACGCCTCAATTTCAAAACTCCTATGGTAGCCGCCATAGATATGTATAGACCGTTTCAGCAGTAACAACTTAAAAAAAACGCTGTCGCAGTCTGCACGTAACTTCCGGTAAACTCCGCTAATAATAAATAACAACAAAGTTCTTAAAACATAGTTTATTTATATAACAAGCAAACAAAACAACACAAAGATTACCTAGGAAACCAAAACATTTTTTTATTTTCGACGACGCATTTGTTCAAGAGATCAGTTTAGCAACTAGTCAGACCATTAAAAAAAACGAAACCGGAAGTAAGGTTCGGATCCAGACGGGTATCACGTGCGTCCGATGAAACCGTCTATAATAAAAGCTAGCCATCACCGGCGGCCATCTTGTCTCAGTCAGCTCACTCACTCGTAGCATTGTATTTTAATGGTGCATATATTTTAAAATAACCATAACTTGCTCGATTTTCTACCGATTTTTAAATGGTTGGTTTCTAACAAACATTATTAACATTGGCTATAATTCTGGATGCTTAAACATGTTTCATGAACATTATTCATAAGTATGCAGTGTCAGGTACATCTCTGACGTTTATAACAAACCAAACCGTTTGAAAATTGAGCAAGTTATTTTTATTTAAAAGTACATGCACCATTAAAACACAATGCTACAAGTGAGCGAGCTGACTGAGACCTGAGACAGGTCCGGACGTCAACCTCCTTTGGCCAGTTGGTTTGACACGAGACATCTAGCCTTTATTATACATATCTATGGTAGCCGCCACTGGACAAACATGTAGTTGTCTGAGAAGTTACCAAGATTTATGTTTACTATTAGGCTATTATTCCTTTATGGTTTGAATTGTATAAAATCAAAAAACATTTTGATTTTAAACATTACAATTATTTAGAGGACCCTGGTAATGCTACCACAGACCCCCAAACGGTCCTGGACGCCCTGTTTAAGACCTACTTTTTTTAGCATCACTATGAAAAAACGCATTTAGAAACCCTTATTTTTAAGAATGTTGGTTTGACACTTCATATTCCAGTGTATGAAAGGAAAAAGCTCGGTTCAAAATCCTCTTGAGCTGTCTAGACAGTATTTCAAGGCAACAGGAGCGGGCCACAGAAATAAGGGCTTTTCCAAAACCTTTCTAGCTAAATTATTACAGTGCATGGCCAAAATTGGATGTAGCATCACATCGACTCCTTACAGAAAAAGGAAAATGCATTAAAACGAGCTCTGTGAAAAATGTCCACACTTTCAGGAAAAAATACAGAAAATGGTCCCAAGCTATCACTGGGGCAGTTGCCTTTGAGAATGTCCTATTATGCTGCATTTATGGTACCACATGTACTTTTGAGGTAGTAATATGAACTCTTCGGGTGCAAAGGTCCTCCCCAGTGACATCCAGGGACCATGTTGACCGTTTTTTCTGAAACCTGTAGATTACAAATGCATTTCATTCAGTAGTTTGATATTAATATATTAAGTCTCGTCTCCTGTGTGGCTCTCAAAGGATGCGTTCCAAATCGATCACTTATGAGCATCCATCCCAGTAAGGGTCCTCCCTACGACGTTGGTTTTGGAACGAGGCAGAAGTGTAGAAAACTGAAATCAGCCAAATTGTGATGGAAAGAAGAGATGAGAGTGTCCAACACAAGCGTGTGCCAGAAAGCCGTATGTAAGGCTAATGGCACACTTTCCATTTTAGAGAGAAGGGCTAGCCGGGAGATAAAGGGCCGGGGATGAAAGGAGAAAAGCTAACAAAAGATAAAAGAATGAACTGTAAAGTGAAATGAAAGTGAAGTGAAAAGAATAAAAAAAATTGAGATGCATGAAGTCGATGGCGGTAGACAGACAGAGAACGATAGAGATGAAAGGAGGAGAAATGTGTATGGATGGCTAAGAGGAAGACACAATGTGACCTTGAAATAAGGGGCACTAGAGGGAGAAAAATAAAGATGCAGGAGAGAAGATCTGCTTTCTGTCTGAATGCAAAAATAGCTTTGGACCGTGTGCGCGCTTGGAGCTAGTGTTTTATGTCTGGATGAGGGTGTGTCCCTCGGCGGACGTTTGACAGGGGGTGTGTGAGTGAGAGATACAGTGGGTTTATAAAGGATAGAAGATTACTAGGTAGTGAGAGACAGTCGAGTGTTCGATACAGGCAAGGGTGGGATAAAACAGCGTTAGGAGTTTGTTTCACAATTTCACTTTTTATCCAAGCAAGTGATGAGTGAGAGGTTCGGTGCTGTAAGGATTTGCGAAACTGGCGAGAAAGAGAATTGGATGCCAGGTCTTGCATAGAGATTGACTTCAATATCCTTGCATAGTTTCTGTTCGTGGCCATTTTGCTGCGATGGTTGTGCCTATATAGCTAATGGATTTGGAGAAGTAGAGGTGTGTATGTCCTGTGATGATTGGCGTGCACACACATTCAAGGTCTTTATTATTATGGCATACCATCATTATACCTGCAGGGAACAGTAAGGTCATAGGCTTCAGCCGAGGGTTCACATACCCATTATAACAAGCTCTACTTCTCTTCTAGTTTTACTTATCACCTTCCTTTCTTACATTTTCCATGCCCTGACCTGCTCTTTTCCCTTTTGACCTTTTCCTCCAATCCACTGAAAGATTAAAGATTTATAACTTACCTCGGATATAGCGCCTGAAAGGTACTGTATGGCTTTGGGTATCAGTCAGTGTTTTACATTTACCGTCATATGTCCAAATGCATGACGTTGTCATAGTAAATGCGTGGTCAGAGATTCTCATAACGTTCACCCTGTGGTGGGAAAGAAACACATTCCTGTGAAATTCCGAGAGCGCGTGCTCGCGTGGCATTCACCGTGCTAATTACTTTCAGTCACTCTGTGCACTTCAATGCCTGTTAACTTTTTCAAGGCTTTCGCACATATGCGCTCGCAACAGGCCCAAGGCTGACGGGTGCTAGAAATACTTCTCGGGTTGCGTTCCCCAGGGTCATGAATTTCAGCAAAGTTAAAGCCCAGGCGACCCTGTCAGCGCACATGGCATAATGTCACGTATGTCGAGATGGAGAATGAGTTCTGGCACAGGAAAACTTGAGGCTGGCTTGGGGAAAAATAAATGAAATTGAAAGAAATATAGGGATTTTTTTTATCACAAAGCAAACTGAACAGTCAACAAGGGTATTTTTTTCATTGATAGAAAATATTTATTTTCATAATAATAATAATAATAACAGTAATAACAATATAATAATAGTAGTAATAACAATAAGAGTAACAACACTCTAAAAACAAACGGTGCTATATAGCACCAAAAGTGGTTCTTTGCTCGTAATCATAGAAGAACCATTTTTAGTGCCATATAGCACTGGTGAAGCACCAGTGAAGCACCCGTGTAGAACCATATAATGCTATGTAGAACCATATGTTGTGCTATATGGCCCCTTTATGGTTCTACACAGGTGCTTTAAAGGGGCTTCACCGGTGCTATATGGCACTAAAAATGGTTCTTCTATGATTACGAGCAAAGAACCACTTTTGGTTCTATATAGCACCATTTGTTTTTAGAGTTGTTAATAATAATAATAATAATAATAATAATAATAATAATAATAATAATAATAATAATAATAATAATAATAATAATAATAAATATACATATAAAAATGAACAATACTAATGATAATAATAATAATAATAATAATAATTAAAATTATAATAATAATAATAATAATAATAATAATAACAACAACAACAACAACAACAACAACAGTAATAACAATATAATTATAGTAGTAATAGTAGTAATAACAATATAGTAATAGTAGTAATAGTAATAATAATAATAATAATAATAATAATAATAATTAATAATAATAATAATAATAATAAATATACATATAAAAATGAACAATAATAATGATAAAATCATTAATAATAATAAAAGAATAATAATAATAATAATAATAATAATAATAATAATACATAATAATAATACATAATAAAAATGTATACAATAATACATTTACATTTTAATGAAGACACAATTGTTGGTTTAGGATGTTACTTTACGAATATGCGAGTTTACCAAAATCTGGTTTTTAAGTCCCACTGTGGGGAAAATCAAGTTATTGTTGTCTCTGGTGTTTTTTAATCATGCTTTAACCCATTTGCGCCTGATGCTGCACACCGAAACATTACATCTACTGCTGGTTACTTTTATTTCATGTTTCTAAGTGCTACAGAGGCTTAGATATTAAGTTTTTGGTAGACGTTGACAATTCTTAGTATTTTTTTCTGAAAACCCTCAGGAGATAAGGGTATTTATCCTAGAATAACATAGGTTTCAGGCGTTTTAGGAGTAAATTGGTTAAGACAAGCCATGTGCAAATTCATCATCCAACACCATTGCTGAGTATTTTCTCCATGAAAGTAGAGACAGTCTTTTTTGCGCAGTTTAAAACGTCACAAACATACCAACAGTGGCGGCCAAACAAAAATGTGTTTGAGGTGTCATGTGGCTCTTCATGTCAAAATATTTTTTCTGTGCTCCATGGGAACCTATATACATCCCATGTCATGTCAAAATACATGCCTGCTGCATACACGTCGAAAGGGTTCATAAGAGACACTCACAAGACACTTACTTAAAGGGGCCATGGCATGAAAATGAGACTTTTTCCATGTTTAAGTGATATAATTGGGTCCCCAGTGCTTCTATCAACCTAGAAAATGTGAAAAAGAACAACCCATTAACTTAGTTTTGGTAAACCATTCTCTACAAGCACATACAAAAATAGGTCGTTGAAATTTGGCCCTCTTTATGATGTCATAAGGAGCTCTTTTTAGAATAATACTGCCCCCTTAATCTGCACTATCCAATCACAGCACTGCTATTTAGTGCAGAGAAAAAGAGGGTGAAAAGCACAATTGAGTTTCAATTACAACAAACCACCATCATTGTGATCAGTGTTTGCACTTCATCAGCTCATTTGCATGTTAAAGGACACACCCAAAACGGCACATTTTTGCACACACCAACAAAGTGTCAATTTTAACATGCTATAATAAATTATCTATTTGGTATTTTGAGCTAAAACTTCACACATGTGCTCTGGGGACACCAAAGATTTATTTGACATCTTAAAAAAGTCTTGTGCCATGGCCCCTTTAACATTAAAATCTGATCACACATGAGATTTAAACGGAGACTTCCCTTTTTTGAAAATATGCTAATTTTCCAGCTCCCCTAAAGTTAAACATTTTGATTTTTACTGTTTTGGAATCCATTCAGCTGATCTCCGGCACTGGCGGTACCACTTTTAGCATAGCTTAGCACAATCCATTGAATCTGATTAGACCATTAGCATCGAGCTAAAAAATAATCAAAGAGTTTTGATATTTTTCCTATTTAAAACTCAACTCTTCTGTATTTACATTGTGTACTAAAACTGACGGAAAATTTAAAGTTGCAATTTTCTAGGCCGATATGGCTAGGAACTATACTCTCTCAATCAAGGACTTTGCTGCCATAACATGGCTGCAGCAGGCGTAGTGATATTCCACAGCGCCTGAAAATAGTCCCCTGCTACTGAAAGTAACCAGTAACTATTTTATGGCAGTGCGTAAATCACTTTGAAAGGATTCCAAAACTGTAAAAATCAAATGTTTAACATTAGGGGAGCTGGAAAATGTGCATGTTTTCCAAAAAAGTGGTGTGTCCCTTTAAGCGAGTACCTAGCAAATGCGAGCATCTCTTTTATCATAAACCCTTACGAAGCATCAGTAGCAGGCACATATTTTGACATGATGCAATGCACACAGGTTCACTTGACGCACGTAACACATATTTTGCCATAACGATCCACACAGATGACAATGTTTTGCTTCCTTAGGAAAAGTCTTCACAGGCCAATGAGTGGGGGCGGGACACTTTTGCATATTCACATGTTTGGTTCGAGCTGTGCAATTCAGTGGAGGGGGGGACTAATTTGCATATGCATAGATCAGTATATACTAAATGAAGCAAGGGCGTAGTTGCGTTCAATTTTAAAGTATGAAGAAATCACTGTGATGGGATACATTTTTTTTATATGCTATTATTAGACTCAAAGATGAGTTTTACCTGATAAAATACTACTAGGGCTGTGAAGATTCATCGTGTTCCCAATTAAAAAGACCTGCTTGAAATCGATTCTGAATCGCAAGGCTCCGATTATGTGTTTTATGCACAGCTTGTGCATGTACTACGGCTATGTGATCAATCTAAAATCCCTATGAATTTGAGTCGTTTATAACGTGAATTTAAAAAAGCAACAATTGTTAAACAAAATCATTCAAAATATTCGTTATTATCATGAAAATACCCGAAACAATCTAAAGAACAGCTATATAAATATCCCTTTAGACATTTCCTGAAATAGCGTTTGTAATGATACTTCTCTGTGGCACAAATGGCGTTTCTGCACGAGAGCGCCCCCTGGCTTTTGGATGTGGCGGCATTTCACCATAATTCATTCAAATTCATTCATTAAGAAAAAGCGCAATTGCACGATTAATCATCACATCCCTATTGACTACATTGAGACTTTAAATGTAAATCTTAACGTTGCGGCATATTTTAAACAGTGTAGTAGTTAATGTGGAAATAGACGCCTCTGGAAAGTGTTTGTTCTGCCGTGCTATATTTGACTTTACAGGTGTTAAAATATGTAAGCCTTGCCGAACAGATGAGCTTTACATTAGTACATAAGCTTATGTGCTCTTGGTAAATTGCTTCTTCCCCTTAAATGTGGTTCGTTTGTCATTCTTGAGTAAAGCACCTGTCTTGTGCATACGGTGTCACATCACTCATTTCAAGACGTAGCCCTAGTAGAAGAAAAGTTGAGGCTGGCTGCGAGAAAAGTAGAAGCAAATGTGATAATGCTGGAGATATTTCATTTTATAATAGTCTGAAGAGACAAGTCATTGAGTATGTTCTGCCTCTCTCCTAAATGATTTCTATATTAAAATTATTGTGGATGCATTACGCATTACGTTTATGCATTTGGCAGACACTTTTTTCAAGCCACTTACAGTGCATTCAGGTATTATAGTTTACTGTATACAAATACAGTGTTTTATAAAGAACGGTTTATTTTTATAGTTAATGCAGCTCAAATGTTTATTTGTGGGTTGGTTTTTGCATAATATTTTTATAAGTTACCTCTTAATCATTAATCTTTGTTAAACTGTATATCTGAAATGGTGCATTTATTTTAATTAATGTGCAAGTAGGTGATGCCCTGTGGTGCTTATAAATGAATATATTAATGACTTGAAATGTAAATATTATATCATGAATAATTAATGAGCTTTGCATCAGGTATATTACAGTATATGCTTTTGTTAAATTGATTATTTTCTGTTAAATGCCTTTGCGTTTTATTTAAACACTTATACACTGCCTATTTCTCTTCATTTATCATCCTTAAGTAAAGCCTATCAGCACCACGCAGACACCCCGACTGTTTCAGAGGTATTAAAACCGGTGCAAATAGATCAGTAAAGAAATATGAACAGAAACACTTGAACACAAAAGGAGAGGGGAAACATGGATGTGCATGCAAATGAGAGACTTGATGCCCATTTTTCTTTCCTGTATCTTCCCTCTCTCCTTTCTTTTTCGATTTACTTGAAGACACACATCATGGAGTTGTTTCATTTACTGCTACGAGGGCTTGCAACCAGAAACCTCTTACATCTGCATTCCTGCCTATGACTCATTTGTTGTACAGAAAAGTAGGGAAAGAAAGAAATGGAGTTATCAGGCAAAGATAGACGAAAACAAAAGTGGAATAAAGCAGCGAGAGAGAGCGAGGTAAAGAGAGGCGAGTGAAGAAATGCTTTGTGTTTCTGTTTCTTATTTCAGCGAGCTGGTCTGACAGGCCATTGTGTTCCTTCAGGGGAAATTCTGCTACATTGAGTCACACGCAGGCTCTGTAATGAAAACACACAATTCCTGACATTAGAGCCCTGAATACAGGCATATACCTACACACCATGATTCAGTCACACAAAGAAAATTCCTGTTGTGTACCCGTATTGCCATTCTTGGCGCAAACTTCTAAAATCTTACGCAACCTTTTTGATGGAAGCATTAATAATGAAAGTAAAGTAGATGCCTGAAGTTGGATGTAATACAGATGGCTCTATTGGTAACTGAACTCTGACCGCTACATTTGCTATTTTATATAATCCTAAACAGCCTGCTTATTCTCCTTAAAGGGATAGTTTATCCAAAAATTTGAATTCTGTCATTTACTTGTTTTAATCCTGTATGAGTTTCTTTATTCAGTTAAACACAAATGAAATATTTAGATTAATGATAGTAACCACACAGTTGTACGAAAAACAAATACTATGGAAGTCAATGGGTATCATTAACTGTGTTTACTATCATTTGTTAAAAGATTGTCTTTTTTATTCAACAGAATGAAGAAACTGCGTTCACATTATTACGATATCTATCACGTTAACTATAACAATATATTAGCTTCCAAATCACAACGATAACTTTATGCTAATTCGCTCACGCGAGCAGCATTTGTGCAAAGCACTTGCCTTTAATGGCTTTAACTAAAATTGGATGTTTCTTGTAATAAAAACTTTTGCAATTGTTGCAAAAGTGTCACTGTATATGTAAATATGCATTGCTTTTACACATCGGGTAACCAGCAGATGTATTCAACGCACTGCGTTTCGCGTAACTCTAAACTAGTGAATCTAGTAGTTTGTGTAATAATATCTTACCTTTTGGCATTACGTAGTGAATTTTAAAGCAACTGCATCAGCGCTGGATACCTGAGGTAATTTTATGTTATGGACCTCAGCAATGAGCTCCACTGCCATTTCAATTGCGCGTGCACTTGAAGTTCAAATCGATTTGATTGGCTGTAAATGGTTTATCGTTCAGCGGGTGAGGGGAAAAAATCGTTTTAGATTTTGGGGTTGGTCGCGTTCATGAAAGCACGGAAGGGAGGGGGAGGAGTTAACTACCCTCTGTTTGTTTGAAAACAGTTCAAATATCAACAAGTGACGTTGCACAGATTTGCTTAGAGCCTTTAACAAGTGATCCCAACAATATCGTTCAGGGTATCTTTATCGTTATAGTTGTGGTTTGAACTACGCTATTCTCTTTAATATAAAAAGATTTTCGAAACTATTTTTAATCGTTAACGTTATAATGTGTACGGCTAAATGATGACAGAATTTAAATTTTGGGGTTAACTGTCTCTTTAATCCCACATTTCTTTTAACCCAGTTTGCACCTGGTACTAAAGGGGACATATCATGAAAATCTGACTTTTTCCATGTTTAATTGCTATAATTGGATCCCCAGTGCTTCTATCAACTAGAAAAATGTAAAAAAATCAACCCAGTAACTTAGTTTTGGTAAATCATTCTCTGCAAGCATGTGAAAAAGTAGGTCATTGAAATTTGGCTCCCCTTGTGATGTCAGAAGGGGATAATACCACCCCTTAATCTGCACTATCCAACCACGGCACTGCCATTTAGTGCAGAGATTAACTAATTTGCATTTAAAAGGACAAATGTTTTGCTCACACCTACAAAGTGACAATTTTAACATGCTATTATAAATTATCTATACAATATTTTGAGCTAGAACTTCACATATGTACTCTGGGGATACCAAAGATTTATTTTACATCTTAAAAAGTCTTGTGAAATGTCCCTTTTAAGGTGCGTTTTGGTCAATCGGATCACAAGTGGATGAAAAAGACGCTTTCACGTTTAAAAATTTTTTTGTCCACTTTCGGCGAGTCCCTCTGTCTTTATTATAAAAAGGAAGAGGGAGAAATGAAGGCTTTAAGTCGACGCTCACTAATATTATGTAAGGGCACCGCTGCTTGTGTTAGTAAACATTTTGCACATGCATATGTAAGAGCTTTCACAGATATTTCAGAGCGCTTGATAAAATAAACTCACGCAACTTTCACACATTTGCAAATAGTAAGCGACAATGAGCAGCTGCTTTCATTTTGGTAAATATAACTTAAAGACCGCACCGTGACCGAAAACTGAGAGTTAATGCTAAAGTCAAGACCACTGTGGTCGTACAAGAGCAGGCGTATTTTTGTGTTTGTCTGTTTGAACACATTCGACCACAAGCGTCTACACCACAAAAGCACTTTTTGTCAAATGTGTTTTCAACGTCTTTGAATGTGGTCAAAGATTAAAACTGTTTAGACCCTGTTTACACCCTTTTTTGACTGACTCTTAAAGGGATAGTTCACCCGAAAATGAAACGTCATATTTTCTCATCCTCAACTTGTTCTAAACCTGTATGAATTTATTTTTTATGATGAACACTAAAAAAAGATATTTTGGTAAATGTAGGTGTGCTACCATCATTAATCAAAATATCTTCTTCATCATTTATCACAATACATCTATAATATTTATTTTCCTACTATGAAAGTCAATGGTTACAATCAGCTGTGTGCTTACATCATTTATCAAAATAATCGCATACACGTTAAAACTTGTTGGTCAACTCATTACATTTACAATGCCCTGGCATGAAAAACAGCCTAATCTGCATTCTCAGCATAATTCAGCTAGATATCAATATGTGTTCAAGGAATTCCCAGAGAAGTGATATATTTATCAGTTGACAGATTAGATAGCTTTAACTAAAACATATTAAGCCAAGTAAACACTCATAAATGCTTGGCCAATACATTCCAAGCATGTTAGCTTTGTATACGTACTATATACAGTATAAAACATATACAGAGAGCAATATTTGTTTTTTTCTGCTCTGTACACTGCCTTGAGCAAACATATCTTACTGTTTGAAGCTTTGCAAATCTTTGGTCGTATCGATTTTAATGTCTTTGTAGAATATGAGCCTTGTTCAGTACAGCTGAGCTTTTTTTGAGACAGTGCAGGGATTTTAACCCGAGCGAGGATTGCTTTTGCGTTTGAAGCGGGTGGATTCAAAGCATTTTTCTCGTATAACAAGTCAAGCCATGTTTATGTATAATTTGATGTAGTCACGACCCTGTATTTGATAGCGCTAATCCTCTCCAGGGCGCCAAGCAATTTGAGGTCTGTCTTTAGAGTGTGTTTGGGTGCGCTGATAATGTTTCTGTACGTTGTGAAGTGCTTGTGTGTGTATGTGCGCGCCGAGCCGTTCCCTTTCCAGTATATGTTGCAGATCTCCTGCTACTCGCTGGCCTTTAACTCCAGTAGCTCCAGCTGGAGATCTCTCGCTCCTCTCCACAGGTGCTCGCTTGAGTCTGCACACCACCCTAGCCAAAACGTGGGTAGTTTATTTGAACCTGAGAGATAGTAAAGAGAAAGTGAACTTTGTGGTTTGTGCCGACACAAAGATTCGAGACAGATCATGGCCATTGGGTTAAACTTTTCAGAAGCGTGAAGGATCGGCATTGCTGTACCAGACTTGGCCCTTGGCTTTTAGTTTAACTATCAGCGAGTCGTACTGTATGACTGCTATCAGGAGTTTACATAATCATGGCGTTCACTTTTATGGCATCATAAATGTCGTAGGATATTATGATGTTGTGATCACTTGCCTGTTAAAGGACAAAGTACAGTTTCAGAAGCAGGTTTAATGTAATTTCAACTTTAATGGTTTAAAATTAAATGACTCTCTCAAAACTAGAATATGCAAAATTCATCTGTCTTTTACGGCAATAATTTGCATGTGCACATAACATTCAGATTGTACCAATGAGGTGTTTGTCACACAATGGATATCTAAATAATTGGCAATTATTGCAAAATGTTCCCTAGAGAGACGTTAGCCATGATTATACAGAATGAAGTTCTAGGTGAAATAAAAATCGACCCCGTGTGCTTTCTTAATAAACATTTCGGGTGTTATCGATTAAACCGTGCACATTATGCCTGTGAAAAAAAGTCTTCATAATCTTTCATTAAAAGGTAATAACAGCTTCTACAACAGCTTTTCTTTTCTGTTGAACTCCTTTTATTTATTAACCCCTTAACAACAACCATCTGTCATATAAAAAGCGCTCTACAACATATAATCAATTCACAATGGATGCAATCACGTACATTTTTCATCTTGGCTTCCACTTGTTTTTATGTTCAAATAAGTTCTCTCATCCAAAGTCATTTGTTCAACACAGCTCTGATTTGTATCTGTGATCTGTATATATTGACGCCGGGATGATGTGAGGTAGCAGAAACTTTTTCCCCCCCTTTTTAATTATGGGCAATCAAAGCTGGAGAGGTCTCAGACTGTCCCGGCATGTCAATGCATATCAATCCAAAAACTTCTTCTGAGGTTTTAATCAGTCCAAGACTGCAGTTTGTTCCCGAAGAAAGTTCAGGCCGAGGAATATAACACTGAGTCACTTCGGTGTGTTTCTTATTAGGGAAAAGCCTGTCGGCTGGGTTTCAGTTTCAACATTTTGATTTGTTCCTAATCATTTGCAGATTTGAAGCTTGCAATGCTGGAATGTACTAATCTTTCCCTTTTTTCCTCTTTGGCAGGGGTCTCGAGTCAGCGTGTTCGAGTTGAAGCCGAAGTCACGGCGTACCCGAACAGTTCTGTCAATCTGCGCTGTGAGTTCCTAAACAGCGGCAACACCAAACTCACACAGGTACAAATAAAAGCTTGGCAATTGATCTTAACAGAATGCGACTGTTTGCCAATGATGAGTAATTTGGGGGCGGCCAACGAAATGTGTTTTTTTTCTTTTGCTCGAGGCAAGCTCAGAGTCCTAAAGCGCACAATTAACCTGTAGGAGATGGCTTTTATCACTTTGCACTTTGTTGTGTCACACCTGGTTAGGACAACTGACGATTCAGTAGAAGTGATCCGTTCTTATTGCCCCGCAAATAGGTGATTTGTTGAAACTAAACGTAGTGCACAGATTAAGTCCCACGTTTTGATTTTCAGGTCTCGTGGATGTTCGAGCGCGTTGAAGGCGACAGACAAAACATCGCTGTATACCACCCCCAGTATGGAGCGAGTTTCCCTAATAAAGACTTTGAAGGCCGAGTAAAGTTCACGGTCAGCACCCTGGAGAATCCGTCCATCAAGATCGACAAAATGAGGATGACGGATGCGGGCAGGTACATTTGCGAGTTTGCCACTTACCCCAGCGGAAACGAGCAGGGGACGACCACTCTCATCATGCTGGGTAGGTTACATGGTTTGCGTTATTTATAGGCCTGCTACAGTGCTTTTTAAACTCGGACTGCTCTTGTTTCAGTTTGTGCTGAATTATTTACCTTTAGATCAGAGCTACTCGATAGGAAATGTATAGGATGTTTCTTTATAGTTATGTATTTGATCAAATGATCAAAATATTGCACATAACTATTATTTATTTATCTTTTTTATCTTTTTTTATTTATGTATTTTTATTCATTATTTATTTATTGCTTGGCAAAAATGAATCGCGATTAATCGCATACAAAATAAAAGTGTTTTTTTTTTATGTATATTTAACCACACATGCATACATAATTTTTTTTTTTTTTATAATAGAATTTTTTTAAATACTTTTTTTAACATACATACATAAATGTGTTTGTATTTATATATACATAATTATTACACAGTACACACACATATATTATGCAAAAAAAATCACTTATTTTGTATGCGATTAATCGCGATTCATCTTTGTCAAGCACTAAATAAATAAATAAATAATGAATAAAAATGAATAAATTAAAAAACATAAATAATAGTTATGTGCAATATATTGATCACTTCAGTAACACCCTAATTACACACAGTACACACTCATATTATGCCAAAAATTCAAAAAAAATTTGTATGCGATTAATCGTGATTAATCATTAGCCAGCACCAATTTATTTATTTAAAGGGATAGTTCATACAAAAATGAAAATTGTTTCATCATTGTTGATCATTTACCCACTGTCATGTTGTTACAAATGATGACACAGTTTTGATTTTTGGGTAACTAACCCTTTTAATTAATCTCAAAACTTAAAACATTATTGTACTGAATATCTTGTATCGCATTGTTTAGAAAATCACATTTTTCTTTTATATGATACGACCCCAATTTTTTATCTAATACGAGATTTTTTGCACTATTTTGATTGAAAGACATGAGTAATTTAAGCACTTTATTAATGTGCATCAGTATAACGCTTTATAGTAATAAATGGCAATATTTACCCGGGTGATTCTCACAAAATCCAGTGTCCATTCTCACGAAATCCGTGTCCAGCATCAGAATTTGTAAAAAATTTTTTGCACATATACGATTAAGATCTGAACTTACTGTAACCATTACTTTTAGAGGATTTAAAATGTTTTCCCAATAAAATTATTTCAATTTTTTAGATTATCATTATAAAAAAATTGTCATTACCGCAACACGATATTACATTAAATATATGCATTTACAAACTCATATTTCGGTAATGAGAACTAAAAAGTTGTCTACTGTAGGTACTATGACAAACAAAATTTCAACTTTTATTAGAGAAAAAATTAAAACTGCTTACCTGGTAGCCATCTAGAGTGTCACAGTCAATTATGTCCCTTCCAACAAATTTCTTTTGAAAAGGTTAGTTCCTTGAGGGCTTAAACAATGATTGAAAATTGTTGTGGAGGATGAGAGAATTTTTCTTGGACACATTTATATTCCTTATTATTTTCTCTACATTTACCAATGATCACCAAATACCACATGTTTCTTTACTGTAAATGTTTATAGTATAACATGCACTGAAGCTTTTTTTTTGATTTTTTAATTATAAATATTTCCATGTCAAAGAACCCAAATCCAGTCATGGACACGTTGCGGTAATGAAAATTTTCCCCTTAAATGTGGAAAAAACACCAAAATTTGTTTGTATGATGTCATTTAAAATCATGTGCAACATAGTCAGACTACATGAAGAGATGTTTGTAACTGTATATATTAATACTCTTACTTTTGAATTTAGTTTTTTTATCAAAATGTTTCATGGCACCTCATAATTTCGTGAGAATCACCCACCGCCACATACACTCTTAGAAAGGATGTGTTAATTTTTTACACATCTTTTTGTGTTTTAACACATTATTTGTAATTTTAACACATGTGTCATTTTGTGTTAAAATAAAACACAAGTTGTGTTGAAAGTAACACAAAATGCGTTGTTTTAATAATAACACGGAGATGGGTGGATTCTGGGACAATGCATTTAGTGTGTTGTCCCAGAATCAACACTAATGTTGTTTTTAACACATGCGTTCTATGAGTGTATTCGTATTGTTTTACTTTAACAAATTTAAAAAAAAAACCCATTGTGAACATGTTTGAGCGACGATGCACACAAATCTTTGATTCTGCACTTTAAATCTGTTTAAAAGAAGTAATTTGCCAAAATTAATCAAACCCCGGCGCCATTTGTGCTAGTGACGATAAATCTGAGATACTATTGTAATATCTCTGTCTGCAAGGGACTTAATCAGCAAATAATTCTTGCACTAAAAGCACTGCGTTATTCATAATATTGCATCATTTTATATCCCCAACAAAATCATGTCAACTACATCGTAAATATTCAATCTATCAGAATAGGCCTGGTAAAGACCACAAATGCATGTCTCAAGATTGATGCCTTAGCTGGAAAATCTTTAGCAACTTTAGTGCAATTAGGAAAGCCCAGACACTGAGGCGTGCTAAACTACATTAGCTTTACTCACAGTAGCGTTTCTTCTGTCTGCTTTAATGCTTATGTTTCCCATTAGCTTGATTCATCATTTCAATGACTAAGCTGAAGCTATCATCAGAAAGCGAGTGATGTTGTGAATCATTTCTGCGTCTGTTTGTTATTCTTTGTGTGGAGATGTGTGCAAGCTTCTCGCTCTGTTTGCCCTCCACGCTTACCGCGGTTACATAAAGTAATACATTAACTCTCAACTCGTTCATTTTGTGTGGTTGTTTGTGACATCTCTTTCTCTCTCTCTTTCTCTCTCTAACTTGTGCTAGTACTTTTTTCTTTTCTGACCTTGGTTTCTCTAAAAAAAAAAAAAAAAAAACTAAAAAAACACACAGAACGGTTCAGTTCCTGTGTAGCTCTGCCGCAGGCCTTTTCTAGCTCAAAAGTTTTCGCTTCTTGATTTATAAAATATTGTCATTTGAAAACAAAGTCTCGATCATAACCCTTTTCAAACCTTGTTTTCTCCCTCAGCCAGACCCAAAAACTCTGCTTCCCCCGTCACAGTGCAAGCCGGCTCCTCTGAGGTAGTCGTGGCACGTTGCGAGGCAGGCCAGGGAAAACCCGAGGCTACTATCTCCTGGAATACAAACATCGCCGGGCGCTATAACCACACTTCTGTACCTGAGAGGGACGGCACTGTGACTGTGAAGAGCGAATATCGGATTGTCCCGACTCCAAACGAAAATGGAAAAGAAATCACTTGTGTGGTGAATCAAAGGACGCAGAGCGAACCTCAGTCATTCGCCTTGAAGCTGGTCGTGCAGTGTAAGATACATACACAAACTTACATGCTATGGTTCATTCCCAGTAAAATACACAAAATACATATTTACTTTAGTTTTAGTTTTTTAAGTATTTATTTTAGCTTTATTTTAAATGTTTTTATGTAAAAAAAATATTTTTTAGCTTCATTTAAACTGTTTTATGTAAACATATAAATGTGACATTTTTAGTGTGAAGGTGGATTATAAAGGTTTTAAATCGTATTTTTAAATGGTAAGTTTGGTTTTGATACTGTACATAACAGTATCAGACAAACAATTCAATCTTAATGTTTTCTTCAAATTTTTTAGTTAGTTTTAAAGCCAGGAAAAGGCCTTTTTAGTTTAGTTTAACATTTTCAGTTGTACATTAAAATTTTCATCCTTTGTAATTCATAACTTTTTTTTGTTAAAAATAAACCTAAATAGGTCTGAGGAAATGTTTTTCAACAAAGTAAAGATAAGTACTTAAAGTAACCTGGGATTTTATTTTTCAAAGAGAGATTGTAATAATGATGCAAAACTTGATGGACTGCAGCTTTAAGGGTCCACTGTGTAAATTTTTAGCGTTTGATCTCAGGGTTTCCAGCAGAAAATGTGTTAGTTAAAGGAATATTCCATTTTCTTAAAAGAAAAATCCAGATAATTTACTGGATAATTTACTCATCCAAAATGTTGATGTCTTTCTTTATTCAGTCGAGAAGAAATTATGTTTTTTGAGGAAAACATTGCAGGATTTTTCTCATTTTAATGGACTTTAATAGAGCCCAACATTTAATACTTAACTCAACACTTAACAGTTTTTTTCAACAGAGTTTCAAAGGACCATAAACAATCCCAAACGAGGCATAAGGGTCTTATCTAGCAAAACGATTGTCATTTTTGACAAGAAAAATAAAAAATATGCTCTTTTAAACCACAACTTTTCGTCTAGGTCCGGTCCAGCGTGACCTAACGTAAATGCGTAGTGACGTAGGGAGGTCACGTGTTACATATATAAAACGCACATTTGCGGACCATTGTAAACAATAAACTGACACAAAGACATTAATTAGTATCAGTTGACATACAACAACGTAGGAACGGTCCTCGTTCTCAACACTTGTAAACACTGGGGCGGAGTTTCGCGTTCGTCCTCTGTGACCTCTTGACGTCATGACGTATTGCGTCATGGCGCATCACGACCGGATCTAGACGAGAAGTTGTGCTTTAAAAGTGCATATTTTTTATTTTTCTTGTCAAAAATGACAATCGTTTCGCTAGATAAGACCCTTATGCCTCGTTTTCACTTTTCCATAAAAAAAGATCATTGCAAGGGGCAATCATTTGGATATTTTTATGTTGCGATACATTTGGGATTAAACTGGTTAAGATTTCATGACATTTTTAATGTCCACGGTACTTACACAGTGATATAACGTTAGCTACCTACAAACAAGGACAGCTAGGGTCGAAAGTTGAATATGCGTCGCAAAATTAGATTGCGTCCATTTGTACCCCTCCAGAGTAGGATGAAGGAAAATTTAAGAAGTAGTTGTAGATATCAGGATACTGCAGGTCATGAAAGCTATCCGTTCCTAATTAAAAGCACCACGGGTGAATTATAATGATCATTTTGTTTAATTTATTAAGTTTGCTATGTACATGGCTATGTCTTTCAAAATTAAATTGCGCTGTGAACTCTTGCCTTTAAACTTATGCTGTCACCATTTATTTCATAGTTGCTCTCGGCTGTCTGTCAAAATGGCGCTACTGTAGTAAGATGGCGGCACAAAATGACGATTTCTATATCAGGCTCATTCTAAGGTTATAAAACAATACTGTTCATTTTGTAAAGTCTGATAATATAGTTTAATTGCATTTGTCAAGAGATCATTTTTAAAGTTACACAATGCACAAAACCGTCTTTTAGTTTTGGTTCAATCTTTCGTTAACGACAATGACACAGACGTGCACTCATAATCCTCACATAATTCATTCATAACAGCTTTTTTCTAACTTCTCTCTTCTTTTATCTGAAAATGCATTCAGGCGTCATGTGTCTGCCTAAACACATTTTCACTTTTTTTTCTTCAAAGCTATTTACAGAGTGTTTGAGACGTCAGCGTTAGCATAGTCAAGCTGGAATGTTCGGGGTTGTCGGAGATTTGCGGCTTCGCCGTTCCTTTAATAAATCCTGTTGTTGGAACATCCTCGCCTCTTGCACTTTCTTTTATTCTGCACTTCTCCCGTGTGTCAAAGACTCGCTGTGCAACCTTCAGCATATCTGTATCTTATTTTGACACCCCTGAACAGTAGATAATCAGCCTTTAAACTGCGCTTTCAGTGCTGGACAATGAAACTACAAGAACGTACCGTTTTCCAGTGGCATGACATATGGATGTTGTTTTTTAAAGTAGCACCAAGAACAAGTTACTTTTTCCAACATTTCACAAACCAAATGCTTCATGGTTTCTAATGTCTCTCTCTCACTCGTTCTCTTTCTAGACCCCCCAACTGTGACAATAGAAGGATATGACAATAACTGGTATATGGGTCGGGCTGATGCTGTACTGACTTGTCAGGCTGATGCAAACCCTGCGCCATCAGATGTAAAATGGACGGCGTAAGTGATCCTTCATTCATGCATAAACTCACAATGAAAATAAAAATATGCGAATCCAAACACGTATGACTTGTTTATGTGTATTTTATATTTTTTTCACGTTCGTAGCAAAACTAACACAGAAGAACCCTAGATTTATAATAACATAAGGGTAAAAATAATTGAATATTATTAATAGCACGCATGCTATGCATTTGTTATATTTTGTTGTCATTATTATTAATCTTGTCTTAACGGAAGCCACATTTTGTTTATGTGCTGTTGGTGTTCGTATCAATGTGAAGTTGTTGAACTGTAGCTAGAATATAACGAAGCAAAGTCAAAGATAAGAGGTTAGCTGTTAACAGAAGCCAAAGACTAATTGGTACTGAATTGAGAAAGTATCTCTGCCTCTAGCATAATACAACAACGGCCTATTAACGCTTCAATGCTTCGTCTTCATTTTCTCTACAAAACAAAAGAGAATATGAATCGATACAGATAAAGAAACCGCATTTATTAATAAGACCTGTTGGGTGATGGAGACTTGGATGTAGTTTCAAGTTCACATGGATGGAACACTTCTCGCGAAATTAGACTTAGGTGTCATGAAACATTTTGATAAAAAAAAGTAAGAGTATCAAAAAAAGAAGCATACAGTTACAAACATCTCTTCATGTACTATTTTGCACATGATTTCAAATCACATACAAACCAATTTTGTTGTTTTTTCCACATTTAAGGGGAAAATTCTCATTACCGCAATGTTTCCATGACTGGATTTGGGTTCTTTGACATGGAAATATTTATAATTAAAAAATCTAAAAAATTAAAAGCTTCAGTGCATGTTATACTATAAACATTTACAGTAAAGAAACGTGGTATTTGGTGATCATTGGTTAATGTAGAGACAATAATAAGGAATATAAATGTGTCCAAGACCAATTTTCTCATCCTCCGCAACAATTTTCAATCATTGTTTAAGCCCTCAACGAACTAACATTAAAAAAAAGTTTTAATTTTTTCCCTTCAGATAAAAGTTTTGTTTGTCATAGTACCTAGACAACTTTTTAGTTGTCATTACCGAAACATGAGTTTATAAATGCATATATTTAATGTAATATCATGTTGCGGTAATGATAATTTTTGATAATGATAATCTAAAAAATGTAAATAATTCTATAGGAAATATTTTTTAAATCCTCTAAAAATAATGGTTATAGTAAGTTCAGACCTTAATCTTATATTTGCAAAAATGCTTTTTAAAAATTCTGATTTCGTGAGGATCACCCTTTTACATTGCATAGGAACTTTTTGAACGTGGTTGCCAATCAGAAATGGATTTGATGCACAAATAAATGCGGATTTGTGCTGTGCTTCAAAATACATGAAGTTTGGTAACTCTCCATGTGGTTGAATCACAGATATAAGCGGGGTGATCTGTTAACACGCTCACAGTAAGAACAGATGCCGCTTGTGAATATAAGTCAGACCGTGTCTCGTTTTAACAAATGTGGCGTTGATCTGCAAATCCCTCTAATCTCTATAATTCTAGAAGCCCTCCCTTAATAAAATTCATGTTGCAAATCAACATTTAAATTGATGAAATGAGCTTGTCATCCACAAATTGGCCGTTTTAATATTATTGCCACTGTGTGATACCTGAAGAGATTTTATCTACTGCATATATAAATGCTGCACTTAAAGGGCCAATAATATGCACATTTTTACAAGATGCAATAAGTCTTAAGTGTGCCTAGAATGTGAAAGTTGCAGCTCAAAATACCCCAATCTATAGCTTTTTTTGGAGCAAAAAAGTGGGGTTTTCATGTGTGTATCTTCAAATGCAAATGACCTACTGCCCTACTCCCTTACCAACAGACAGTGACTGCTTTTGGTTAAAAATAGAGCTGATTTCTGCTAATGCATAATAAGACAATATCATCTATAGCATTAGTGCTACAATGTGCTAGCAAAAACATTTAGAAAAGCTGGGTAAAATTAACCAGGCAGTCAGTGGCTGTGGGTGGGGCTTTGTTAGTGTGACATCACATTAACAAGAGAATCAAAACAGCATGTCTAATGAGCCTGCTCTGCTCTGGTTTAATAGGGATTAAAAATGAGGAGTGGATGGTTTTATTTTCATTGTGGGGTGGTTGTGTTCACACACTCCCAATACACTTATGTCCAAACACCTTGTAAAAGTGGATTTTGCATAATATGGGCCCTTATGGGCCCTTAACTCTTTCACCGCCAGCGTTTAAAAAAAAAAGTTGCCAGCCAGCGCCAGCGTTTTTCATGATTTTCACCAAAGTTTAATGCCTTCCAGAAAATGTTCTTCTTTAAATATATAAACATACAATATACCAAATGAAAGAACAGATCCTCTGCTTTCAAACAAAAAAAAACGTTTCATCCTACCTTTAGTGGTTCTTTTGCAATCAGCTTTTGAATATGGGTAGGTTTTTGCAAAAACACCATATTTTAAGTAAAAAGCAGAGATAATTCCATTTTTATGACGGATTTTTCATAGAGATCCCATTCAGAGCGATCTTTAAAACAGACACGGACATGCAGCAGCTTGCCATAGAGCAATACTTCCGGTTTTAAAAAGTTGCGGAAGGGCGCCACCTGGTGGATAATAGCGGTATTGCGGAAAGACGGAAAATCTCGTCATTGGCGGGGAAGCGTTTTCTCTTAATTGACGAGATATCTTGGCAATGGCGGGGAAAGAGTTAAGCCACTGTCGGCAGTATATAGAAACACATCAAATGACATAGACCACTACATGTTATGATGAATTATCAACATATCTGAGGCTTAAAGTACTTTACTGTATCACATCCAGTGATATTTACACCGTGTACACACACGACTGAAGCTCTTGACCTTTGATGTTTTGAGTCCAAGACAAAAGCCATTAGATTGTAGCCAACTCCCAGCATGTGCTCGTTGATCTTCTAGTGGGCACATTTGTGTGACCCGCTGTGACTTTTTGCTGTGACAAATTTCAAACCGGTGGACCGTGTTAAAATCTTAAAAACATGTTTTGGTGTTTCATGACTCTTTAATGGTATTAAATGGTATTATAGTATTATAATATACATGGATTGAAAATATACCATTTTGTGTTCCTCAGCGTATCTGGTCCGATGCCGGCTTCGGTACAGGTGGATCAGAACCAGCTGCGGGTGAAGAAAGTTGACGAAACCGTAAACACGACTTTCATCTGTGAAGTGAAGAACAGTCTGGGATCTGGCAAAAAAGAGGTCGCCATCACCGTCATCGGTGAGTAGAAACAAAGTGCAGGAATGCCGCACCACACATACAGATTCAGATAGCTTTGTGATGTTCACAGCACATGTAAACGGTAAATTCATGGGTCACAGTTTCCTAACCAGGTGCAACATGATAAACAGTATTGACAGTGACCAACCACCAAAAGGAACATCAAAGATGTTGGCACGTCGCACATCATATTGACATTCAGCCCAGACAAAGTACTCATTGCCAGAAAGTTGCATCACGCCTGGATAGGACACCGTGTTTAGATGCACGACACCTCTCTCGGCACATACAATAGGCAGACACACAAACACTAAATGTGGGTGCAGGGTTTCTTCTTGCTGTCTATAAAAGAAGCATTTTAGTATGCTTGCAGACATCTCTCTTGTGAGTACGCTTCAGATGCCAAGCGCTTGCTTGGCGGTTGGCTTTCTAGTTGGCCTTCCTATCCAAATTTTGGGGTATTTTTCTTATAAAAAGTCTTGGTGAAGTTGCTTGGTGTGAGCCAGTTTGCCGGGTTTCTTTTTTTGTTTCACTTCCTTTTCCCTCACCATTCCTAACATTCGTAGAGTACCACTGTATTTTTCTTTAACCTTTCCTTACTAAAAAGCAAGATGCTGTTGTTTTTCCCTCGCTTTTCTTATGCATGCGGTGATTATTATGTTCTGTTCTTTGCACACTCTCACACTTTCACATACACGATACACACATCATTTATTCACAGTGATGCAGTACGCCATTGCAACAGTCCGTTTCTTGAAACGTACCATAGCTTGTTGTCAGTCAGCTACTAGCTCCTGCTTTAGCAAAATGCGCGTGTACGCCCGCAAGCCGCAGCGCTTTTGGCACTTTCTCATGCCAGAGTGAGCGCATGAACCGCATTTAGAATCCGTGGGAATCCTTTTGGAAATGTCGATTGTCTTGTGGGAGAACAAAGGCTCTTTGTAGGCGCGCTGTAGCGAGAAAGTGTGGGTTGTTTTTCTAACGTTTTTTTGACAACAGTAGCACAGGGCAGAGTCTTATCACTGTCGTAAGGATGCCTGGTCCTCTGTTCACAGAAACGTTCACGTACACCCACTCTTTGATACAGTCACTATTGCACTCTTCTAAACTGTTGACGCCAATGAAAAACAACAAGGGGAGCTGTCACGAAGGCTGTCACAGCCTTGTAAATGATCTAGTTGACTCGGTCTTTGCGTGTATTGTACAGCTTTACAACATGTTCATCTATTCTGTGAGGACCATATTAGATCTGCATGAATTTATACTGGTTAGTGCTGGTTTAACATTCACAGTGAGTAGTTGAGAGTGACAGTAATGATGAATGAAATTAATTCACTGAATATTCATGCCACCTTTGGAAAAAAAAGCATTTACATTTATGCATTTAGCAGAGGCTTTTATTTTAGCAGTATGACGGTGTGCTTGTGTTAACTGGAGATCGAACTCACAATCTCTATATATATCAGATAAATCATTTTTCCCACTATCGGACATTGGACGATTGTTTAAAAACATGCAATATTATATCCTGGCAATGAAAAGGGCTAAACAATGCATCAGAGCTCAAGCCCTGCCATTATTTTGAATTGGATCACAGTGACAACAGAATTGCAGTTTGTACGCTTTGCACTTCCAGGATTTCATGACATAATAATTTGAAGTGAATAAAAAGCAACTATCTGAATTGGTAGATGTCTTTCTAAATAACCAAATATCGTATTGGCACAGAAATTTTGCCCACTACTATTGCAATGCTTTATCAACTCGGCTACAGTACAAATATTTGCCATAATTTTATGTTTGTATTACTTATTGTTCATATTAAAGTTCACCTATTTCATTGCTAAAAAAAAAAAAACATTATTTTGTGTACAGGGTTCACACGGGTCCTTGAAATCCTTGAAAGTTTGTGAATCTGGGGGAAATATTCAAGGCCCTGGGAAGTTTTAGAAAATGTACATGCATAGATACAGGTCATTGATAATCCTGGAAAAGAAGTTTTCTGGAAAAAAATCCATGTTATTCCTTGTGTAGTGTAGGATCATATCATTTTTAAGCACACGTGCTAAACTGTTCGCTTTAAATGCTTATATCTTCTGTATGCGAATGTTGATTCATACCAAAATGCTTTTTTGCATAGTTGTGTTTGACACATGCAAACGTCTCTGGTTACGTATGTTACTGTTGTTCCATAAGAAGGGAACGAGACGCTGCGTCTCCCATACTTCCTGCGTCCATGTAATGCTATCTTTGGCAATATTTCAGATCGCGATATACTTCCTGGCTCCCACGTCACCCTGTCTTTATCGTTTAGCCTCAGCATTGGTTGAATTTGATATACACATTCAGACGCACTTACCCCTCGAGGCGTCCCCAAAGTGTCACCGCAGTGACGCAGTGCGAGTTCCCTCCAAAAGGGAACTGTGACAATGTATCTTAAAAGGTAACTCTGTAACCTTGTTCTCCCTTGAAACGTGTCCCCACATTTAGTCCTTGAATTTAAGGGTATTGGATCTGGAAAGTCCTTGAAAGGTCCTTGAATTTGAAGTTAACTAAGGTGTAGGAACCCTGTGTGTATTTGGTATAATACAATGTGTTTGCGTGGTTTATGGTTTAAAAAACACATTATTTTCTACATACCATACATTTTTGTAGCTCCAGATTTCCCTATTTTCCTTAAACGCAAATGTACAAAACTCATCGATTTGAAAAGTGCAAGATCCTGGAGGCATACCGTGGGTGGAGCAAATTACAAGCAAGCAACACACACAAAACATTATCCCACTATTTCTGGATAACTCATGATTCATTGATTTGTGTCGTTTACGTTTATATGCACTTACACGCCGATTGCAAAAAAAAGATATTTGATGCAGTTTTACTTACCGCCTGTGACTCATGACCCAGATGGGACGCCGCAATTCAACGAAATCCAGCATTGAACAAACACATGCACAACTCTAGCTACTTCGGATAAACAAACTATATCCATTGTTTCCATAAAGATGGGTTATTTGGTAAGCTGAACAAGATTAAATTTATCTCGCAAACACTTCTCTAGTAAAGTTGATTTTGTGTCAGCTTTTGATTGGTGTGTGTGCGTGCTCCATTCCGGTTAAAGTGCCCATATAAGGACTTCCACTGTACTTCCTGCACTGAAATTGCCTATAAAAAATAAAGCAAGATTTTATGCATGAGTTTGAAAAAACTTTCTGAAACTTGTATAAACCCTGGCGAAGTGCATTCGGCACAGAAATACTCCATCATACGTCCAACTGCTTTTTTTGGCATTTTGCCTATATTTAGCATGAGGAATCAAACTCTTTAAGGGACATTTGGTAACGAACATGAATGCAATTCATCAAATGATTGTGAAGAGCAATTTAATCAGGCAGACATGGAGTGCATTCGAGCATACTTTAAGGTGCCTTGATCAAAGCGGTGATGTGTGACACATTGTGGTGGTCTGCAGCAATCCAGCACTGCCTGCAAAAATGGGCAAATTGTGTTGTGCGCAAATGTTTTGGCTGCGTTTATGTTGTTATCTGATTTGCATAATTCCTTCAGTCCACTGGGTGCGAAAACGACGCAGACGGTACGTGCCAATAAACAACGTGCAATCCTTTCTAGTGAAGTCACTGCGTAAATGTAGCTTGTTCATTTAAACCATTTAATTTCTCATTTAGTTTTATTGTCATTTATAATCTGTAATTAAAAATTAATTTTGATGGCATTTTAGGTGGCCCAGATGGGCGTTTGATTAGGGCGGCTACTGTACCCAGTTACCGTCAATCCAGGGTGGCCACACGTCTCAACACTTTGTTTGGAGGCGTACAAACAAGAAAATCTTCCAGCTTACAAGCATAGCGAGACTAAAATATCTATAGTGTGCTCGAGCGTCAAAAGGACCGAGATGAACATCATGACAAAGCTCTGCAGATTACAGTTGAGATGTGTGCAAACACAAGAGAGCTTAATATCCCTCCACTCGCAAAACTGTGAATGTGGATTGGGTTGATCCACTGGCCTAGATGCAGAGAAAAAGTGTGTATGTGTGTACACAACATGAATACCTAATTATACTTTGGGGACAAAAATATCCAATTAGGATATTTGGGGTGTGCTCATTTGCAAAAATTATATTTATATATTTTTTATATATATAAGTTTCAGTTGTGGGTTAGTCTTACTTGGATGTAAAATATGTGAATGATATGTCCCAATTTAGCTAAGTGTGTGTGTTTAAAAAGAAACAATGAGATGAAGGGGAGAATTCCCAGGACATTAAAATCACTTTACTTTCTTATTTCCCCTCTCTGTTTGGGACGGGGAGGAACCTCAGCTCGTGCCAGCTAACCGACTAATCATGCAGCTTGCCAAGAAGGAGTGTTTCCCCATTTATTTCCCTTCCCCAGACATTTTCAGACAGCACATGAGGAAAATAAAGGCTTTTATCGTAGGCTCTTGAGAGGCCATTTAGCTGCTTAAATTCCTGGCTCGGCCGCGGTACCCTTTATTGGGTTTGGTAGTGGCTGCTCTTGGGTGCACGCATATTAGCGCATACACAAGACACAATATCCCTTTCTTTAGTGTTGTTTATTACCAGTTAACCGGTTAGACCAGAAACTAGCGAATATAAATCAAATTGAAACAGCATGGACGTTGTCGCAGGCTTAAGCTGGTCTTCCAATGGAGATTCAGATAAGTGGTCACTTGATGTATTTTAATGACTTGTTTTTAAATCATTTTCTTAATCATTTATATTACATCCTTGATCATATCAGGCATTCCACACACATCCTGGAAAGTGAAGCCAAACATTTTGATAACCCTTCGGTGGCTGACTTTAGTATAGGTCATAAACTCCTCCCTTTCTGTGTAAACAAATGGCACGTGAGCCGATCACTACTGCGAAGACTCTGGCTCCAAATGATGTTATTGGCATAAGATGTCAAGGGCCATTTTTTAATATTTTTTCTTTATTTATTTACAATGGAAGTCTATGGAGACACTTTGTCTGTCTTTTTGCGGTTTATGGATCAGATGTCGTCTCAGACTTATCTTAGACAGTTGTCTTTGCATTAGAGACTTCACCTGTAGCGTAATAATCTCTACTGTCTAAAAACAATGTCTGAAAGTTGGCATGTGAGAGAGATAAAGTGTGAGAGTGACCTTATCCATTGACTTCCATAGTAGGAAAAACAAATACTATGGAAGTCAATGGGTACCATCAGCTTTGTGCTTACTCTATTCTGTTAAACACAAAATAAGATAATGATAAATGACTAAGCACACAGTTGACTGCATCTATGGACTTCCATAGTAGGAAAAACAAATACTATGGAAGTCGATGGGTACTGTCCACTGTGTGCTTACTTGATTCTGTTAAACACATAAGAAGATGTTTTGATAAATGGGTAAGCACATAGTTGACTGCATCTATTGACTTCCATAGTAGGAAAACAAATACTATGGACGTCAATGGGTCCAATCAGCTGTGTGCTTACCATCATTAATCAAAATATATATTTTTTGTGTTTAACAGAATAAAAAATGAGTAAGCACACAGTTTTGACACAATCACTACTGCAAAGACTCTGGCGCAAGATGTCAGCGGCTCTTTAATATTTTTCCTTTATTTTTTTACAATGGAAGTCTATGGAGGCACTTTGTTTGTTTGTCTTTTTATGATCTATGGATCAGATCTCGTCTCAGACTTATCATATCAGACAGTTGTCTTTGCATTAGAGACTTCACCTGAAGCGTCATAAGCTCTACTGTCTAAAAACAATGTCTGAAAGTTGGCATGTGAGAGAGACTTTATCCATTGACTTCCATAGTAGGAAAAACAAATAATATGGAAGTCAATGGGTACCATCAACTGTGTGCTTACTCTATTCTGTTAAACACAAAAGAAGATATTTTGATAAATAAGCACATAGTTGACTACCATAGTATTTGTTTTTCCTACTATGGAAGTCAATGGGCCCAATCAGCTGTGTGCTTACCATCATTTATCAAAATATCCTTTTTTGTGTTTAACAGAATAAAAAATGAGTAAGCACACGGTTGTGACATGATCACTACTGCGAAGACTCCAAATTACGTTATCGCCGCAAGCCATTTTTTAGATATTTTTGCTGTATTTTTTACAATGGAAGTCTATGGAGACACTTTGTCTGTCTTTTTATGGTTTATGGATCAGATATCCTCTCAGACTTATCATATCAGACAGTTGTCTTTGCATTAGAGACCTCACCTGAAGCGTCATAAGCTTTACTGTCTAAAAACAATGTCTGAAAGTTACAATGTCTTTGTAATTGACTTCCATAGTAGGAAAAACAAATACTATGGAAGTCAATGGGTCCAATCAGCTGTGTGCTTACCATCATTTATCAAAATATCTTTTTTGTGTTTAATAGAATTAAATGAGGAAGCACACAGTTTTGACACGATCACTACTGCGAAAACTCTTGCTCCAAATGACGTTATTGGCGCATGATCTCAGATATTTTCGCTTTATTTTTTACAAAGGAAGTCTATGGAGACACTTTGTCTGTCTTTTACGGTCTATAGATCACATTTCCTTTCAGACTTATCATATCAGACTGTTGTCTTTGCATTAGAGACTTCACCTGTAGCGTCATAAGCTCTACTGTCTGAAAACAATGTCTGAAAGTTGGCATGTGAGAGGAGGTGTGTGAGTGACCTTATCCATTGACTTCAATAGTAGAAAAAACCAAAAACTATGAAAGTCAATGGGTACCGTCAACTGTGTACTTACTCTATTCTGTTAAACACAAAGATGATATTTTAGGCAAATGAGTAAGCAGATGATCACTACTGCATAGGCTCCAAATACCGTTATCGGCGCAAGCTTTCAGCTGCCATTTTTGAGATATTTCCGCTTTATTTTTTTTACAATGGAAGTCTATTTATGGTTTATGGATCAGATGTCGTCTCAGACTTATCACATCAGACAGTTGTCTCTGCATTAGAGGCTTCACCTGAAGCGTCATAAGCTCTACTGTCTAAAAACAATGTCTGAAAGTTGGCATGCGAGAGATAAGGTGTGAGAGAGACCTTGTTGGCATGGCATCTGGATAAGCTTATCACCCCACAGCTTTGAGAGAAAATCAACAGCGAGACAAAAAGAGTAACAAGACGGGCGAGGAGATATCGCTCCGCCAACAATAAGGTGAAATGTTGGAGAAGTGGGCTTGCAAAATTACCTGGCTTTTTGCCACCTTCAATCATTAAAGCTCATTACAGAAACAAGGGCTCACTGCAGAAACCTCAGGGCGCACTGCGGAAACATTAGGGCACGTTGGTGTTGGCTTTTGCTTTGATCAATCACAAAATTGAAAGCAGGCTTTGGCAGGGTCTTGCTTGTGGCTATCTTATGGACCCACCCTGATTGTAATGATCTAATGATTTATAAGCCTGCCAGTAAGTAAGCCATGAATAAATGAGTCGGGCAGAAAATTGAAGTATTTATGAATACTATTTTAGCCATTTGAGGCTTGATTATACACCACATGACTTAATCCAAACTGACTTTATGGACAAACTTGAGATTTCGCCTGAGACTATAAGAGTAAAAGTCATGATATATTATTTTAATTAAATTAGTTTGCCTTAAAGATATTCTCTATTTCATTTTTAAGGACGACTTATTCAGTATAAAAGCTGTTTTGTGAGAGTTCTGATATATTGCTCACGCAATCTATCCGAGATGCTCCGAGCGCTTCCAGGATGTATGAAGTGATGCATGTGAATCAATGGAGTCTTACTTAAAAGCCGCAGTTTTACGAGCTGCTCCTCCGATACATCTCAGCGTTTCCCGCACATGTTGGAGATTAAAACGCGCCATACCAACGCTTTAATGTTCGAAATCGAAATGCACGCCATTACTAGCCAGATGGAGTCTGCTGCATTTTTCATAAACATTTAGTTTCAGAGTCTCATTACTCGAGTGGATTTTCTTTGCGAAATAGTCCTTCCGAGTAGATTAGGAGCAGCAGATTGTCTCTTCGAAGACAGAAATGGGACAATGGAACATTTCTCGCAAAATTGACGCCGGCACATGCAGTGAACTGTGGGAAAATCATTAAAGGATCCTTTTACAGTTCAGCCGTGGTTAGCCTGCCTTTCCATCTCAGTCCCGATATCTCTTATTATTATTAGTCATTACCTGAGCATCTCTTTAGTAAATGCATGCTATTAGATTTATTGCTAAAGCATCACGTTGAAGACCCAGATTCGGCGAGGTCCTGATGTTGTAATCCACTCAGTTATGCTTATGCGCGGGTGTTTGATGTACAATGCTCATTGTGACCAAAAAAATCATGATAGGCACCCTGGGATTATTGCCTGCCACAGATCGAAACCGAGAAACGTGAGTGTCAGAAATATCCTCCTTCGGAAAACAGCTTCACCGCCTCGCTCTTTAATCCGTCAGCCCTGCGTGTGCTTGATGTAGCAAAGAAAACACAATGTCTTTGACAATGGTGTTATTAGCCTAATTATTCATTGGTATCTGTTAGCATCAATGTTACACGTGACTCCATTATACTGTTCAAAACGGAAAATAAGTGTTTTTCGAGTAATTAGAGACTCTTTAGTCTTGAAAGCCATGCAATGCACTTTTCTGTATCACCTTTGGCAGCGCCATTAGTGGTCGACCTGTCACTTGTCAATTAACCAGAGCTTTAGGAGAACAACAGGACGGCTCCGTGTGAGCTGAATCTGTACGCCCCGAGCTCTCCAATAAATCAATACAGGACGTGTGAGACTTTGTTTGGGAGGAAGCGCCCGAGGCCAGACCTGAGATTTGAGCCTATCCTTTACAGGCAAAGGAAATGCGATCAGTCCCTGTTTGCTCTATCCATCATCTCTGCTGCTGTCATGAAACCTGTGTATTTTAGCAGAAATAAATTAGAATATAATGATCGCATTCATGCGGTGCATGTGCGGATCGCTTCGGTACGTCGTTGTCGCGTGATTGATTGCTTGCATTGAGGTTGCAGCTCTACCCGGGGTGGTTGTTTTGCTATTTTATGGATGGGAAGCATTTATAGTTGAGTGAAAGTGGATGCCTTGGTTGCATCGTAATATAGCGTTTCGCACGGCGATGCTGCTCGCAATCAGCGTGTGCAATGGCTGGCGGCTCAACCTGAACCTGTAGCTCGGCGACATGTGCATAATGACACCAAATTGCAAGTCTGAATGTGGTAATTGTAGTTCGCATAATCGCGTGGTTTGGGATAGACTCTTTTGTGAATGGAGAATAACAAGGGTTTATTTAAGAAATGGTACACTGTTAAATGATAATTCGGTCATTTACTCACACTCGTCAGTATGACTCAAATTTTAAAGTTTTACAGTAGCATTATGTGAGAGATTTATTTATTTAAAGTTTTAATGGAAACTCAAGTAAATTGAGGTGAGTAAATTTAAATAATTAAATATTTTTGGAGTTAAAGGGATAGTTCACCCAAAAATGAAAGTTCTGTCATCATTTACTCACCCTTAAGTTGAGGTAACTTACCTGTAAGAGTTTCCTTATTCTGTTGAACACAAAAGAAGATTTTTTGATTTAATGATAGTAGCCACACAGGTACCATACCTGTCAACAATTGGATTCCAAAATTCGGAAGACCTCTGGGGCGTTCAAAGAATGACAGGCTGCATTTGTTTTTATAGCACTAAAATAATATCATACATGGGGGAAAGGTTTTTTTTTTCAGAAAAATGTCATTTTGAAAGATAATGTTTTAGACAGAGATATATTTTTTGCTATGGTCAGTAACTCACAAGTCTGGTCTATCAATACCAGGTGGAATTTTGAACAAATGTAAAAAAACTTCAGTATATTTCACTTTGAACATATAATTTATATTTAATAAATATTTATTATATCAATATATTATACAGATACATGTGTTTGTATTTATATATACATAATATTTATTGATGTACTGTGTATAATAATTATGTAAACAAAAACTTTTATTCTGCAAATGAATAGTTGTGATTAATCATTAGGCAGCCCTAGTAACACTTGTTTTTAGTAAATATACATGACTATGACCTTGTTAATATGTAACTGCAAACATAATTTGTAGTTTATCTTTAAAAAAAAAATGAATTATCATTTTAAAATTAAAAATGTCACCGACAGTACAATCTGAATTGTTGAGAATAATTTTTTCAACAGTATGAACACTATGAAAATTAAATTAAATCAAATAAGAATAATATCAATTTTCAACATAATGCAACAGTATTAGCAGCCGATATCCTGATATTTAAACCTGATTTACTTTTATTTTGAAAAACTCTTGTAGTCAAACTTTAGGATGCGTTACAGTACTAAATAACCTGTATATTGATCAGTACTGTAACACATGAAACAAAAAACATAACGCGTTATAAGAAAAAAATGATCTCTTTAGAAATGTACCTTTCATGGTAACAGCTTTCTGGACCTAAACACGCAAAACTGTGACAAAATAACGTGATATTTGTCAGCTCTGTCAAGGGTTGTGTGCTAAAGATGCTGTCATAGTTTGGAATACAAATGTAAAAATATACATTTTTAACATAATGCAACAGTATTAGCAGCCGGACAAAAGTAACAAGTGTTACTTTCATCCCGACAGGAACTCCTGATATTTAAACTCGATTTACTTTAATTTTGAAAAACTTTTGATGTCAAACATTAGGATGTGTTACAGTACTAAATAACCTGTAGATTGATCAGTACTGTAACACATGAAACGAGAAACACAAAGCGTTATAAGGAAAAAAGATCGCTTTAAAAACGTACCAGCTTTCTGGACCTACACACGCAAAACGGTGACAAAATAACGCTATATTTGTCAGCTCTCTCAAGGGTTGCATGCTAAAGATGCTATCATAGTTTGGAATGCAAATGTAATCAGGGATTGGAGAAAGCGCTTTATTTTCGTCTTCGCCACTGTTTTCCGCTATACTTAAGCATATATCTAAAACAAAGATTTACAACAGAAGGATTATTTGAGGATTTATTTGAGGAAAACCCTTATTTCTTTACTAACAAAACCAGAAATAACTGTTCAGTCTTACTTGTGAAAAAGTAATTCTCCGAGACTCGTTTTGAGATGTTTGTACACCCCCAAACTGCACACAATGGAGGAATATTATACCTCCCAGCTGCTATGAGATTAATGGAGAAGTTGTCACCACTAATATGGCGGCGGGAGATACTGTAGGTGTAAAATACAGGAGACTCCCGGGAAAAAACGAGAGTGTTGACAGGTATGGCTGGTACCCATAGGAAAAACAAAAAATATGGAAGTCAATAGATACCTTCAACTACGCAAAATAAAGAAACTTATACAGGTTAAGTGTGGGTGAGGTAGATGCCTCAATTTATTTTGAGGTGAACTATCCCCTTAACTAATTCCTTTAAGCAGAAAATGTCCAGTCAACACTTAAATTTTTCAAATATTAATAATTTTTAAAACCATTCTCATGCTTTCTTTAATTTACTTATAATGGTGAACAGCAATTACAGAAATTATGAAAATGTTCTCTCGAGTTGCTAACTCAATTTTCTTCAACAATTACTGTAATGCATTCAGAGTTTTTTGAAAAATGTAATGAACTTTCACCACAGGTTGCTTTATTGGTACCTTTTGATTGTACTGCACAAAAGTGAATCTTTTAAATTTTAAGGCTCTATCAATGTAATGAAAAACGAGCTTTGCATATAAAATATTATAAAATAATTCACCTGGCAAAAAACTGTAGCCCCCTTCCATTGGTTGCATAAGTAGCCTCCTCAAAATAAAAGTGCTTAAAAGAGCAATGGTTCCCAAACTGTTTACAGTTTTGTCATTTTTATAAAATACATTAATTTATCATTGTATATTTTAAGTTTTGTTTAATTCAAATTGTATGTTTAAGCATGTTTTATGTGATAGATTTTCTTTGGGGGAGCCACGAAGGGCACAAGTGGGGGCTTAAGGTACACAAGGGGGGCAGCACGCGGAAAAAGTTTGAGAACCTCTGCCATAGAAGAACTATTTTTGGTTCCTCAAAGAACCATTCAGTCAAACATTTATTTCATACAATTTTATAATCTCAACAAATTTATTAAAAGCGAAAGTTTCTTTTAGATCATCTTTAAAAAAAGTTCAGCCAAAATCGTTTCTTCTGTTGCATCCTGAAGCACCTTTATTTTTAAGAGTGTATTGTATGTGCGCTGCAAACCAGCAGATTTCAGCTATGTATGTGTGTTAGGGAAATAGAAACAGGTTTTAATGTGGAAAAGGTTTCCAGCATGTCATTAATGGAGTTCAGCAGAATAATAATGTGCCGTAGTTATGGCACTTGAGGAGCATAGCGGGCGCGCAAAAGGTCAGAAGATCTGGAGAGGTGCTTTGTCCACAAGCCCATCAACATTCTTGGACAATAATGACCTTTAACAACTTCCACGACTTTTTAAGACTCGCTCATGTGGGTTGTAGAGACTCAACGTTTTTCGATAACTCTCATAAAGGCCGCTTGCGCTACTAAATTCAGCGTCTTAATGTTTTATTAGCCCTGCAGTAGATCGATAGCCGAACCCTCGTCACCTTGCAAATCTTTCCGAAATGCTGCTGCTGCTGGCTGGGCGCCAGAAAATGGATTACAGTTTAAATCAGTCAGTATCTTAAATTGTGTCTCGGAGTCAAAGAGTCTGAGACCTTTTCTAAGCTACAGCCAAATAAAAAGTGTAAAATTGATTTAAGGTTTTGAAAACATTTTCCAGACAATTAATGTGTAATAATGAAGCTGTTTTGTATTAAAAAAATTAAAAGTCCATTCAACAGGGAGGCAAACGATTAAGTAAATTTAATTTAATTTGGCAAGTTTCCATTACATTTAAAAACTATTTTAAGACATGTTTGCATCATTCGGCTTTTTACCAAACATTCACTATGGACACAAGAAATTAAAGCTCCCGTTCTTTCTTTGTTTTTGAAGCTTTGATTGTGTTTACAGTGCGCAACATAACACGTGTTAATGTTTCAAGTGTAAAAAAACGCAGTATTTTTCACACAATTTACTTATCTGTATAGCGCTGTTTTCACCGTCTTAAAATCGGTCTGATGTCTTCCTTGTTCTATGAAGTTAATCCTTCAGAAATACGTATCGAGTTCTGATTGTGTAGTTTGTTTAGTGTGTTGTGATTCAATAGCAGCTTAGCTTGCCGTTAGCTTAGCTGGCAACTGACGTATTAATGAGGGCGGGGTTTGGTCAAAAAACTGTTTTACTGACATCAATAAAGCAGGAAATAGAGGACTGTAGTCCAAACCGGCCGTTCGCTGTAGGCTTTGAAAGGGGAATTCTGTTAAAGAAAATATATCGCCTAGCAGTGAACTTTGAGCTTTATCATTATTTATGCTATTATAGCAACATTACACACTAACTAGGGTTTAAAAAATGGATCAGAAAGAACGTGACCTTTAAGAAATGGCTGTATTAATTTAAACAATTTTACATATGTGTGAGAAAAAAAGCTTTTTGTTAGAGAAGGAGAACGGTCAAGGCTACGATGTTCTGTTGTAGACATGACACAGTGCTGTCTCCTCATCCACCTCTGTCTTTTATCTTAAAGTCTCAAAGCTAGATGTCGAGGGTTCATGGATACTGTCTTCTAAGCGAATGAATTATGGATCCTGAGCTGTGGTATCTGCTAGAGATACAGTACAGTAGTTTTACAAAGACAGAGGTTAAGACAGATCTGAGATGTTAGCTGCTTATGTAATTTTATGTCTTCGTATATATATTTTGTTAAACCCTGCTGTCGACTAGAAGTCTTTCATATGCGCAACAAGTTATAAATGTAGTTCCCCCCCAAAATAAAAATTCTCTTTTGGGGGACGATCACACCAAACGCGTTTTAAAGGGACATTCAACTTTTTTTGAAAATAGGCTCATTTTCCAGCTCCCCTAGAGTTAAACATTTGATTTTTACCATTTTTGGAATCCATTCAGCTGATCTCTGGGTCTGGCGCTAGCACTTTTAGCATAGCTTAGCACAATCCATTAAATCTGATTAGACCATTAGCATCGCACAAAAAAAATAACCAAAGCGTTTCGATATTTTTCCCATTTAAAACCGATATTATACAATGATATTACGCAGCGCATGAAAATAGTCCCCTGCTATTGAAAGTTACCAAGGGGACTATTTTTGGGCAGTGCGTAATATCACTACGCCTGCTGCAGCAATGTTACGGCAGCAAAGTTCTTGATTATTACACCAGAATGAGAGTATAGTTCCTAGCCATATCAGCATAGAAAATCACAAGTTTTAATTTTCCTTCAGTCTTAGTACACGATGTAACTACAGAAGAGTCAAGTTTTAAATAGGAAAAATATTGAAACTCTTTGGTTATTTTTGAGCGTGATGCTAATGGTCTAATCAGATTCAATAGATTATGCTAAGCTATGCTAAAAGTGGAATGGATTCCAAAACAGTAAAAATAAAAATTTTAACTCTAGGGGAGCTGGAAAATGAGCATATTTTCAAAAAAAGTGAGTGTTGAGTGTTCATTTAAACGAAGACGTGCCGCACCGCTCTTTTTTTAACATGACCAAAAGGCGCAGCTTTTTATATTGCTATGCAAACACCGAGGCAGATGTCATGTCAATAAAATATTGAAGCGTGAGTGCTCTTTTGCTGTTAACTGTCATACCAGCATAAACTTTAAAAAGAGGACGCTTGCTTTGACGTTGGTCAAGGTGCACAAACACACAGGAGACCGCGAGTGAGTGCAGTCTCTGTCACCACAACAGAAGGCCCGCCTCTCCCCTCATTCGATTGGAAAATGAAAAATGCATGACGTCGGGCGCCTTTCCGCTTTTTTAGCTCTCCTGTAAAAACACATGCCCATAATTAACAATTTATTTAAAAAAGGCACCTGCCACTGCCTAAAACGCGTTACACTGCCTTATTCAGCCACATTCTGTTTTTTCTGGAGAATGAAAAAATGCTGTAAATGAAAAAATGTAGAATAATAATTACATGAATCTTTTACAGATGTCAGTGAATGAAAGATTTTCTTGGTTTATTACGATTACATTATGCATTCAGCAGACGCATTTATCCAAAGCAACTTGCTGTGCAGTACAAATTATTAGTTGCATACTATCAGTTTGTGTGCTCCCTACCATCAAAACCCATGAACTTATGTGCTGCTAATGCAATGCCTCACTATTTAAAGGAATAGTCCATTTTCTTAAAAAAATCCAGATAATTTATTCACCACCATGTCATCCAAAATGTTGATGTCTTTCTTTGTTCAGTCGAGAAGAAATTAGTTTTTTTGAGGAAAACATTGCAGGATTTTCTCTTTAATAGAGCCCAACATTTAATACTTAACTCAACACTTAACAGTTTTTTTCAGCGGAGTTTCAAAGGACTATAAACGATCCCAAACGAGGCATAAGGGTCTTATCTAGCAAAACGATTGTCATTTTTGAAAATAAAAATAAAAAATATGCACTTTTAAACCACAACTTTTCGTCTAGGTCGGTCCAGCGCAACCTAACGTAAATGCATAGTGACTTAGAGAGGTCACGTGTTACATATATGAAACGCAGATTTGCGGACCATTGTAAACAATAAACTGACACAAATACATTAATTAATATCATTCGACATACAACAGCGTCTGAACGGTCCTCTTTCAAGACGCTTGTAAACACTGGGGCGGAGTTTCGCGTTCGTCCTCTGTGACCTCTTGACGTCATAACGTGTTGCGTGGGGTCACGCTGGCGCATCACGACCTGATCTAGACGAGAAGTTGTGGTTTAAAAGTGCATATTTTTTATTTTTCTTGTCAAAAATGACAATCGTTTCGCTAGATAAGACTCTTATGCCTCGTTTGGGATCGTTTATAGTCCTTTTAAACTCCGTTGAAAAAAACTGTTAAGTGTTGAGTTAAGTATTAAATGTTGGGCTCTATTAAAGTCGATTCAAATGAGAAAAATCCCGCAATGTTTTCCTCCAAAAACATATTTTCTTCTCGACTGAACAAAGAAAGACATCAACATTTTGGATGACATGGTGGTGAGTAAATTATCTGGATTTTTCTTTTAAGAAAATTGAATATTCCTTTAAGGCAAGGTTTCATATTTGGAGCTAGGCAGTAGTCAAATATTATCAGTATGTATGCTCCCTACGAACAAAACCCATGAACTTTTGTGCTGCGTATGTAATGCTCTACCATTTGAGTTAAGGTTTCATATTTGGAGCAAGGCGGCCCTTGGCCACCATTCCCTTTTATTGTATCGAAAATAATCAAAATCCTGCTTATCATCAACCATTTTTGGTCTGCAGAAAGAATGAAAACCATATGGGTTGAAAAGGACGGGGATGATTCACGATGAACGAATTTTCATTCCTGAGTAAATGATTCTTTTAGTATGATAGTGGATTAGGAGGAAAAAAGGTCAACAAAAAGAATTACTGTATGGGGGGGGGGGGGGGGGGGGTTATCCTAAGAAAGCGCTGTTTTGGCACTTCTGGGAAAGGGATAAAATAAACCTGCATGAGAAGCGAGAGAATGCTAGGTTTCAAAAGCGCGTGGGAGATTGTGTACGCTTGTTACATTGCAGGGATATTAAGTTGTATACGTGTCGTGTGGGAAGATATTTAATGCGGGTATACGTGTTCGTACACACATGTTCATCAGTCCTGTTTATTCTTTAATGAACTGTTAGGTAGAGACCGGGATGTGACGGATGCTTGCGAGGTATGAAAAGAGACCGGTGTGATTTTAGGAAACCTCTTGACTCGTCTCTAGTTGCCTGAATCCATAATGACTCAAATTGTCATGGTAACAGGAGAGATTGCCGGAGGTGGAATGGGTGATTGCTTGGCCGAGAGCGTGGAATAAGTGCAGTGGAGTTGCACGAGTCTTAGGGTTTTTTTTGTAGCGGGGTAGGCACACTGTGGACTTGATGATCTGTATGAAGCAAATTCGAGTGTCAGCTTATTTCTATACAGTTATGCTTTTCCTCATACTTTTGGTTAACTTTCAATTGTGGAGCTTGTTAAAGTCTCAACAAGTTAGTGGCCTGATTTATCTCTCTGTAAAAACAACTTAGCAAAGGCATAGCAGTGTCCTGAAACCCACAGCATTGTAGCATTTGAGTTTTTTTCTGCAAATACTTTTATTTATAGAATATAGTTTTTTGGACTCGTTGTCTCTCTTCATTTTATCTGCTCACAAAAGCCTCAAACCCATTCACTTTTATTATTCTGTAAACATTCTGCATGGTTATAAGGTTAGCAGTAGGGACACTATTATTTATATATTGACTTGCGTATTACGGCGCTAACCGAAATCAATTCGGTGGACTTGTGAAGCCCTATTACCATTGCTTAAACTGAAAAGACTGTCTGGGTCTAAAATCTTTTTATTAAATCAGAAAATAAATACAATTACTCCTCTCGACATCACCGCTGCTCTCCGTCGATATAGACATCACTTCGAGTGCACGCTTGCCTCGGACCCTGCGGGTTGCAGCATTAAATGGGGTTAATCTTTCCTAACGCAGGTGTTTTTTTATTGTTTGTGACTTGGACGCGTTCCCGGTATTCGGTTGGAATGCAAAGACTGACCGATAAACTAGTTAAGGGAGGGAGGCCAACAAGCACTGTGCTCAGATTTCACATTGTAACAGTTCTTCTTTGCATGATCATACTGTGACAGTCATGATAAATATCTCTCTCTACTCCATTTGTGTGTTTATCTTTCTTGCTCTCTTGTGTGTCCATCGTACCGTGGCGTAATTTCACCTGAAACGACGGACGTTTGTGTTGTTTTCTCAAAGTCAAACGTGATCGGATCCGGCAAACTTGGCTCACACCAATACGACTTGTAGCTGGGAACTGGGGGCGTCCAAAAAAGTATTACAGTCTAAGCAGAACCAAGAATATAGCGGTGACCCCATCCATCACCTTCACCAGGCAATCAGCGAGCAGTCGCCAATTTTGATGTGCCTGACTGTTTGTGCTCCTCTGCAGAGTCAACCGAAGACCCTTCCAGCGCAGGTGTGATGGCAGGGGCCATTTTGGGCAGCCTCTTGGCCTTCGTACTGGTCAGCGCTTTGGTTGCCGTCCTATTCGTGCGTAGCCGTCGGCAACAGCAGGGGTATGCGGGTGACGGCGAGCAAGGTGGTTATGGCAACAAAACTCGTCTTTTTGGAGCCAAGAAGGCTAGCAAGAACGGCGCGGGTGCCAACAACAACGGGCCGATCTACACGTACCGCGAGGGCGAGCCAGGAACCCTGACGGCTAAGTGCAATGAATTCCCGCAGATGACCGGTAGCAAGCCAACTCCGCACGACATCCTGCTAAGCAGTGAGCTAAATGAAGCGGAGCTCAGGAAGTTCGATGCCATGAACGACAGCATGGAGGAGGAAGAAGAAGATGACGAGAGGTACGACCGCTTTGGCGTACTGCCGCCCAGCTACCAAATACACCGGCGTGAGGAGGAGTGTGCACCGTACCTTGACGATGACATGGAGTCTCAGCGAGACGGATCTATCATTTCGCGGACTGCCATTTACGTGTGAAGGAGACAAGCGGCGAGGAGACTGATATGTGTGATATGCCTGAATGATATTTACTTGATCCGTACTTGACCTTTAAAACGAACAGTGAAACGTGCCGTGAGACCAGAATGGTTAATGTTATTTCTGTGGAATTGACCAGAACAAAAGACATTAAACTTGTTAATGCTGCTTATAATGCGTAGTTTTTGTGAGAGACGATGTATGAAATAATAATATGAAGTATTTGACGTTTGTGCATCGGCAAAGCGACTTGGTGCATTCAAGGTAAACGTTTTATCAGTCCAAACCCATGACCCTTGCTTGTTGTATAATTGTTGTATTGGCATTAACCTCTTGTTAATGCCCATTTTTACAAGATTTTAGCTTTCTGTGCTTTAAGCAATCCTATGTGTGGACCTGCTGACCATTCAGTCTTGATGGATTTGCTGGGAACATCATCTATAAAAGCTCTGAGACCTGGATGTTTTGTTAGTTACTAAGACACAGTGCACTGGTTGTTCCCAGCATCCGAGTCTTTTTATCTGTGGCAGTGATCAATTCAGACAACACTTTTAACTTTCTCCCCTTCGAACGAGGTCCATTTTTTCAGCTCTTGTTCATTAATCGGCTGTCCTGTTACGGTAAAGGAATTTTCTGAATGACTCCAGGGGTTTTGGGGAGAAGGCGTAATAATGTTTTTCCCTCCCTTCTCCTGCCTCTGCAGAACAGCCTGTTTCAGGCCATGTTTAATTCAGGAGGCAGGAATTGTCGAGCATTAGCCGCGTGTGCATCCTAGGACGATGCTGCAAGCATCTTTCTCCCGATTAATCCAGTTATATCAAAACCCTAGAAGACGACGTCTGAAAACCGCAGACAGGCTACTCGTAGGAGCGAACGAAACGCCCGTAGCGTGACTTCTCCGGTTGACAAATCCCTTGTTTTCCATAAAAAAAAAATCTTTGAGTGAGCTTGAACCTATTGTGTTGACACTCCACTAAAAACAGATTAAGTTGATTGATAGAAAGCGTGGATTGGTGGCAAAGGCGTGTGAGATGAGCGCCACTGACGTGCCTTCGAGATGGAGGATTACGCGACCGCGGAGTGCGGACGGACCCTGGCAGGGAGTGTTAAGCCGGGCGGCATATGCTGCTGGGTTTAACCGAGTCCACGGTCTTGAAAAGCTGCCAGCTGTGAATAAAGGTCAAAGGGAAATGCACTCCTACCGTATGTTCAGCTGTGAGATTAGGCCGCTCGCTTTACAGACCCTGTTTTTCCCGAGTGGGTCAGCAGTTTGTTTTGAAGCCTAGCACGTACGCTGACTTAAAAAAAAAAAAAAACGTATATACAGTATGCCGTTTCAGAGGTATAGTGATGTCCACTGATATAAACTATGTACGTGCAACTTTATAGATGTGTGTGAATTCGTTTGTTTGCAGTGTTCGGTCAGTGCCTGTTTTGCATAATAACATGCAGCTTGTGTGGATTCGTTGGCAGGGCTTTGAATTACTTAAGCTGTGAGTCATTCATTCTTGGTTTCAGTGGATCAAGACTTTGGCGGAGAAAAGTTTAGGATGATGATGACAAGGACTCCTTTCGCTTCAGCACGCGCACAGCAACGTGATATTACCCAGACGTTTTCTCTATCCGGCTACGCATATATACCGCGAGGTAATTTGGAGATTACACTATCTAGACCCAGTGACTGTAAAGGCAGTAGTTACTACTGTATAGCCTACAGAGACGTTCACCCACGCTGTCATTTTTTCAGTTGCATCACTGCGCTGAAAAATAAGGATAGGGAAGCTATTTTCGCAGAGCTATCGGGTCTCAAATTGTTCAAGCTTATAATATGCCAAAATAAAGGAGAGATATAAAAGTGAATTGGTATTAACCTTCACCAAACCATTTTAGTTACGAAATGTGCATCAGGTTCACACAGATTCATGCGGTTTGTGAGGCCTGAGAGCTGGGATGTTGCTTTACTGAGGAGATGGTTGTGAACATTTGAGTCTGAAATGCTGTTAGAGATACTGAACATGCAGTGTTGCCAGATCTTTGTACTCTTAGCAGAACTTCTAATGTTTTAATAGCAGATTTGTATTAAGGATTAGATATTTATATGTTCTCATTTGCACAATCCCAAGGCAATATAAAGATAAAAAAAAAGGGGGTGAAGCTGTCAAAAACATGTCTGGGTTATTTTTCACCTTGAAATGAGAGACTTATGACATTGTGCTATAAGAAAATGAAGCCTGTTTGTGAGGACTATTAAGTCGTTCTGCACCGAGATGTTATTTTCATGTCATTTAAGCACATTAAAGGGATAGTTCACCCAAAAATGAAAATTACCCCATGATTTACTTGCCCGCAAACCATTTTCAATTTATATGATTATTTTTTTTCAGACAAACACAATTGTAGTTATATTAGAAAATGACCAAGCTTTATAATAATTGTAAATGGGGCTTTTGATTTTGAAGCCCAAAAAAGTCCATCCATCCTTCACAGAAGTAATCCACACGGCTCCAGCAGGTTAATAAAGGCTTTTTGAGGGCAATCATTGTGATTTTGTAAGAAAATATCAATATTTACAACTTTACAAAACTAAAATAACTAACTACTTCATTATAAACAAAGGCTGGGTTATTTTTTTACCCATTTTGGGTAAGTATTGAATAGATCAAACCTCTGGGTTAGAATTGATCCAATGCTTGGTTGCTTTAACCCAACTGCTGGGTTACTACAAAGCTTTGTTTATACTCGACGCGTTCGCTGAAAATGACGTCAAAACCGAATGGGTGGTCTTGCATGTTGGGTGCACGAGACCCCATTTCGCGTGGAGGTGTGCACAACAATTTTTGTAACTGTGCGCGGCTCCGCATCCGAAAATGACCAACCTTGATGCGATTCTGGCCGAACAGGCAAGCCTGTGACGTATCTCTTTAATCAATCCATTCACAACAATGCATATACTATTTATCTGACATTCTTAAAGGAATAGTCTACCCTTTTGCCATATTAAACTATGTTATTACCTCAACCTAGACAAATTAATACATACCTATCTTTTTTTAATGCGTGCATTGTACAGCGTGTTGTGAATGTGTTAGCATTTAGCCTAGCCCCATTCATTCCTATGGTACCAAACAGGGAAGCCTGTAGACTATAAGTCACACTTTTTTCATAGTTTGGTTGGTCCTGCGACTTAAAGTCAGGTGCGCCTTGTAAGTCAGTATGAATAAATTTTGACATATATGAACCAAGAGACAACATTACCGTCTACAGCCGCGAGAGTCCACTATATGCTGCTCCTGTATTTATGTAATTCAATGAATTCAGTGATGTGGAATGACGAGCAATACAAACTTGATGCGTGTTGGCTTGTTCTGTTCATTTATTCAGCCTTCCAGGTATGTCCAGTATGTTATTGTGTATCGTGTAAATAACTGTTTGTATTACGTTAACATACGAACATCTATTCAGCATGCTGTTCTGTGTGCTATTGTTTAGTTGAATATCTTGCCTTTCCAGATTAAATCGGTTTCTGTTCTTCGGCTTGAATTTTGTGAAATAATTTTCTAAATAAATGCGACGTATAGTCCACTGTGACTTGTATATGTTTTTTCGTTTTCATGACGCATTTTTGATTGATGCGACTTGCACTCCGGAGCGACTTATAGTTCGGAAAATACGATATTTAAGAGATTGATCATTTTATTCATGTTCTCATATTTATATATAAAACTCTGATGTTACAAGCACAGGGTTTTTCCAGCGAACAACTTTTATTCTCCTCTTTGTGTTTGTTTTTGACTCGATTGTTCACGTCGCCCCCTGTTGTTTCAAATAATAGTGCAACAGCGAGCGTGTCCACTATAAAAGCCTTGACAGTTTTCTAAGACGCTCACGCGATCAGTGGAGGCTCGCTTTGCGGACGAAATCGATTGTCATTTTTATCCCAGCATTGGGTAATTTTTAACCCCTCATGTGTTCTGTCCAATATTTACCCAGCATAGGCAAAAAATAACCCAGCCATAAAATGTTAACCCCCTGGAGCCATGTGGATTACTTCTGTGAAGGATATATGGCCCTTTGATTTTGGCTTCAAATCAGAAGCACCATTTACTACCATTATAAAGCTTGGAACTCTTAAAAAGTGGGCTGAAATGTGACCCAGACATATTTTTGTGAGATTCATTGTTACCAAGTAATGCTGAGTTATGACAAAACCCATTTGTCAACACATTTACTATCGTATGACAGTTATTTTGATAATAAGCTGATGTAAGTGCCTTCTGGGATGTGTTTTTAGCCTTGAGTAAAGGTTGGCCACAATGCATTGGGGATATGGTGAAAATTAATGCCAGACATAAATATTGGATGGAAACGAGAAAGCTGAGATACAGGATTTGTCCAAACAATGGTCCAAACATGATGTTTTAAATTACGGTGCGAAACATACGATCAGCAAAGGCTGATTTTACTTATTTTTATCATTTACTCTGAATGTTGTATTGTGTTGTCAGGTTGTAACTTTGTCTCACCTGAAATCAAATTTAAAGTGCCAACCATGGCTTACTTCCTGTTTCTGTGTAAATAATACTATTCAAACCTAAATGAGTCATATCACAAACTGCTCTGCGACAACAAATCTGTATCAAAACTTCAATCCGTACTGTTTGTTATTGCTTACTGTATAATTACTCTGGTTGGAATAATACAGTGCTATTCCGTGAGGTGTTTAATGGTCCGTATCTTGCCGTAATGTGTCTTGTGTGTGAGATATATATATATATTGTATGTATTTATCATCAAGATATCCAGTAAGATAAAAGTGTAAGTATTTATCAATACTGTAAATAGCAAATGTAGTGGTCAAATATGACCTACACCAAATGTACAAACAGAAGTAGTACACTAAATGAGAGTAGATGAGAATAACCTCAGTTGCCTTGATGCGGATGCTGTAGCCTGCGTCACACCGCTGGAAGTGCTGCGTTTTTGCCAGATGAAGTTTTTACCAGACGCACACAGTAGTTAGTAAGATACGCAGCTTGTAATGGACAGTAAAGTATAGAGTGATGTTCTCACAAAAACATGCAGTGACGCATGCAACACTAAACGGAAATACAGTCTACTTTTACCCTATGTCTAAGGTCATATTTCACTCGTAAAATCGGAGAGAATTTTCACCTTGAACAAATTACAGATACCTACGGCTTCCCATTACTGTAATGACAAAAAAAATCCAATTTCATTATTGTATGTGAAAATGGATAAATCATTAAAACGATGAAGAATTTACATAGCCTTCATTTTGCTTTTAATTTATGCAAAGAATAAATTGCTGATTGGTAGAGCATTAATGAGAAACTAATGAGAATGGCCATTGAGAATCACGGGTAAAATGTCCGGATACATTACGGTAATGAGAATGACATTTTTTTTATGTAAGGGGCTTAATTGTCATTCATATAATGTTACAATGTAATCTTAATGGACCTTAAAACAGGCTTAATTAAACCCAATTGATTTTTTTCTGATTTGGGGTAAAATATGACCTGGACGCATGAGATTCAACTTCAACGCGCCCTGCACGCACTGCGACTGCCAAGGATTTATTCTCCACAGCAAGATAAAGCACTAATTGCATCGGTGTACAGCGGTATGATCCCGTTTCGCAAAGACATGATCAATATTCTTGGTTTTCTCTGTTCGTCGGTCACAGGGTTTTATAACCCAAAAATATTTCTAGATGAAGAGGAAAGCGCAGGGGTATTAATCCTCTTTGTAAACAGTGCCACAGCAGGCAGAACACTGCTGGGTTGAAAACCAATGTTTTTGGCATGCAATTACGCAGCCCGTTCGCAACTACAATTCTGTTTTTCTTTATTTTTTTTCTTTTTAATGACAGAAGTGGGCTATGACGCCTCCAGTCTCAAAGCAACTCGGAGCCATTAAACAAAATTTGTTTTCCTGTTCTGTCTTATCAGCCTCTTGTGAATATTTAAATAAATGAAGAAATAGCAAATAAATTGCTAATTGATACCCAACCCTGAATTACCTTCGCACCATTTCATTATTTTACATTTGGCTGTGCTGTTTTTTTTTTGTAAGCAATGGTTTAGTGTCACTTCAACTTGTATGGTGTGTTAAAATTGCATTTAAAAAAAGTGTACATTCCAAGCCCCAATTTTGTCCTGTCACATTATTTTTGTATAATGGTTGTAATTAAACCGGTGGATTTCTAAGTATTTGTCGTACGTGTGCATTTGTTGACCTTGTGTTGTCTGCATTTTCAAGTGTCAAATGCAATATGTAGCTATGCCTTCCAGGAGCTCTCATAATGCAGCCATGCGCGAATTCAAAGCTTACACAGCATGTCACCGAAAGAAATCACATTTGACCCTCGTCTGACTAGAAGTGAATTGAAACTCAATCCTAGAAGGACGTTGATGTGATTTTTTGCATGACGGACTGCTGAACTGTGCTGAGAGCTCAACTTCTTAAGCACACATCCAAAACTGGGACACGTTTAGTCAGCAGGGTCAGTGGCAGGGTTAGTGGACACTATTATGGAGAAAAATGAAAGTTACATAGTTAAAGAAATTATGCAATTACTATCAACATTAACTAGCTACATGACTTATCAAATTCAACCAATGGTGAGGCTTAACGACAAAGACAGGGTGCAGGAAGTATATCACTATCTGAAATATTGCCAAAGCCGGCATTACAGGGACGCAAGAAGTATGGAAAGGGAGACGCAGCGTCTCGTTCCCTTCTCAGGGAACAACAGTTTTATACGTAACCAGAGACGTTTTCATGTGTCAAACACAACGCAAAAAAGCATTTTGGTATGAATCAACATTCACATACAGAAGATATAAGCATTTAAAGCGAACAGTTTAGCACGTGTGCTTAAAAAGTCTATAATTTTTATGATATTATCCTGCACTACACAGGGAATAATATGGATTTTTTTCCAGAAAACTTCTTGCATAAAATAGATTCAAGCACTTTCAATTAATTGGGGTGGGGGAAATTCAAGGCCCTGGGAAGTTTTTGAAAATATACATGCATAGATACAGGTCATTGAAAGTGCTTGAATCTATTTTATGCAAGAAGTTTTCTGGAAAAAAAATCCATATTATTCCCTGTGTAGTATAGGATAATATCATAAAAATTCTCGAACTTCCTAAGCACACGTGCTAAACTGTTTGCCTTAAATCCTTATATTTTCTGTATGCGAATGTTGATTCATACCAAAAAGTTGTGTTTGACGCATGAAAACGTCTCGGGTTATGCATAATATATATGTAACTGTTGTTCCCTGAGAAGGGAACGAGGCGCTGCGTCTCCCTTGCCATACTTCCTGCGTCCCTGTAACGCCGTCTTTGGCAATATTTCAGATAGCGATTTATTTCCTGCACCCTGTCTTTGTCGTTAAGCCTCACCATTGGTTGAATTTGATATACACATTCAGACGCACTTACCCTTGGAGGCGTCCCCAAAGTGTCACCGCAGTGACGCAGCGTGAGTTCCCTCAAAAGGGAACTGTAACGATGTATCTTTAAAGGGTAACACGATGTAACCTTGCTCTTACTTGAAATGTGTCCCCACATTTAGTCCTTGAATTTGAGGGTATTGGACCTGGAAAGTCCTTGAAAGGTCCTTGAATTTGAAGTTAACTAAGGTGTGGGAACCCTGTTTATTTTATTTTTTAATGTTACCCTGTCTGTGAAATCCAGGCTAAAGTTTTATAATCTAATGAGCATCTAAGGAGCATCAAAGTTTGATTTAGCATTTTCAAAGACATCAAGTTTATATTTTCACAAAATGTTTTTTATGTTGTAGGATGACTGTGTAGGATGGCTTTATGTAAAAAAAATAATCACTAGAAATTACTTCATAGGGCATTCACAGGCAAGGTCACGACACATATTATAAAAAACACAAAAATCTTATACAAAATATAGACTGTAAACCATGCCTGTGGGTTTGTACAGGTGACACGCACATACCAGTTTTCCTGTAATCTTTGACTTAATGGCTTTTGGCAAACCTGGAGCCCATTGTGTCGCATTCTCAGCAAGCCAGTAAGATACACTGAGACACGGCGAGACGCCCCTCAGGGTCCACTTCAAGCACCCGCATCTGTCGCCTTGACAACACTCTGCCACTGTTCTGTCACCACATCCAATGTCAAAACTCTTTCATTCCCTCCCCACACAAGGACGCGAGTCTGCTCGGCTTTTGTGTGAAGCACGCACACACGGTCACTTACATTACAGATCACGCTGACAGGCTCCTGAGAGCCATTTATGTCATTCTGTATTATTGTTTGATTAGGACGTTTGGAAAGATACATCAGTCAATGTTTGCCATTGATTAGAAGAATAAAGAGCGAATCTCTGGATAATCTTATTCAATTCTCTTCTGGTCTTTATAGATGACAGATGGAGATGATTGTCACAACATCATTAAATGGGATTTTAGGAATAAATGCGACGTTTTGGTTCATGTCAATGTTTTACTTATACCCGATATCCATGATAAAGTCTCATAATCTAATAATGAGATTAGGAGCATTAAAGTTTTGACATGATCTTACTCCTAGTCATTATTATCGATTTCAAGCACATATATTCATAGAATGTACATTATGTAGGATGCTTTTATGTAACAATAAATCACAAAAATGACTAGGTTTTCATGCACACTTGCAGTGTTTTTGTTGATTAAATACAACATTTGCAAGAAGGTCTTTGGTATGAACATTGTGTAAACACATTTTCGATAGACATATTAAAGCTGATACATGTTTAATAAGGTGTCTTGGGAAATCTGCCATCTGGTTTTACTTTCACAGTGCACATGGAAAACTATAGGTGAAATAAATGCTTTGCGGAAACCTATTACTTCAGGAATATAGTTCTGCCCTTTCTCTCACCTCTTTTAGCACACATTTTTCCTACGTTTTTTTTTCTCGCCATTCGTTTCAGAATGTTGTTTTCTGGCAGGCAGAGTGCTGATAGGCCTCAATTATCCGGTGTAGTCATGTGCTCAAAGTTTTTGTTTGCCGTCCCTTCACGCTGTAGCCAACTGGTCAATGGTGCAGGTTTGCAATTTATGCGCAAACACAGCAAAACAATGTTTCAGAATCTCAGAGAGCTCATTTTGTGTATTTGAAGAATAACTGAAGAATTTGCATGAGACTGAAAAAAATCACAAATAACGTGTAACAAATAAAAAATGTATCTCAGTTGCTTGTTTAAACACCGATGATATTTACGCCTTAAGGCAGTTATTTCAGTCATGCAAGACTAACATCCTCTACTTGAATGAGGACAGACAGATATCTTTAAAATCACAATTAAACAGCATATTCATATTTCTGACCAACAATTAAACCTGACATTAGTGATAGACTAATATATCGGGCCAGCCGATATATCAGGGCCGATATTTGCAAGTTTTATGTGTATCGGCATCGGCCAATACGTGGCTGCCGTGTTCACCGATTTTTCCGACATTAGTTACAGACAGAGTGCTGGAAGCCGCAAGCGATTGCAGGTCTAAAAACAAACAACCTTTCCATGACAAACATCGAAAGCTCTGGTTTTTATTTTTCATCTCTATAGGGCGGTTTGTTGGACAGGGATTAGACTAGTCCTAGACTAAAATAAATGTAAGAACTGTCCAAACTTATAACATGTCTTTTTAACATATCTTAAAGGACAAGTTTGGTATTTTAGACTTAAAGCCCTGTTTTCAGATTGTTTATGGTGAAATAGAACAGTTTTGACTGAAATTTCAACATTTGCGGCTGCCCTGAGAATTTTCGCGTGTTTGTGTTTCAGCTCAGACCTCTACAATGGGTTTAATGGTGCACTGGAACAATCCTTCCTAAAATGCATTAAACTTTCGTTTACAAAGACTTGAAACTCACCGAGTGGTCAGGGGTGTTCACTGGTATGCTCACACAAAAATCGCTGCAAAAGATGCTTTCCAACAGGTGTTTTAGCATTCGTTGTTAACTTGTGGATCTATTTTTCCAAACGACTCACACCCGTACATTCTTCCGCTTAGAGCTTGAATAATAAACACTCCAGCCCAGGTGGTGGCGCTAATCCGCCATTGCCAATTGCAAGAATAGAAACAAAGTTCCCGGCGCGGAGTAATACCGTACCTCACAGGACATCTAATACAAGTCAATGGAGTTGGTAAAAACTACGATAAAACAGCTGTTGGAATGCGTCTTTTGCAGCGATTTTTGTGTGAGCATACCAGTGAACACCCCTGACCACTCGGTGAGTTTCACGTCTTTGTAAACGAAAGTTTAATGCATTTTAGGAAGGATTGTTCCAGTGCACCATTAAACCCATTGTAGAGGTGTGAGGTAAAACACAAACACGCGAAAATTCTCAGGGCAGCTGAAAATGTCGAAATTTCTGTCAAAACCGTTCTATTGCACCATAAACAATCTGAAAACAGGGCTTTAAGTGTAAACTACCGAACTTGTCCTTTAAAATAAATCAGTGCCCTGTGTTTTGCCTCAAAATGGACAGTAATGTTTCTAGTAAGGCATGTTTGTTAAAACTAGTTATATTTCCTAATTAAACTAAGCTCTAGTCCTAGTTTAAGATAATTCCTGTCCGGGAAATCACCCCTATATATATTTGTAGTAGTAAAGTGCTAGAAATCAATATCCTTTGCTGATAGTTCCTCGTCATTGTGGAGAGTGCAGCTCATGGTACCATAGCACCCTCACCTGTTTTTACTATTTGTTAAATATAGCTTTTTTAAGTTCAATAAATTGTACTTTTTTAAATTGAGACTTGTAACATTTGGCATCATCATTGTGTCATTTTTATGATGTAAATTGAGTGAGCAAAAGCTGTATCGGCTCAAGAAACTTGGCAGCCTGTATCGGTCATCATATCGGTCGATCCCTACCTGACATTAACTGCACTATAGCGTTTGTTTTTTACGCTCAATATGAGCTAAAACACCTTTTTTAAGGCTGTTTCAGATAGGTAGTCAGTCTTTATCGAATTGTTGATTGGTTCTTTTAACTGGAAGGCTAAGGGCCATATTGAAGTGCACCTATTTTATTTCTAAAACAACGTTATTTTGTATATTTGGTATAAAATATGTTTTTCGTGGTTTATAATAAAAAACACAGTATTTCCCACATACCGTACATTTTTGTAGCTCCAGATATACTGTCTTCATCAAACGCATTGATTTTGTACAAAGCTCATAGATTTGAAAAGCGCTGTGTCCCTGATTGGCCAGCTAATCTGTACGTTGTGATTGGCCTGAATACCTCTGATGTCAGATGAAAATGTGACGCTCCTTACCATCTACCATAAAATAAAGTGCTGCATATTACATAGTTATTACATAGGACCTACAACCTAAGATATAGCATAGTATATATATATGCCACTGTGCGTTATATTAACTAGTATAACCATAAAATAAGATGCATTGTTGAATATAACTTATATTGTACATTAATTTGTAAGTACAGTAGAGTTTCTTGTTAGTTACCGTATATCTACACTTTAAATATGAAGAGTTTTGTTGCAAACCGAGATAACTCCGTTTTTAACATTTTTGTCAAAACATGTTTATTATTATGTTATCATGTTATTATTTTGTTTTATGGTGCTACTTAGCTGTATTTTTTTAGTTATGAAGGTTTAAATCAAAACAAACCAACTGCAGTTGAATTGATATTAATTGGAATCCACAACCAAAAAACAAGATTTCTGAAAAACAATATTGTGGTGTGGTTTTTGGGCTTTAAACCTGATGTTTATCAGATTTATGTTTAATACTAAAAGTCTGCAGTTGTCTAATTTGTGTCCATTTGGTTTTCTAAAAAAGAAACTTCTGAGACGCTGATATTTAAGATCATGAGCAATTTCTGAGCAATACAGTTTGATTCTGTGTGTGGCAAAAGATAAAATTTATGAAATCCGTAAGAAAGGAATTGTATGTGCTTCCTTATCAAGCACTGCCCCCCATTTTAACACCACTATTGTTTTGTTTCTAATACAAAGTGGGCTTAACATCAAACTACTGTTGTTTTACAAATTTTTCTTTCTGCCTGGAAAGGATTAAAATATCTTTGTACCGTCAGCCATCTGTTCCCTGTGCGTGAGATAATTTTCAATTTCTCAGATATTATCTTTTTTCGTTTTGCCTTGTCAGATTCATTCAAAGTATTTTACACCTCTAATTTAACTTTTATTCATTCTTAGTAAATTCACAATTTTGGTGCTTGGTCTCATTACGGTTAACACCCCCGCTGCATACCAAATTTTATTAGCAGTCTTCCCTCGAACCTCCTCATGGGGTCTTAAGAAATTGAGACATTACTGAGCAAACGCCCCATGCTGAACTAATGAGCCACTGAAATTGGCGGGGGGCTATGGGGGATTTTATTTTTAAATACAGCCTTTTTCTGCGGTATTTCGTAGTCTCTATTGAAGATGAAATGTGCTAAGTGTTTGTTATTGAAGGCTTTGTGCCACAGGTTTAGGGTTTCTTGTGACCTTGTGAACATCTTGTGAATGTTTTATAGCTTGCAGCTTGCTGGAAGCTTCAGTCTTTAAAATGAGGCTATGTAACTCCAAAAGTAAACACCATTTACTTTTATGTAACACCATGACAGGCAGTTTAAATATAACCTCGAAATCGAGTAGACTTGGGCAAGTTAAGATGCTTTTACACCAAAGCTTTAGCTGTGGACCTGTGTCGATGTATCATCACATGCTCATATTCAAGATGAAAGTGTACCACGGTTAAGCTCTTAAAGCACAATGTGAAGAGAGAGCAGCAGAGGGAACCGATTTAAACTCTGGTTCAGATTAAGCAACCAAATTTGAAGACAAATTTAAAAAATATGACTATGTTTAATATCACTGTCAGGCAAAAATGTTCCAGAAATGGTCTCAAGCTGTCACTGGGACAGTACCCTTTAAAATGGTACAGATATGTGTTCATTTAGTATGAATATGTACCTCTTTAAGGTACTTATATGAACTCTTTAGGTAAAAAGGTGAAATAGAAACACCCCAGTGACAGCTATGGACCATTTCTTGACCATTTTTTCTGACATTGCTGAAAATTACTTAAAGAAAGAGTATTTTTAAGAAAATATAGCCAGAAGATGTTAAATGTTGTTGGAGTGATGAAATCTCTTGTGGAAAACCTTGTGTATAAAATAACCAAGTCTACAGACAGTGTGTATTTTATGTATGTACTGGACCCTATTCACTTCTACTGAAAATGCATAGTGAAACCTTAATATTTTTTTTATAATAAATAATTAATATTTTTTGTGGTAATCAAAAGCTGTCTTAGGTTGTCTTGAACCTGGAATATATCTTTAAAGCTCAGTTTCTGCTTACTTCACATTTATCTTGAGTACCTATAGAGTAGTTTTACATCCTTCATATCCCTAAGAGTCTTTAGTTTTATCAGATTTATAAAAGACAGATCAGCTCTAGCGATTCTTTCCGATAATGCACAGAAACATTCAGAAAGAGGAGTCACGAGCTGCGGGAGGAGCGAGTCACGAGTCAAGTCAAAACTGTATAAAACATTAGATAACTCATGATTCACTACACGTTCATGCCATTTACATTAAATGCATGTGCGTGCCGATTTCCAACGTAAAACAAAAAGTCTTACTTCCGCATGCAACTCATGACCCGGTTGAGACTTTTCAATGAAATCAGGCGTTAAACAAACACACACGCAAAACTCAGCTGCTACCCCGGATAAACAAACTATATCCATTCTTTCCATAATGCTGGCTTACTTCTCCTTACAGCCCAAACACACTTCTTTCGTGCTATTGTTGAGTTTTGATAAAAAACAAAGCTGTCGTGTGAAGTGATGCCTTTGACTTCTAGCATCCTTTGTTCTCACCCTCCTGCTGATTGACGTGTGGGCGTGCTTTTCTGGGGGAAGTGCCCATAAAAGGAAATAATACGGAAGATCTACCATGATATGTACGATGTACCTGTTTTTGAAATAAACTTTCCCAAACTTGGCGAAGTGCATTTGGCTGCTTTTTTGAAACTTTTCCTATGTTTAGCAAGAGAAAACCAACTCTTAAACTGTGTTAATAAGTCAGAATGCATACAATACCATTAACCCCCCCAAACTGACATATGAATGAAATGGTATCATTCATTATTATCAATAATCAGTGTACTGTATTATAAGAGCAGCATATTATGTTGGTGACATGTGTTTACATTATCTCAGTTTCTTTTCTCTGCATCATTTCTTATTCTTCCTTTGGCCTCTTTAATTAAAGCAAATGAAGGCCAAAAATAATCTTTGTTGTGCGTGTACCAGTATTCTCTTTAAGAAATACAATCAACACAACACTGCTTCTGTGCCACTATTGTATAACTGAATAAAATATTTACTTATTTATAACTGCAAAGCAACTTACAGCGCAGTCGAGCCTAAAGTATGCACTTCATCCATACATGCATTCCCAAGGCCGTTGCTACATTATGCTCTACTATATGAAAACACTGGTTGTTTAATTTTTAAATGGTCAACACATTTTATGGATTCTTAAGCCAGTGGGAGGTTTTTAGGCTTTATTTTGCCGTACACTTTAAAAATGCTGGGTTGTTTCAACACATGGTTATGTAAAATATCATTCCCTGCTGAAAAACGAGATTATGCGATCACATAATTCAACGCATATTCAGCCAAAATCTGCATGTTTATCCGGGGGCCACATTTTTTAAAATGCGCCGCACTTTCGCAGCATTAATTGCAGATTTCCGTGCGCAAAATATGCGGGCTTGCATGATTTCATATTCCTCGTATTTTCGTAGCCAAAATCAAATATATCTTAGAAAGTTGAAACATTTTGCATTTACTTCACACAAGCGCAGCCATGTCCCCTGTTGCAATGGGAACGTTATGAAGTTACGTGATTATGTGACTTGAACATCATTTGAAAAGCTGCAAACAGTTTTTGCAAGTTCCCGCAATTTTTGCAATTTCATCGCATAAAATTGCATAAATATCCTGCATACTCCATAGCATTTTTAAGAAAACATGTCGCAAGATCAAGGATTTTTGCCCGCAACAATCACAAAAAACTCTGAAAGACTGAAATATAGACAAACCCAACTGATTGTTTGAATTAAACTATAGCAACCCAGCATACAGTAGTAGGTTAGTTTAAGCCCAGTGGTTGGGTTGGTCCCTAATTTACCCAAATCATGGGATGAAACAACACAGTACGTTTTTTTCACTCTCTCTTAAAAAGCTAAAAAAGATGTCATTAGGGTGGTAACCTCCTTAAAATGTACTTATTTGTATCTAAACAGTGCATATAAGTAACTCAAAGGTACATATTGGTACCAAATATGCAACTAAATAGCCCGCACAAGGTCATTTTAAAGGTTACCGTCCCATGGCAGCTTTTCTTGAAGCTCAAATGAAATCTATTTACATTTTATTTTATTTTGTAATTTACTTAAGATATAAAGTGATTTCCTTACAAGCAGTGCAGTTTACTAATAAATAATACAGAATTGCACAGAAATGATTTTACTTCATTATTGTTCAATAACACTGGGGTGACCAAAAGATTAAAACCAAATTTTATAGTCGTGTTGCCAAAGTTGAACTGGTTTTTGATTAATGCATTTATTAGCTTTTGCATTTGGCAGATGCTTTTATCTCATGCAACGTGCAGTGCATTTAAACTATACATTTTTTTTATTGGTGTGTTCCCTGGGAATCAAACCTATGACTGTTGCTAATGCAATCCTTTGCTAATAGAGCTACTGGAGTACAATTTATTGATGCAATTATGTTGTGTATACATGCTAGATGTATGTATCATATTATGATAAAATGCTTTGGATAAAAGTGTCTGTCAAATGCATAAATGCAAATATAAATAAAGGTTCTCTTAAATAGCGAGGAGAAAAGACCATACATAAATCAACCTGTGCTACAAAAGGGTACAGGGGGAAACTAAACTGCTCAGATGTTTGGCCCTGCTAAAGAGAGATGTGTGTTTTGATTACCCTTTAACAGGATTGCCTTTGGGAAAGTAGGTATGTTAAATGTATACGTGCATTTGTGCCGAAGTGTAAGTGTTGCTCTGGGCCACGACTGTGCCGTACAGATCAGGAGTGTAACCAAATCGTCATTCTCTTTGCGTTCGGCCAATCCTCCCTGCCCGCCAGCCGTGGAATTACAATCTCTCGCCCTTTTGCTCGATGGTCTGCTCTTCAATCACCCAGCACGGACGACCTCACCAAGAGGTTCGGGGGGCACATCGGACTGTCTGGCTGCTTTCGTATTGACGTTTCCTAATGGTCTGTCTGTGTCGAGCTAATGGAGGAATAGGATTGGCTGTGACTTGAATCTTATATTTCAGTGACGTACGTTTGACTGTTTTAATGCCGTCTGTATTGTGGGCTCATACGGTCTGTAGTGGTTTGGGTTTAATGTAATAATGAACCACTAAATGACCCTTAAGTTTGGCTAAAACACTCTTCCTTTGAAGATCCCATGTTTGGTGAGGTCTTGAGTTTTAGTTCGAATGACGCTCTCAAGGTTACATTTTGTTTTTTTTAGGAAGTCTTAATAATTTCTGGGTTCTCTGAAATATCCAGTAAATAAAAAAATTCTTGTGCCATTGGATTGTAAAATGCACTTTCTGAGAAAAATGATTAAAAACATGCTTTAAAATGTATTTATTGTAGCAAACAGTGATTGAATGCTTAACCTTCAAAAATTGTCATTTATCAACCTCAGGAGCTCAATGATGAGCTGTTATATTTTTTTGCTTTTTATATAAATCTTGCCTTTTTGCAACCATACTACCCAACATGTTGTGTTGAATAGTTTAAACTTTGATTTGTCGTTTTGTAAAGCATAAAATAAACATTTACTGTGCTTTGTATGGATGATTTACAAAGGACACTTTCTTCTGCCATTCCTTATCTTTTATTACTTGTTTTATGTAAACATGCACTTGAACCTCTCAAGACCTAACAAATAACTACCTTAACAATCTTGAGGCTGAAAGTAGCCTACCACACAGCAGATGTCTGCTGGTGAAGGTTTTCAAAACTAAAACAGTCCAGCAAGAGTTTATTCTGTGCCAATGCTGTTCCCCCCTCTAAATTACTTGCGAGATTAAACTTCATATCATGCTAATTTTTTGCATCAGTTGAATATTTTCTTTTTGTCAAATTTTGTTAAAAGATAAGGTTCAATATTTCAACTTGCGCAAAGACTCGTTTGAGGCCCTCGTGCGAGTTCGCATCTTATTTGGGTCTAATTTGCGTCTTATTTGCGTCTTATTTGCGTCTTACTTGCATCTTATTCGCATCTTATTCTCATCTGTTTGCGTCTTAGGTGCATCTTAGGTGCGTCTTACGTGCGTCTTATGTGCGTCTTAGTCGCGTCTTCGTTGCGTCCCAATCGCATCTTAGTCACATCTTAGTCGCATCTTAGTCCTGTCTTATTCGAGTCTCAGTCAATTTACTCCCACAAATTGTTGAATTCACGTTTGGTGTGTATGCCCCATTAGTATAAGGGTATTTAGTGTAAACTGTCTTTCCACTTGAGCAGTAGCAGGCAACTGCAGGATCTCTTAAACCTAAATGAAATTAAATCCTAATTCTAATCGAATGACTTCAGGACTTTTGTCTTCTCAGAAAGCTCAAGATGTGTTTAGTGCCAAGAAATGTCAAACTAAATACTGACCGATGTCTGAAGAAGACATTGCTTCTTATTCGCGTCTTATTCGCGTCTTATTTGCGTCTTCTTCGCGTCTTATTCTCATCTGTTTGCGTTTTAGGTGCGTCTTAGTCGCGTCTTAGTCACATCTTAGTCGCATCTTAGTCCCGTCTTATTCGAGTCTCAGTCGATTTACTCACACAAATTGTTGAATTCACGTTTGGTGTGTATGCCCCATTAGTATAAAGGTATTTAGTGTAAACTGTCTTTCCACTTGAGCAGTAGCAGGCAACTGCAGGATCTCTTAAACCTAAATGAAATTAAATCCTAATTCTAATCGAATGACTTCAGGACTTTTGTCTTCTCAGAAAAGCTCAAGATGTGTTTAGTGCCAAGAAATGTCAAACTAAATACTGACCGATGTCTGAAGAAGACATTGCGTCTTATTCGCGTCTTCTTCGCGTCTTATTTGCGTCTTCTTCGCGTCGTCTTCGCGTCTTATTCTCATTTGTTTGCGTTTTAGGTGCATCTTAGTCGCGTCTTAGTCACATCTTAGTCGCATCTTAGTCCCGTCTTATTCGAGTCTCAGTCAATTTACTCACACAAATTGTTGAATTCGCGTTTGGTGTGTATGCCCCATTAGTATAAAGGTATTTAGTGTAAACTGTCTTTCCACTTGAGTAGTAGCAGGCAACTGCAGGATCTCTTAAACCTAAATGAAATTAAAACCTAATTCTAATCGAATGACTTCAGGACTTTTGTCTTCTCAAAAAAGCTCAAGATGTGTTTAGTGCCAAGAAATGTCACACTAAATACTGACCGATGTCTGAAGAAGACATTGCTTCTTATTCGCGTCTTATTCGCGTCTTATTCGTGTCTTACTTGCGTCTTACTTGCATCTTATTCGCTTCTTATTCTCATCTGTTTGCGTCTTAGGTGCGCCTTATGTGCGTCTTAGTCGTGTCTTAGTCGCGTCTTCGTTGCTTCGATCCTAATTCTAATCGAATGACTTCAGGACTTTTGTCTTCTCAGAAAAGCTCAAGATGTGTTTAGTGCCAAGAAATGTCACACTAAATACTGACCGATGTCTGAAGAAGACATTGCGTCTTATTTGCGTCTTATTTGCGTCTTATTTGCGTCTTATTTGCGTCTTATTTGCGTCTTACTTGCGTCTTACTTGCGTCTTACTTGCGTCTTGTTTGCGTCTTAGGTGTGTCTTATGTGCATCTTAGGTGCGTCTTAGTCGTGTCTTAGTTGCGTCTTCGTTGCTTCGATCCTAATTCTAATCGAATGACTTCAGGACTTTTGTCTTCTCAGAAAAGCTCAAGATGTGTTTAGTGCCAAGAAATGTCACACTAAATACTGACCGATGTCTGAAGAAGACATTGCGTCTTATTTGCGTCTTATTTGCGTCTTATTTGCGTCTTATTTGCGTCTTATTTGCGTCTTATTTGCGTCTTATTTGCGTCTTACTTGCGTCTTACTTGCGTCTTACTTGCGTCTTACTTGCGTCTTACTTGCGTCTTGTTTGCGTCTTAGGTGTGTCTTATGTGCATCTTAGGTGCGTCTTAGTCGTGTCTTAGTTGCGTCTTCGTTGCTTCGATCCTAATTCTAATCGAATGACTTCAGGCCTTTGCTTTTCTCAGAAAAGCTCAAGATGTGTTTAGTGCCAAGAAATGTCACACTAAATACTGACCGATTGTCTGAAAAAGACAGTGCGTCTTATTTGCGTCTTATTTGCGTCTTACTTGCGTCTTACTTGCGTCTTACTTGCGTCTTACTTGCGTCTTACTTGCGTCTTACTTGCATCTTATTCTCATCTGTTTGCGGCTTAGGTGCGTCTTAGGTGGGTCTTAGTCGTGTCTTAGTCGCGTCTTCGTTGCTTCGATCCTAATTCTAATCGAATGACTTCAGGACTTTCGTCTTCTCAGAAAAGCTCAAGATGTGTTTAGTGCCAAGAAATGTCAAACTAAATACTGACCGATGTCTGAAGAAGACATTTTAGTTCTGAAAATTTAGTTTTAGATTTTTTTTGGATGAAAAAACAAAGCTGGTGGTGATGGTGGCTTAAGACTTTTGCACAGTACTGTGTATATATAGAGCTTTCCTCTGTTTGGCCTGACACAGATGGACAGATAAATGCTTCGGGGGATGAAAGTTTACTATTAACTCCACTCTGCAGTTTTGCGTTTAGTTTTGCATTCCTCATCAATTTCTGTGCAAGCAAACCTTGTAGACACACAACCCACAGAGGATGAATCTTCATGTTCTTCTCTGAAGTGATACAGCAGGTTACATTTCCTGCAATGGTGTTGCTTTGCCTGAGCTTGGTTTTTCACAGGTTGATTTGTAAAGAGAAAGAGGAAAGGTGTGAGAGGTAGATGGTAGGATGTGAGTTATTTGGCATCAGTGTTGAAAGCTACTTTGAACCTGTAGCTTGTCAAACTCTACAAGCTACTCATACTTGAAAGAAGTTAAGCTAGAGTCAAGCTATCCCAGTGCATGAAGGAACTTTTGGGGGTTTTTTTTGGTACTGGTTCATATACAGTATTATACGTGAGGCGTGTTACTTAAATGATGAGAGAATGAAGATTTAAAAGACCATGTTTTATTATTTCCTCAGATTTCTGCACAATGCATTGATGACAGCCCTCTAAAATATATTGGGTTGATTTAACAAACACAGTTAAAGGCACACAAGGTAAGTCTGAGTATTATTTCTCTACTAGCTCCCCCTAGTGTCTGGGAGTAAATGCGTTCTATATCTAAGACTATACGAGACTGAAGGACACCGGGTCGGATACAGCGAACTTGCAAGTGGGGTATTTTTCCTACAGACGGTAGGGGCGGGCGAGAGAGTCTTCATTCGTCATGTAATGAGCCATTTAACCATATACCGACTTACGAAGATGATTTATTAACATAAAAATGCTGCCTTGTGTCCCTTTACAACAATTCTGTAAAAAACTATCAGCAGAGTTTCCAGGCATACACCAAAAAATACCCCTTTCACAAAATTTTATGAAATAAACTGTAAATTGCCTTCAAAAGCATAATATTCATATAATCTCAAATTATGGTTTAAATGTCCGTAATTAATTTTTACAGAAAAAAAACAGGCATTTCCTTATAAAATCAAAAAACTGGGAAAGCCTGTGAACATTTTTTTTTTACAATGCATGATTGGATTAATATTAGACCGAACAAACTGTTGCATTATGTATAAACTTAAACTCAAAAATAAAAAATGCTGGATTATTTTCAACCCAGCGTTGGGTCAAAAAGGGACAAATGCTACCGTTGGGTAAAATTAAACCAGAAATCAGCTTTTATCAGCTTAAAAAATCGCCACATTTTATTTTGTACCACCATACTTACTTGTGTAACTACTCATGTATCAAGTGTTTGGTGGCTTTTAAATTCATCCCTGTTTGGATCCTAAGGAATAAATGGGGCTAGGCTAAATGCTAACACAGTCACAACGCGCTGTACAAAGATTAAAAGTGCATGCATAGACAAATTAATACATACCTATCTTTTTTCAAAGTTGAGGTAAGAACATAGTAAAACATTAAAAAACGGTGGTGTTTTCCTTTAAATTACAACGCTTGTAATCAATGCTTTGTTGAAATAGCCCGCATTTTTAGAGATTGTGCTGGAATGTTTCAACTCATGGTTGGGTAACAACAAACCATCATAGGTTTATTTATAACCCAACATATGATTCTGTCCAATGTTTACTCAACCCTGGGTTAAACCAACCTAATATTTTATTTTTAGTGTGTAGTGTAAAGTTCTGGTAAAAATGCACTGTTTTAAAAACAGCTGGACTATTGTGATGATACAGAAAATGTATTTACTGTACGGTAGTGGTGTTGCTTTTCTCAGTTTGTTATGAAAGAAGTTGTGGAAAAGGGAAAGTGAATAAGACAAATACTGTAAGAAAAGAGAAACTGAAATATGAGCAATAAAAACCAGATTAAATTTATTTCATTTCAGTCTCTCACGGCGAGTATGTAAAAGATTTGTGAAGAAATTTTCCCGTTTGTGTTTTATCCCCATAGAAGCAGTTATGCTAATTGCGCCCTTGCTGAGTTATTGAAGCCAAACAATTTAGGGCCAATTATTTGTAATTTTTAAAAACATGAAACATGCTTAACAGCAGTTATTAAACTGGTGCTGAGAATATTAAATGGTACAGTAAATAAATGACTAAATCAAACTGGGTGTTGTCTTACTAAACAATGTCAAATTTGTCAGAAAAAATGGTTTTGAGCTATCACTGGGGCAGTACCATTTAATAAGGTGCAAATATATATGATTTATGTACTGATATGTATACATTTCGCACCAATATGACCTCTTTGTGTACACTGATGTATAATGGTACTGCACCAGTTACAGCTAGGGACCATTTATTTGTATTTTTTTGACAATGTAAAGTGTTGGATTTATCTTTCAAAGTAAACATACCCAGTGTCTCTTATTCAACCAAGCCATGAAACGCAACAAAACTATAACACTCGCATTATAATAAACGAAGCTGTCTGCAATGCAATGAAGCGTGTGGTTTTAGTCGTGTTGTTATGTAGTCAATCTATCGTTGTTGTTGTTGTTGTGTTATGCTTGGTAGCTTCGGTCTTAGTGAAATCTCATTTGTTTAAGCTCCACGCAAGTGTACTGTATTGTGAAACACATTCACTGGATTCAGAAGCGACATGAAAACCGTACTGTACGATACGTTGGTGTCATTCATCTCGGTTAGTTTCTTCATTAATTTTTGAAAGCTCGCAGCAAATCGGTTTAATTTCATTGAAGTAACGACATGCTTTTCATTTAACACAAATGCTAGTAATGCCCACCGGTGAAATAGAGAGGGTTGTGTGCACTTGTTTTGAGAATTGTTGGTGTAATGTGAAGTATTGATCCATGGCGATGCTGTAAATTTGGATTCGGCACCTCCGGCAAGATCCGGAACTGTATCTGTGTGTTTGTGTTAATATCAGCCTTTGTGTTTTGTCATGGATGATACATCTGTATCACATTGAAACTGTTAGTGTGTTTCTGGGTGTGTGTGTGTGTGTTTATCTGCAGACATCCATTAGTGCATGACAGTAGAGTCAGACAGGAACACTATGTCTCTCCACTGGAAGAGAAAGAGATACGGTCGAGACTGTGAAATTCAGCCCCCTCTCTCTCTTTCTCTCTCTCTCTCTCTCTCTCTCTCTCTCTGTCTCTTCCCTCTTTTTAGCTTGTTTTTCTTCTGTCTGTCACTCTCTAAGAGCGCAATACCTGAGCCGGACACTTTTTCAGAGAACGCGCTGAAGACTGTAAGAATTTGTGCCCGGTGTGTCCCAGTTTCTTTTGGTCTGGAGTTGAATTCATTCAACAATTCAGCACAAATATGTGCATCTTATCCACCTAGCACCCGTGGTGCATTGAACCGAGCGCTAAATGTGCTAAAATAGTACTGCATCATACTTTTTTGGGTTTATACTGCATTAGAAGACTCTAAAAAGAAGTTGCTTTACATGTTTTTGCATTTTCTGTTGATCGTTGCAGCAGTTATTCATCGCATGAAGGTCATAAGATCACTGCATGTGGTCACAGGCGTTTATTCAGATACAGTATGCATTATAGCGTGTTTTGCATCTTAAAGATCTGCATATTGTGGTAGTTTGTTGTTTTTCCCACACATGGCATTTATAAAACAAAACAATACAGAGAGCGCATGCAAAAAGGTAAATGCTATAATTAAAGGGAGGGTGCAGGATCTCTGAAAGCCAATGTTGACATTTCAAATCACCTAAACAAACATGATCTGTACCTTCTATTTGACTAAACCCAGGCAATGATGTCGGTTAGTAGACATGCCCCTTAATGCTGGTGTTTGATTTTGTACTTGGCCCAACTCCCCAAAGATTTTTTTTTTAAATCATGCACCCCGCCTTTAAGCACAACATTTTACTGTACTGTATCTCTATAAGATGTCTAACATAGCCTACTGTATACTAGAGGTCTTCTCGGGGACAAAGAAAGGTACCTGACCTAAAATGACCTGATTCACTTTATACTCAAACCCGATGTGCATAAATACTTTTTTTTTAAAGAAAGACCCGAACCGAGAAAATTAGACCCGAGTCCGTCCCGAACCAGTGGCATTTTTTTTTTAACCCGACTGGACCCAAATGTAAACGGCATTGACTTGTGTGCAGTCTGCAGCCTTGCACGCAGCGAGACAGAAAGAAACTCCGCTGGTCTCACAACCAATTTGGCGAGCTGCTCCATTTGTTTGAAGATGACACCCAGACGCTGTTGCTAAAATGTACACTGACTGACATGTCTGTTTCAACAAAAATTAACCTACTGCCAGCCACACAATGTCGCAAACGCTCTTGGCAAATAGAGGAGAGGTTTGAAAAGGACATTGACGCACAGAGTTCGGGTTTTTTGGGTCTGTTCGGCAAAAACACATTCATTTTAAATTACCAAGACCAGATGCTGCTAATATTATACCCAACCCGTGTCCGAGGCACACGTGAAACTTTTAGCCCCGATCGTGTCTCGGGTCGGACCCTGGGTTTTTGGATCTAAGTGGACCCGTGAAGACCTCTACTGTACACTCTAAGGGCGTTTTCACATTAGCACTTTTGGTGCGCACCCGGTTCGATTGACATCAGAGTTCGGTACATTTGGATGATGTGAACGCTGTCTTCCGAGCTCAGGTGTGCACCCGCGAAACGCACTCGAGTCCGCTTGAAAAGGGTGGTCTGGGGTCCGGTTCATGTGAACTCCAGATCGGTTCGCTGCTAATGTGAGCGCAATCGCACCAAATCGCGGAAGTGAACCACTGTTAATTACGTATTATATGGAATGTCCCACCAAAACAGACGTGTGTGTTTGTGTGCGTGCATTTACCTTGACAACAAAATGCATAGAATGCTTGCTTGACTTTTGTTCTTATTTTTTAAACGTTTGGTTTTGTTCTCAAAGAAATAATACAGAAACGCACTTGTGTCTGTCTGCCCCAAACATACTAAAGTCATTTCGATGACAACGGTCTGTCCGCCGACGTCAATTTTTGCGGAGGCATTCAGAAATCATCTCTCTGCTTGGAGTTCGTCAATCACGCTTGTCGTCTTCTCGTTTACAGCGGTTGCCAAGCAACATGAGAACGCGCCGGCTGCAGCTTGATGTTGCAAGGGTACCGCGGTTCGGATGCAAAAATAATATGTGAACACAGTCCATGGGGGGCATGGGGAGGGGGAAGCAATCGAACTCTGGTTCGGACCAGGCAATCGCACCAAATGTAAAACCGTCCTAAAAATGGCTGGGTTATTTTTAAGCCATGTTGGATAAATATTGGACAGGAAACACTGCTAGGTTAAAATTGGCCCAATGCTAGGTTGTTTTAACCCAACTGCTGGGGTATATAACCTATGGTTCCATAACAACAACCCAACATTGGGTAATTTTTAACCCAGCATGTGTTCTGTCCAATATTTACCCATTATGGGTCAAAAGTAACCCGGCCATTTTTGGAGCATCGAGCAAGGATTCCCAAACTTGGATCCACTTAGATGGGTATCCACCTTGGGACCCACCAAAATATGTTTAATACACATCTATTCTCTGTTAGAAAACAGTAAATTTTGCTTGTCATTGTATAAATGTAGGAATGCGCGATAATTTGCATGCGATATCATGCGCACCTCATCAGTAAAGCCGGTTCCGTGATAAGAAGTAAATCACCATCACCTACTATTCAGATGGAGCGGCATTTACTACACAAAGCTGTAGTTCACTGACAAGCTTGACCATATCACATACATATCGCAGGGGATATGTCTGCGATTAATTAATGCAAAATTGCCCCGATTGTTAGTGAACTGTGGCTTTGTGTAGTAAATGCCGCTCCATCTGAATAGCAGGTGATGGCGATTTACTACTAATCAAGGAACCGGCTTTACTGATGAGATGTGCAGTGAAAATCACATGCAAATTATTGCGCATCCCTACATAAATAAAACATTACTTAAACTGCCATACCAAAATATCTTGCAAAATATCAAAACTAGTGTTATTGCTAGTCATTAACTAGACTAAACAGTTTTGGTGTCATTCTCCACAACAGCCAACTGACTTTTCGTGACCAATCTTATTCTACTGTGTGACCCACAAGTTTGAAAATCCCTGGCAGAGAGCATGAAAAAATGTCACATACTTAAAGCATGCATACTAATACTTACAGCATAAATGTCTCATACAGCACGAATATGTGTCATACTTGCAGTACAGCATAAATGTGTCACATACTTACATCGTAAGTGTGTCATACAGCATGTAAATGAATGCATGTCACTTAAAGTGAATTATGTTCGTCACATACATACATCCTGATCATGTCTCATACTTAGACAATTGTGCAGGTATTAGACCTATTCATGCTGCACTGTATGTTCTTGAAAGTGTAGGCAGGTACGTACAGTATGCGTGCATGCACGTGGGTGCAATTGGGACTTATTAGAGTTTCTGCCTGTATAATTATTTCTGCTAATTATAACATAATTATGATGTTGTTTGTGGCATATCGGTGTTGTGAAGTCCAGGTGGACATTTCAAATGGCTTTGATGGTTTGTGTCACTCGAAGGAACTTGAAAAGATTGCGTGCGTGCATTCGGTCAAATGTGACATTTAAAAAGCCAGAGATGTTTCTCTGATCACTATGATGGAGCCAAACGGGCATATGTTTTATCTTTAATTGCCTCTATCAGTGAATAAGGTGGATTGGATTTGCAAATTGAACGTTTAAAAGGTGTGATTTTTCCGTAGCCTCTGGTTTAACTGGGAAAGTAAGGTTAGTCTTTGTGAGATGGAAATGATTTTGTTGCAGTGTTTTTTGTGTGTGTGTGTGGCTGCAGGCACTCTGTGGATCATTCAATTGCTTCTCCCTCCTGCACAATTCCCAACACGCAGCACCCACCCAGACACACACGCTGCATCTTCAATGCACCCAGAATGTCGAAATGATTCACCTCATTTTTCACACACTTTTTCCCCTTATCTCATCACTTTAACAATGGGAATGAGAAATTGGATAGATTGGTTGAATAAGCACAGTGAGAGCAAGAGTGCGCACAAACAATGTAGAGGCAACCGAATTTAGTAATTTAATTAGATCGAGCTCCGTTCACAATTAATATCAGCTTTTATTGACTTCCTTTTCCGTTTAATGTTACCGAACTTTTAAATAACAAAACAAGCAGAGTTCAGTTTATAGATGTATAGCTGTGATGTGATGTTCAGCTTTAAACAATCGACATATTTGTTTATTTAAATATTTTATTTTACAAAAATGATATGCATGCTGGTGTGTTTGGAGTATAAACTAAAGCTCAGGTTTGAGGTGAATTTAAGGAGGCTTAGCAAAAATGACACCCAACACATGTGCAAAGTTTATAAAGACCAGGAATATATTACCACAAAAGAGGATCAACATATGGGTGATTCTCACGAAATCCAGATTTAGAAGGTGTACAGCATCAGAATTTTTAAAAAGCCATTGAAGCCTAAATATAAGATTAAGGTCTGAGCTTACTATAAACATTATTTTTAGAGGATTTAAAAAATATTTCCTATAGAATTATTAAAATTTTTTAGATGATGATGATTATCAAAAATGATCATTACCGCAACATGATATTACATTAAATGTATACATTTACAAACTCATGTTTCGGTAATGAGAACTAAAAAGTTTTCTAGGTACAATGACAAACAAAATGGTAGCCATCTTGAGTATCATAGTCAATTATGTCCCTTACAACAATTTGTTTTGAAAATGTTAGTTCCTTGGGGGTTTAAACAATGATTGAAAATTGTTGCGGAGGATGAGAAAATTGGTCTTGGACACATTTATATTCCTTCTTATTTTCTCTACATTTACCAATGATCACCAAATACCACATGTTTCTTTACTGTAAAACATGCACTGAAGCGGTTTTTTATTTTTTAAGATTTTTTTAATTATAAATTTTTTCATGTCAAAGAACCCAAATCCAGTCATGGACATGTTGGGCTAATGAAAATTTTCCCCTTAAATATAGTGTTGTATTTCTCGAGACCACTTTTTAAAGGTCTTGGTCTCGTTTCGGAATCGACCAAATTTTTGCTTGGTCTCGTCTCGGTTTCAATAAGTCATCCATGACCTCTTGACGTGATGCCATATTGCGTGAGGTAGCGCTGGCACGTCACACAGCCGGAGGAAGAAGAGAAGTTGTGGTTTAAAAGTGCATTTTTTATTTTTCTTGCCAAAAATCACTAGATAAGACCCTTGTGCCTCGTTTGAGATCATTTAGAGTTCCTTAAAAACTGCAATTTTAAACTGCATTAAAACTGTTAAGTGTTGGGGTCCATTAAAGTCCATTAAAATGAGAAAAATCCTGGAATGTTTTCCTCAAAAAACATAATTTCTTCTCGACTGAACAAAGAAAGACCTCAACATTTTGGATGACATGGTGGTGAGTAAATTATCTGGATTTTTATATAAAAATAGAGCAGATTAACGTGTGATTAAGTTGCGAATAATCATGAGTTAACTCATGACAATCATGCGATAATCTAGATTAGCCTTAATAATAATATTAAATGATTCATTAAATACTTTCAGTTCAAATCTGCTAAATCCCAGTCTCAGGCCATTTAGAAAATACAGGTTTATTGAATCCATTAAGACTCTGATTAAAAATGATAATTTACATAAAAACATGTCAGTGTGTGTGTGTATATATAATAACAACTGTAGTTAATGAATGCTTTATTACCTGTGGTTTTTTTTAAAGCATACTTTTGTGTAACACCAAGGTACACTGTGGTTTGGCTTTGTGCCAAATAATTTTGTCCAATCAATACCTTTAAAAGTAGTTTTGACTTTTTTGTACCATACACACACCATACTGTATATTGATTGTTTAATCTAACCTGAGGGGTCATTTAAAGCAAGCATTCCCCACGCCACATCACTTTTAGCCTTTACTATATGTCTGACAAGTCATATCAACATTTCCTGTGCGCTGAAAGTTAAAGACATCACCTCGCCGGCTCAGATATTCAGCTTCATTTTCTGTGTGTGACTTCAACACCTTGCTATTAATATCTTTTCATTTCACCCGAGGAGCTGATGGGGAGCACGGTTTCAATTCTCTCACACGTCGAGTTTTTATTAATTTCGCTCTCCTGCTCCGGCGCCTATCCTTAAATTTTCAGCCGTAATAAATGTCTTTGCCTCGTATGCAAAATGAAATGTGCCTAAATGATTCTGATGGCTTTGTTACTTTAGCCCACGCTCACGGTTTCCAGTTTAAAAGCTCTTTCTCATGACACCGCCAGCGCTTCAACGCCCATCTCGACACGCAAATGTTGCGAAAATAGCAGATAGTTCTGCATAGTACTTAAAAATGTTATAAAGGAAATGGGAAAGACTGATAGATCCTAATGATGTAATTATCATTAGCTTGGTTTAAAAAACAATGCTGGGTTGTTAGGTGGTAATTTTTAACCCAGTGGTGCATTTTGTCCAAAATTTACCCAGCATGTGTTAAAGACAACCCAGCACAGTCTGCTTTTTTATTTCCTGGTGTCGGTTTTGCTGTTATGGTTTTGGTTGGCCCATCTCTCTTAGTGTCTCTCTCTATCGCTTTCATTCTCTCTTTACAAATCTTGGTTTCTGAGGGCCACTAATACCTCTCCACAGCTTTTATCTCGGTCTATCCACTCTTAAGTCCTGTACAATCATCATAGCCTTATACAATCAGAATGTGATGCTTTCATAGGGTCTCTCTCTCGCTCTTTCTCTCTCTCTCTGTCTGTTGTGGTTCAGATCATGGTGGCACAAAAGATCCAATTGTCAAATGGCTTGATGTACCGCATCACTCACGAACAGCGTGTACAAACAGTGCATTTCATGTTCTCTCCATTTTATTTGTTTGTTTTCATTTCTTCTCGACGTTTTCTGGTGCCTTGTGTTGTCTTTTACACAAACAAACTCGCTGTTGAATAAATCCGCACACCGGAGGACTCCAGAGCTCACGCTGTGTCTCTTACCACCCGCACATACGTCCCCTCGGGTTAGCGTGATGGACGGCTGGGACAGCGGCGCACACCTGAACCGATGCTGATGACACGTGAAAACCAGTCAACATGCTTTGAGACCTGGCAGCTGGGTTTCAATGCGCTCTGTACGCACATCACATTAAATATAGCTGTTTCTCAAAGCTCAAGAACAATTTATACCACAGACCACCACCCTCGTTTAAAAGATAACAACCAATTACATAAAAGTAAACCGTGGAGGGCGTATAACCCCGCCATCTGCTGAATTAATTGGCACAGATCTGATAAATATCATCATAGCGAAACCGGGACATCTGAGGAGTCGAAACAGGCGCTGTTAGGAATCAATCAAAACTACAGATGCGCTGAAAAAAAAGACTGGATATCTAAAGCAGGGACGGTTTTTTAAGAGAAGCTGTGTTTCCTTAAAACATATTAGGAGGGAGAAATAATTGGCAGTGGAAACATGAAACGGATTCAAAATAAAAATTTCTCAGCAGGTCCACATATCAACCTGAATGGGTCAGATTGGTGGAAATAAGTGGCATGTAATTTAAAAAGTAAACAACTCTGCAATTTGGACATCGCCATGAATGAAAAAAAAATATTTTGGTTTTAATAGCCACTTGGCACAGTTTAAATAAAGGTGCACATCAAAACCTGTGACCTCGTTGTAATAAGGAAATGGTACGGTGATATGAATGTACAAACTTTTGTGAAATCCAGACTAAAGTCTCATAATCTAAATATGAGATTAGGAGGATCAAAGTTTAATTTAATTTATTGATTCCTCATCAATTTGAAAGGGATAGTTCGGCCAAAAATGATATTAAACCCATGATTTACTCACTAACCCCCAAGCTGTCCGAGATGCGTATGTCCATCGTTTTTCAGACAAACACATTTTCAGTTATTTTAGAAAATATTTTAGATCTTTCAGTTAATTAAATGTAAAGTTAAGGGGTCCCCGTCCTTCAATTCCAAAAAATGTGCATCCATCCTTCACAAAAGTAATTCAAACGGCTCCACAATGATAAACAAAGGCCTTCTGAGGGTAATCTGCGCCGTTTTGTTGTAGAAATATCCAAATTTAAAACTTAATAAACGAAAATAACTAGCTTTCGGTAACGCCCCCATCTTAGACTCCTCTGTATTCAGGAGAGAGTATCAGCGTTGTACGCACTTTTCTTAGTGACGTATGACAAATTCGGAGGGCAGGGGCACAGAGCAGCAGCACAGAACCCTCCATAAACTGCGTACGCAATTTACGGTGCATTCCCAAGAGGCGCGGTAGAGGCGCCAAAAACCTGCTAAACGCTTTTAGTTGGACGCTAGAACATTTGAGTTCACTTGCTTCATTCGCGCGTGAAATTCCAGTCATTCGAGACATTCACACGGAAATTCTGTGACTCCGCTAAGACTCCGCCACTCCGCTCGCTTCTTGTAATCACGTCACTACTTCAGCAAGGTCTTGGTTGGTTAACATGGCGCGTAATTCCGCAGAAGTTCAAAATTTCCCGCGGCAATGCGGAATGCGTCATCCGTGTATACCGCACCATTCACGCAACGCTTACTGCGTGTACCACGCTGCAGGATGCCTAATCGCGTCTTTGCATTGACTTAACATGTAAATCACTCGCGCTTCCCGCGTCTACTGCGTCTGGTGTGAACACTGCATAAGATGGCGGCATTACCAGAAACGAGTTATTTTAGTTTATAAAGTTTTAAATTTGGATATTTCTACAACACCACTGCGTGGTTTACCCTCAGAAGGCCTTTGTTTATCATTGTGGAGCTGTTTGGATTTCTTTTGAGAAGGATGGATGCTCGTTTTTTGGACTTGAGGGATGTGGACCCTGTAACTTTACATTTGATTAACTGAAAGTTTGTCTGAAAAATGATTGACATATGCATTAGGAATGTAACGATTCAATCGCGGTCCCCATTAAAAAATGCCTGTGTGAAATCGATTCTGAATCGCAAGGCTGCGATTCTTTGATTCATGCACAGCTTGTACTATGGCATTTGGTCAGTAGGAAGTCCTTAGCCGTTTCTCAATATGTGTTCTTGTCTGTACTTGTGTTCTTGTGGACTTGTGAAACGTCATCAGTCGCGGCCCAAGTACTGTTCCAATTCAAAGTTCGCATCAAGCCCAAGTTCACATAAAATTCCCGGATGTGTTCTTGATCCGCCCATTTTATCAAGGATGCATCAGAGGAGACTGGTGTGGACTTATGACAGCGAAGTTTCCCAGAATGCATTTCGCGTCAGGAGTTCGTTCTTCCGAGTCTGAACTTGCAAGTTCGAACTACGAAGGACACAAGTCCGAGTTCGGCGTACTTGGTTTTGAGAAACGGCTCTTATCAATCTAAAATCATTATGAGTCGGAGTCGTTTATGACGTGCATTTAAAAAAGCAACACGTTAAAGGAACTGTATGTAGGATTGTGGCCAAAACTGGTACTGCAATCACACAGCTGGTGGCCAATACACAAAATGACAACATAAACATCAATTGAGGGCTGCAACTCCACTTTTTAAATGATAATATCCTGGCCGGACCACTGTTGTCAGTGATATAAGTATTTGAAATTAAAATGATTTCTTAATGTCTAGGGACATACCAGGGCCATTTTATGATTAATTGATATAAATTTCTTAAATACTGTTCCTTTAAATAAAAATCATTCAAAATATTCTTTATTATCATGAAAATGCCTAAAACAATTTGAAGAACAGCATATAAATATTCCTATAGACATTTCCTGTAGCGTTTGTAATGCTATACTTCTTCTGTGGCACAAAGGGAGTTTCTACACGAGAGTGCCCCCTGGCGTTCAAATTCATTCATTGAGAAAACGCGCATTTGCACAGTTAATCGTTACACCCCTAATATGCATCTCGGACAGCTTGGGGGTGAGTAAATCGTGGGTTTAATATCATTTTTGGCCGAACTATCCCTTTAATGTTTGACATGACCTTTCTCAGTCAATATTAATTATATTAAGGTTATATTTTATTATGTATGATCACAAGGGTTATCAGAAGCAGGGGCACATACGGTATTGGCTGCCGCTAGTAAAAGTAAATTAAACAAGAAAATTTATTTACAAAACAAAACCCCAGAAGCAGATACAAGCCTCTTCATTTTGAGAAGTGTGCCAGGCGTCACTTATCTGCACATTACCCACAATCCATTCTGCCGCTCACTGTATGATTGATAACTGCAAGGCAAACGCTGTGCTAATATATAGGCAAGTCCTGCGACCGTACAATTATGTGCATATAATTATAATAGATGGAGTGGCGCTCCGTGTACTGAATGAAGTCCGTTAGAGGATGTTTTGGTTTGATTGAAGAGTCTGTGAGTGAGACTCGAATCAGGGGGAAAAGTGTTGAATTTCCCATCAATCAGTGCAAAGAAATGTAAACTGGAGAAATGGCAGCATTTGGCCCTCACCCTTTGATTCGACTGCAAATGTCATTTGTCATTACTTTGAGTTGTGTGGAGGTCAGATTGAAGCACAATACAAATAGAGCCAGTTTAGTCAGGAATATTAGTTTTCTCTCCTAAAACCACGTTTCTGTTTTTCTATAACAGTAGTGACCAAAAGGCAGTGATAATTAAGTCCCTTTAGGGAAGTCGTGCCGCTAGGCAGTCATGTTTGCAACGCCTCCGGGCAGTTATTTTAGTCATGCAAGGCTAAAGAGAAACAAAAGAGTTGCGTGCTAAAGTCACAATTAAACAACATATTTCTGACAAACAATTAAACCTGACAACAAATAACTTCTGTTTCATGAGCTCAATTTGTGCTAAAAACTCATATTAGCTACCGCACATACACAAACGTTGGCAAGCACCTCATGGCAAGGGACTTTGTACAGAGCTCCTCCCCCAGAGAATCCTCAGTCTTTACGGATTGATGATTGGTAGATGCACCAATATACAGTACTGTACTGAGCAAAAGTCTTAAGCCACCATGCCACGATTAGGGGCTGTTTACACTTGGTTTTAAGATGTGTTTTCATCGATCGGATCACAAGTGGACGAGAGAGACACATTACGTTTACACCTGGTATTTAAATCCGTCTCTTTTGTCCACTTTCGACCGCTTCCTGAATACTGTGAGAGGGTGGTCCGTGAGACGGTGGGCGAGTCTCTCTGCTGTCATTCAAACGCGAGCGGGAATAATTATGAGTTTATATGGATGCAAACTAATATTATGTCGGAGTCCGCTGCTTGTTTAGCAAGTATACATGCTGCACAGTGTTTTGTACGTTTATTTGTTGGAGCTTTCTCTGAATTTTCAGCCCAATTGATGAAATAGGATCGGGCAACTTTCACGCTTTCAAAACGAACCTACGGAGAACACCCGCAGTAGTTTTATCAATGAAAGACTAAAAAATAGCGCTGTTCATCATATGTTCACGCCAGAAGTCAAAAAAAGACGTAAAACTTGTGTTTAATACCTCAGATTAGATAAATGGGCGGAGAGAAGGTGGTCGCGTGTGGCTGTTCGAACACATTCAACCACATTGCGTTCCGCAACTCCAAAGCGATCCGATCGAAAGTGGTTTCGACTACCTCTGGATGTGGATGAAAGTGGTCGAAAGTGGACGCGTTTAAAACGTTTTGAACAATGTTTACACCTGGCATTAACGTCGTCCACTTGTGATCCGATCGACAAAAACGTATGTTAATGCCAAGTGTAAACAGCCTCTTAGATTTGTTGTTTTTGTATAGTGATCATATAAAATTGTTTCTCAGTCTCTTTATTAGAAAACAACCAGAAAGTTGCATTGTCAACTATTCATAGTAATAGAAGTGCTCAATCTTGGTATATTCAATATCAATATCGAGATGTGTACTCGTATCTACCTTTACTAAGGATATCAGGTTTTGCTGGAGTTTGAAAGCCACTGGTCACAATGCTTTTGCAATACACACTGGATAGGGATGCACCGATACCACTTTTTTGGAATACGAGTACGAGTACTTGCATTTCAGTACTTGCCGATATCGAGCACTTAATAAAAAAACATGATTTAAATTTACAGGTAACAGCTTTAGTCATATAATTTAACAAAAAAACAAAGGTCTAGTTTTCCAGTTTGTTGTAAACTCTGCCTCTTTGGACAACACGAGGCATTAACCCCTTACACGCCGCTCAAACATAGACATTTCTCAGACCGTGGTATTTCAGGTATCGGGGGACTTTTAACGAGTATGAGTACTTTAGAAAATGTGGTATCGAGGCCGATACCCGATACCAGTATCGCTATCGGTGCATCCCTAACACTGGATTTACGTAAAAATATTGTGCATCATTTTTGCATCCCAAATTTTTTAGTAAGTTTAACATGGATTTTTAAAAGCAACTTGTGCAATTTTAAAACTTACTTAAAGTGGATGCAAAAATGATGCACTTTATTTTTAAGTAAATCCAGCATATTTTTTTTACAGTGCAGAAAGATGAAAATATACTGTATGAAAAGTATTTTTGTGCCCAGTAGAAGATGGTCATGTTTATGCGAGTGAGAGTAAATGACGACTTAATTTTTATATCTGGACGAGCTGTTCTCTTAAAAATTGTGCTTTAGTTGCCAATTGTCTGCGAGCAGATTACCCCTCATTGTATTTTTTCTCAGTTCAGTGAATCATACGATATGATGATTCATTTCCGGAACATTTTCTACTGAGTGAACGTGAATCTGTAACTGATTTCTGCAGCACTATGTGCAGATGTAATTTCAGCAGTCCTCATGAACTGTGGATAATAGAGAGAAATGCTCTGTTTTTGCAGGTCTTGGCACTAACTTGGGCAATTACACATGATATTTCTTGCAAATTGAATCGCTTTGTTTTGATGTAGACGATTATTTTGTACTACCGCTTCATTTCTTCTGCTGTACACATTCGTCCGTGTTTTCTACACCCACCTGTTTGCTTTTAACACTAGAAATTTATCACAATATTTCCACTTAACTAACCTGACACACAAGTTTGAGCTTTTGGCTAACACTTACACTGTGCTTCACACTATAAGAAATGCATTTATGTGTGTGTAAATACATTCCTATTTTTAAGTGTCTGTATCGGAAAATATCTGTGTGAACGTTCAGTTAAAATCATGTGTGCGTGCGTGTGTGCGAGACCTTCAGCAGTCTTTCACTTGCCATCTGTAAGACCCACTGTGTCTCTCCCCATGACTTCAGCATCACAGCATGAATCGGCACACACAAACGCGCATACGCACACTTTCAAACTAAATATTAACTCCAAAAAGCCCAAATGAAACTTTAGCCTTTATATGGAAACATAAAAAAGTGTCTGTTTCTGTATATGGGACCATACTGCATGTACAGTACAAAAATATTCCCTATAGAATTATTTACATTTTTTAGATTATCATTATCAAAAAATTATCATTACCGCAACATGATATTACATTAAATATATGCATTTATAAACTCATGTTTCGGTAATGAGAACTAAAAAGTTGTCTAGGTACTATGACAAACAAAATTTCAACTTTTATCTGGAGAGAAAAAATAAGAACTGCTTACCTGGAAGCCATCTTGAGTGTCACAGTCAATTATGTCCCTTCCAACAATTTCTTTTTTATGTTAGTTCCTTGAGGGCTTGAACAATGATTTGAAAATTGTTGCGGAGGATGAGAAAATTGGTCTTGGACACATTTATATTCCTTATTATTGTCTTTACATTTACAAATGATCACCAAATACCACATGTTTCTTTACTGTAAATGTTTATAGTATAACATGCACTGAAGCTTTTTATTTTTTAGAGTTTATAAATTATAAATATTTCCATGTCAAAGAACCCAAATCCACTCATGGACATGTTGCGGTAATGAAAATGTCCCCTTAACTCATTCACCGCCTGCCTTTTTGAGAAAAGTTGCCCACCTGCATTGTTGTGATTTTAACAAAAGTTTCACAAAATTCCTTGCAGGAAAAATTATCTTCTATAAATATATAAACATACAAATTATATCCAAATAAAGAACACACCTTCTGCTTTCAAACAAACAATAAACAAACAAACAAACAAACAAAATGGGGAAAAAACGTTTCATTATATATTTACTTTTTCCACTTAATTTAACCACTGAAATATGGATATTTCTCTTCAAAAATACAACATTTTGAGCAAAAAGCTTAAAAAAATTGCGTTTTTGTAAAGGAATTTATATTAGAGATCAGACTCAGAATGACTATCAAACATAAAGGCAGTTCAAATAAATCATTAAATCTTTTTAACTTCCGTTTTTGATAAATTCGGTTTGTGGATAAAAGCGGTATTACACTTTCACTTTGAAATTCGTCCAGAAAGGCATATTTATTAGTTAAATATTAACTCATAATTGACGAGATAACTCGTCAATGGCGGTGAATGAGTTAAATGTGGAAAAAAGCAACAACTGGTTTATACGATGTCATTTGAAATCATGTGCAAAATAGTACATGAAGAGATGTTTGTAACTGTATGCTGCTTATTTTGATACTCTTATTTGCATTTACTTAATCAAAATGTCATCCCATAAGTCTAATTCTGCAAGAATCACCCATATGTACTCTGGGACACCAAAATTTATTTTACATTGTACGAAAATCTTGTAAAATGTCCAATTAATACATCAAAAATCAATGAGTAATGATGGTCGATAAGAATGTTGTTCCCACTTTAACTTGACTTAACCCAACTTTGTATAATTTGTTGTTGCTGGACTAACCAAAGTGCGATTCTGTTTCTCTGTCTGGCAAAAACCGCCATCCTTACATTGCCACAGGTGGCTCATTTGTTATAATTGAATGCGAAGCTGTTTGAAGTGCAGCAGCCTCATAACCACACTTTGTGTTTGATTTACTTTATGGTTTGGATGTTCTGTTCATATTTAATAGGAAGGATGAATATTTCATTAGGTCCTTGTTTAATATTTGTTATGATGGTGAATTGGATATTGAATCTCAAGGCAGTGATGTTCTGTGCAGCGTTACATGTGTTTGATATGATCGTGTGTGGTGGCTGCTGCTAACATGCTTTCAGTCTCCCAGCTATAATTACACCTCTGTACCGGCTGTGATGAAATGAATCCGTGTGCGTTTGTGGGCTAAACGCTGTATTTCCCATCTTACTGAGCAATACGATGACTTTAATCGTATGCTTCTTAAGGCATGATACATTCAGATTTGTGCTCGCTGTGTGTAGAGGAGTGAGTTTGTGTGTGTGGGTCGCTACACAGCCTTGATGTTGACTTTGTGGTGTGTGTGTTATGTTGTGTGCATTCGATGAAAGAGCCAGAGTTCGTTTAGATTTCAGAGCATTAGAAGCATATTTACCATCTGGTCTGTGTGTTTGTGGATGTGGTTCTGTATTCATTGTGCTGTGATGTCTAAAATCCATTTAAACATCAGAAACTAAAGAACTCTTTGAGAATTGTTCAATTGTGGTGAAAAGATGTTACCTTTTTTGGCTCTTTCAGCACACACGCACACAAACAACACGTAGATTACCTAGGAAACCAAAACATTTGTTCAAGAGTTCAGTTTAGCAACTAGTCAGACCATTAAAAAAAAATGAAACCAGAAGTAGTTCTGACCAGACGCTTAACAGCGACAACACACGTGCATCCGATGAAACCGTCTATGCAGTTAAGAGCGTTATTAAAGGAACACTCTGACGTTTTGGGACTTTGGCTTATTCGCTGTATCCCCCAGAGTTAGATAAGTCCAAACATACCTTTTTTATGTCCGTGCGTGCTGTAACTCTGTCTGACTCACTCGACGCTAGCCTAGCTTAGCACAAAGACTGGAAGTTAATGGCTCCAGCTAGCATGCTGCTCCCAATAAGTGACAAAAACACCAATTTTTACTTATTTATATGTTGTGATTTGTATAGTCACAGCTTGTACAAATAACAAGGTCATTTGAGACACAGACATCTTTTAACGGTATATTTTATCACTTATTGGGAGCAGTATGCTAGGTGGACCTATTTACTTCCAATTATTGTGCTATTCTAGGCTAGCGGTTGGTGTGTCAGAGTTGGTGTACAAAAAACAAGTTCATATGAGACACAGACATCTAACCATATTTAACCATATATGTTATCACTTATTGGGAGCAGTATGCTAGCTGGAGCCATTTACTTCCAGTCTTTGTGCTAAGGTAGGCTAGCGGTGGGTGCGTCAGACAGAGTTACGGCACGCATGGTGTAGAAAAAAACAAGGTCATATGAGACACATACATTTTTTAACCGTATATTTTGTCACTTATTGGGAGCAGTATGCTAGCTGGAGCTATTTACTTCCAGTCTTTGTGCTAAGCTAGGCTAGTAGTGGGTGTGTCAGAGTTACGGCACGCACAGAGATGTAAAAGGTACATATGGACTTATCTAACTCTGGGGGATACAATGAATATGCTAAAGTCCCAAAAGTTGCCGTGTTCCTTTAAAAAAAAATGTATGGCAAAACTAATACTGAAATAGGACAAACATACAGGGCAAAACAGTGGTGCACCTCACTTATTGAAAGCCTTAAATCAGCCTTAAATTATTTACATCTAATAATGTTTAGAGGGTAATGTGTGAGTTCACAGGTAGCACTGAGGTATAGTAAATATTATTATCTTACCATGAAAACCTTTGGGTCTTTGATAGACCTCATTAAGAGCCTTTCAACTTGTGTATGTGCGTGTGTTATTGGTGCGAGAGGTGGCAAATGGAGGAGGAAGAACATGGCAGATGGAAGAAAGTGAGAAAAAAAGTGAGTCAAGGGGAAAGAAAGTGTATATCTCTTTCCAAGCAGCTGAGAGCTCCAGATGGATCCTGACTACTGTGCGTGTGTCCATGTTATCCCATACTGTACATGCAGACTCTGTGTGTGACTGTATCATGCATGTGAGATGTGCTGTGTGTGAAATGCATTTGTTAGGGATTTACGACCGTCAGTGTCTCTCTCATGCTTTGCTCTTCGGAGGTGGTGTTTAGTTTTAACTTGGTAAAACATGTCAGTCCCCTTGAGGCATTCCTTCAGTGTTTTGGGATCCTGCTTAACAGATGTGTGTGTGTCTATGCATGTTTGAGATTGTGAGGAACAGAAGCATGCCCAATACATTCCTTAGCTGCAAGGTTAAAGGTGCAATGTCAGCCCCTGGAGGTGGATTTTTTCAGCATGTCATGGAATTTAGGAATTTTTATTGTGATGAAATGGAATTTTGTGTCATTGTTGTAAAAGACTTTTATCTGCATTGTTTTGCTTTTAATGACTGTCCACTCAGTTTATAATGATTACATTACATTACATTAATTATATACCTTGATGTATTTTTTTTAATACAGTAGCAATGTTAGGAGCAAAACTTTTTAATACGGTCTTTTGGTAGAAAAGCTATTGGAAAACATTCATCTTAAATCATTTAATTACAAATTAATGAAAAAGTTCACCTAAATAAAAAATTAGCCCATAATTTACGCGCCCTCATGTCATCCTAGGTGTATATGACTTTCTTTCCTCAGCCGTATACGGTTATTACTAGCTTTGTAATGCATTGAATAATGACCAAGCTTTGAAGCATTCATCCATCATCCATACGACTCCAGTGGAGTGCAGTGTTATGCGACCCAGTCTGTGAAAAATCCAAGTCATTTTTTTCCGATTAAATCATCCTAGATAATGTAAAGAACATTCTGTGAAAATATAACTTTGATATCTTACATATTGACTGAGAAAGGTCATGTCAAAGATGAAAATAAATGTCATATCAATGGTTAAAATCAAACTTAAAATGTATGCAACCAAAATACTGCGCATGTGAGAGAAAATGATTGTTTTTTGAGCTTATTTAAAGATTGATAAGTCGCGTTTGCATGTAAACACCACTGTAAGACAATGTAGACACTAAAATGGCTGCTAGCGGACTCCATGACGGTAAGAAAGATGATCATTGGTTCTCTTGTGAGTAGTCTGCATGCGTTATGACAAAATGAACACTCGAAAATGAGCAGCCCATACAAGTACACACACAAACAAGACAACTCAAATGTATGTGATCCCAAAGTCTATTGGCCCTATTTTAACGATCTAAGCACATTGTCTAAAACGCACGACACACAGTCTAAACAGGCGTGTCCAAATCCACTTTTGCTAATTTAAAGATGGGAAAAATGGTTTGTGCGCCTAGCACACCGTCTAAAAGAGTTGTTCCTATTCTTGTAATAAGTAATGGGTGTGATTTGGGCGAAATGTGCAATAAACCAATGAGAGTTTCAGCTCTCATCCCCTTTAAAAGCCAGTTGCGCTGGCGCTGTGCCGATTCCCTATTTAAATGGCGGAATTTGTAAACTGAAAAACTAAGTGGAGGAAGAAGACCATAAGATTAACGTTAACCATGTGCATTGTTTTCAGTTGTATTGAAAGTTTTTTTATTTTTATTAAAACCTTTAAAAGTCGTTTTCTTTCAGTCATGGAAGTAAAATAAGCAGACTTTAATTGTTGTTAATGTGTGGACAGCCTACATGATGTGTAATTTCAAAGAATAATTTACAAATATGCCAGAAAAGGTTTGTACTCTAAAAATACTTTATTTGTAACAAACAGGAGATAAAGAATTTACAAACGTGTGCACAGCCAAAAGATTTCAGCACTTGGACAGTGCATATGTTTTGAAAAGCATTAAAAAAGTCATATACAATACATCTGTGGGTTACATATAATATTGCATAAATAGATGCAATATTTGCATTTGTTTAAAGCAAACATTTAATTAACAGGCTACAGGTGAAGCAGCTCTTTACGCCTACTAACGTCTCATAATCGGTCTTCATTTATGTCCAAGAGACTCAATAATTATCTTTTACATTTTAGTCCTTTAATCTTTCATATTTAAAAGCGTTTTTGTGCTGCTGTGCATCCATGTGTGTGTTAAGCAAACGTACTTTGTGATTCCGTTTATAGGCTCATATTACTAACGCACTCTTTAAATAACAAAAACAATTGTACCATTGACTTTAGACCAGGTTTTAGTCTATTTTAGTTGCCTCAAAATAGCAACGCGTCAACAATGCGCCTGAACACACCTCATTTTCAGACCAGAATGCCCATGGGCTCAAAATTGGGCGCAAATCCATTTGCTATTTAAACAGCATGGCGCTAAATGTGAAAATGATAATAGCACCGGGTTCAAACTACAGTAGCAAAAAACACTTGCGTCGCACATTGTGTCGGGTGTATGATAGGCCTCTAAGGCTTTATAAACCATGAGATAAAACAATGTATTTAGGGTTTTTGATATTTATAGAGCAAAAAAAACATTGTGATTAAATACATTTTATTTAATTTCAGGAACTACACTGTTAAAAAGCCAAAAATATGTACCCCAGCTGTCATATATGTATATACATGTATACATTTGGTACCAATACCTCTAATGAACTTAAATGAACTCTTTAGGTGCAAAGCTGTATTTTTTAAAGGGTACCACTTTAGTGACACACATCATCATTTTTTTGTGTATATATTTGATCAAAAAAGCCAGATTGTTACATTAAAGGGATAGTTCACAGAAAAATAAATGTGTTACAAGTTGCTAAACACAAATGTTAATAACCAAGATCTGGGGCACCATTCACTTTCATAGTATTCTTTTTTTATACTATAGAAGACCGTGGTGCCCCTGATCTGCTTGGTTACAAACTTTCTTCAAAATATCTTCCTTTTTATTCCTTTGAAGTTTGGAAAAACATGAGGGTAAGTTAATAATAACCGATTTTTCTGTGAACTATCCATTTAACCAAGTAAACAGCTGGTCAGATATCCTTTCTTTTTTACTGAAGCATGAAAGATACATTTGTGACACTCAAATCATGCTGAAAAACTATGGATCATCAGGTTTTACACAAACTTATGCTAACTTGAGTGCTCAAGGGGGACAAAGCAATTAATATATTCAAAAAACGAATTTATACTTTTCATACTGATAATGTAATTAAAGGCTAACATCGTGAAATGGAAAAATACTTTCACTAGTCATCTCCATCTTTTGTACCACACTGCATATGCAAGAGATAATTCGTGTCTCTCTCCTCGGGCTGACTTCATTTGCTGTGTATATATGGATAGTCATGTTTGTTCGGTATTGAGCGACTTGGTGTTTGAGTTTGTCTCAAGTTATTTAACATCCATTTCTCTGCCTCATTCGTAAACACACAACCTTTCTGAACACGCCATCACCTGATCAGCGGTCGTCTAACTCGCTTCGGTTTCTGCTTGCATGTTATTGTTGCGCTCCCTAATCACCCCAGCACGCACCTTTTCAAACACCTTTCTTGTGATATTTTTTCTTTTTCTTTTTATATACCCAATTTTCTCTTTTACACGTGTTAAGTCGTCGACACAAATTTACTGGCAAAATGTAGCCCTGGTATTAGGCACCCATTTTGCAACAGCATCCAAGAGCACAAATGCTTTTACAAAAGAGCGGAGAAGAAAACTACGTCTGGAGAAACTAATTATGTTTTTTAGTGTGTAAGTGCACTGTGAGGGAAAATGGCTAGCAGGTTGTCAGCTTGTTTTTAATGGGGTAGGAATTTTCCAGAAAGCACTTTAAAGGCGAATCTGCATCGATTTCAGCTCCTCAATCTGTAGTGGCAGAGATTGCATGCATGAAATTCAGGTGGTACCTTGTGTGTGTGTGTTTGTATGACTGTTGAGGTACCCAAAAAGGGAATCTTTCAGCAACCCTGCGTGCGTTATAAAGCACCCGCGTGTGTTCCTTTCTCACGGCGCGGTGGGCTCTCTGTGTCCATGGCAACCGTGTCCGACACGCCTCCGAGCAGACTTGGGTATGTCAAGCTTGTGCGAACCCATCAAGGTGTCGGTGTACAAACAAGTGTGCGTTTCGCTCCTTTAAAGCTGTGCTTTTAAAACCTCTTCCGTTAAAAGCATCACTCCACAGCTCTTGTGTTTTTGAAACGCTCGCTAGGTGACGAAACTTCAGTACAGTAGATTTGGCAGAAAGACTAAATGTAGCCTGAGGGAAAGTTACATATACACACCCGAACACACACACAGTTGTTGTTTTAGTTGGCGTCCAGCGTTTCACCCTATCATAAATTCAAGGTGACTGTGACCAAATTTACATTAATGAGTTGTCAGCTTGTTTAATATGCTAATAAAAGCAGCATCCTGCTGTGAACGGAGAGTATGTTAAGAGCTATAGATGTGTTCTCAATTGGTGGTGCATAATTATGAAGTTTAATTTCATTTTCTCGTGGGCCCTTGTGTGTGTAGTGTGAGAATACAGTGCACACTTGAAAATAAAGGTGCTACTTCATGCCATAGAAGAAACATTTTTGGCTCCATGGTTCCATAAGCTTTAACATTAAAATAACCTTTACAAAAGATTTTGTAGTGATTAAGGGAATTAAATTGTTCTTTTGAAGAACCTTTGTGCAAATGGTTCTTTAGGGAACCAAAAAGTGTTTTCTTTGAGTAACTTTTAAGGTCCTTTATATATTACAGTGTAGTTAGTGGTGTTTGCCAAGGTATACACCAGTGGCGGCTTGTGACTGCTCATCCGATGGGCGTTAATTCAAAATATGTGTTCAAAAGGTCATGTGTGTTGCTTGCGTTTTCAAAATGTGTTTGTTGCGTCATGTAAACCATGAGCATCACGTGTTTTGTCAAAATAAGTGCCTGATGCACACGCGTCAAAACTGTTTATGATAAAAGAGACGCTCACGTTCATAGAATACACGCAAGACACTCCCTTAATAGTAAACTCTTATTATGCATAAGATTATGTGAGTATCTGGCAAACGTGAGCGTCTCTTTTATCATAAACCCTTTAGACGCATCTGCAGCAGGCACTTATTTTGACAAGACACGTGATGCACACAGGATCTCTCGAAGCGCAGAACACATATTTTGAAAAAAGGAACCACACACATGACGGGCTACATACATGTTGTGACGAACTTCGCATCGAGCGCCCTCGAAAAAAGAAGTCACCGGCCGCACTGGTATACACTCTTAAAAATAAAGGTGCATCACATCAATGCCATAGAAAAAACTATTTTTGTCCCTCAAAGAACCATTCAGTCAAGGTTTCTTAACCATTTCTTTCATATCTTTGTATAGACGGCTTTATTGGCAACAACAAAAACAAACGGCTTTTGTTGCCAAACTTCACTTCCGGTAGACTTCCTTTTAGAATCAAAAACAACGGAGACCCTATAAAGTAGATTATTTTTAATAACAAGCAAAATATATAACCAGTATATTACCTACTAGTGTATCAACCATTACACTGAGCTAACAGTACTGTGTAAAATGAATGTACCGTAGGCAGTTTTAGCTTTAGTGCCCGGTTGCATGAAAGTCCTTAAGCTCAGAAATTCCTTAAATATAAAGTTACGGGTACCCTTAATAAAAAATAGGTTGCAAGAAAAAACCCTAAACGTTCACTTGGGAAACCGCAAGGCTGTCAATAAATATTTAACCTTAATGCTAAAGTATTACCTTAAGTTCTGCTATGCGTTGCTACAAAGTCCTTAAGTCCCATTTTCCCTTAAAAACTTAAGGGACTATAACAGGTCCCTTAACGTCACTCGCAATGTCTGGTTTTATGGTTATTCAAGAAAAGGAAGTACCAACGCGCATTTCTATCGATTGAAATAATCACTTACTGTGGGTTCACACCAGACGCGAGTTCAACTATTTGCGCGAGTAGATAACATACAAAGTCAATGCAAAGACGCGGCAGTGGCTCAGTGGTTCATGTAGGTTGTCTACAAACCGAAAGGTTGGTGGTTTAATCCCCGGCTCCACCGGACCAAGTGTCGAGGTGTCCTTGAGCAAGACACCTAACCCCAGCTGCTCCCGACGAGCTGGATGGCGCCTTGCATGGCTGACACCGCCGTCGGTGTATGAATGTGTGCGTGAATGGGTGAATGTGAGGCAAACTTGTAAAGCGCTTTGGATGGCCATAGGTCTGTTAAAAGTGCTATATAAATGCAGTCCATTTACCATTTACCAAAGACGCAATCAGACCGTCCTTGCATGGGGTGATGCGAATGACGCGATATGTGCAGCACGTTTGCCGCAAAATGCAATATTCGCCTAAAACGCACTTTTCGCCTCAAACGTGTCTTTGTCCAAGTTATATATAAAATATTCAACTTAAGCAAAAAATTCGAAGTTAAATCCTGCAAGTCATCTAGAGCGAGTAACGTGATGCCCCGCGTTTGGTGTGTACGTAGCATTAGAGAAAAGTGATGCATGTTTATTAGGAGAATATCGGTTTGATCGTCTGTCAATCTAAAGTGCTTCAAGTTTGAATTACTTTGACGTTTATACATGCCGTATTTTATTTGCAGTGTTTCATTGTACGCAAATCCGCCGTCTGTTGAGCTGCGTACAATGATTTGTTTGTGTTTTGACAAAGACTACCGTAAAATACTTAGTATAAATGCTTAGGTAAGGGTGACAGTTAAGACCTTTGTTTGCAACGCTCTTAAAGAAATCCCTTACCTCAGGGATTTTTCCTCCCTTTGCGAAACCCTCACTTAAGGAGTTTCATGCAACGGGGCACAGATCCGTAAATTCTTACCTGGTTGCCAAATCCACACAGTGGTGATCCATGCTCACTGTCTTTCCTCGTCTTTTGGAAGCCAACACATATAGTTTAGTTGCTAGTCAGACTAATAAACAAGCACAGAGCGAAAGTTAATTTTGGGCCAGGCGCATAACCCCAGCAACGCGCGTGCGTCCTCTTAACTGTCTATAATCTGAAGAACGCAAAGATGTTAAAGGTTCTTCATGGAACCATTTAGCCAAAAATAGTTCTTCTATGACATCGTGAAGCATTTTTATCGTTGAAGGTATATTTGATATGAACAAACCCAAAGTACTGTGTTATTTAGTGCATAACTCATCTCAGTCGCTTGTGCCACATACATGAATGATGTTTCAAATCATGTGCCATTTTCAGGAGAGGTGCTATTACTTTTCTAAATGATACAATTTATGATGTTCAGTTGGCAGAAACAATAAATTTACCTTGAAGGAGAGACTAGAAACCCAAATTTCCAAGACTTTGAGGTAGTCTGTTTCTACACACAGGTCACATTTTTTTGAGAAATGTTTGTTTTTGTATTTTTTTAGGTCTCACATCATGTATCTTGATACCGTGTGCATTTCCATCGCAAGTGAGCAGACAAATGTCAATGAAATCTGACATCATCTGATAGACATCACATTCGATTACAATCATATTTGTGTACGCTAGGGATGTTCATCAGTTCATTTTCCCAACCGACAAACGCAGCTTGTTAAATGAACATTAACTGATAAGATTTTAATATTAAATTGTCATTGAGGTAAAATACAGTTGACAGTTGTCTGTGCCTCGGTCAAAACAATACAAACATTTTATTTAATTTGAATATGCAAACAGCAGCAGCAGATTAATAACAGAAACAGGATTCATACATTATCAAATTTACATGCAAAATTACATTAGCAAAGAGCACACGATCACTCCAGAGAGGATTAATATCCAAAGAGGGCGGATTGTCTCTTTTTCATCTCCACAGTGGCCATTTCTAAAGCAGGACACTTTTTTTTTTTAGTTTTGCATCGTCTTTCTCTGTTTTTGCAAAAAGAGAGATGTTTATGGTCAGGGTCTGAGACAAAGGTGGTCAGCGAAGGTCTGTACTCCGGACACTTGAAACTAAGATGGGCACACAGGTCTCCGTGCAGCTTCCAACCTTATTTAAGCACGGACAGATATGCAGTAAAAATGATTTCTTATACAAATGATTACTTTACCAGTGCTAATGCGGTGCTCCACCTGTTGAGCTACATGAACATCTTGCAGAATATATGCATGCCATCCATTTAATTTTGAATAGATCATCATGTATATAGTTAAACCCTCCCCTTCTCCAAAATTAGTGCTCACCATGGCTATATTAATACGCTTGACTGCACATAAAATGAATCATTAATGATGCTATTAATATCAATGTGTTCTTTAATCCCCCCATTCTTCTTTGTACAATTCACAGCCCGTGCTCTTAAACTTGGTCACGAACCAAAACAAGCAATGGTTCCTCAAATGCTGAGAAAAGAGCTGATTTCTAATGCTATTTAGTCAAAAGACTCTCCTGACAGCTTTTAAACCATTGAACATCAAAAACGAAAAACAATTAAGCGATTAGTTCCCGTTTCTTGCATTCAAATGCATTTAGGAAAGCTCCTAGGGGACGGACGCTTGGCTGCAAGACGCTGACTGGAACATTTTCGCTCTACTGTTGCAATCGCACGCTTCCATTTCTTAATGCACTTTGATCAGTCGTTAATGGATCCTGACTGTTTACTCTCAGAAACTGTAAGGTTGGTGTACTGTGTCCATCATCTCCAGAATAATGTATGTTATATTAGCGGCTAATGACGTTAATAGAGCCTCCCGATGTGCGAGTGGGATGTCCATTTGTGAGCCTTGTCCATTTTGAGAAAGTGTTTTGTGCTCAAAATGTGATTGTGAGCGGGAAAGACTACGGCCTCGCGTTTCCTATAACCGGGGAGATGGTCTGTTTTTTTGTGAATTTAGTAAATTGTTTTTCTTTGTGTTTCTATCTATACTGTATATACACAATACTTAGGCATTGGTATTTGCATCATCATGACCTGAATTTATAATGTACCGTTATACCTGATATAAAGTTTTGGGTTTGATGCACAGACGCGTGATTAAACCTCAGAAAGTCAAGACCTAAACCCTGCAGAAGACCTTTGGGAAAATTGAAGCATTAACTACATCACCCAGCATCAATTCCTGACCTCTTACAATGAAAAGCCCATTTGGGTCAACCACCAGTTCTCATTCCTCCTCACGAGTCGAACGAGTGCAGATTCACCCATGGCATTTCAAGAACTTTAAAACGTTCATGGTCTCACAGTCTGTCATTTATACATAAGAAATGAGGAAAAACTTGACAGTTTTTTTTTCAGGCCAAACTAAAGCTGCTAAATTCAGTATTCAGCATGTTCCCTGAGTTTGAACCCATGACCTTTTGCGCTGCTAACACAATGCACTACCACTGAGCTACACAGGAGCATTTTTCCCAATTTTATTTTTTGGAGCGCTTTTTACAGTACACAACAAGGTTTGATATTTAAAGTTGAGATAAGTACCTAATTTGTATTATTTACTCCTTTTTGTTGACATAATTGTCATCTAGACCAGGGATTTTCAAACTGTTTAATGCCAAGGACCCCCAAATATCATGAACTTTAATTAGAGACTCCCCCGCATTTTGGAACTGATCTCTGCGATGTTACTAGGTCCCTTTCCTGGGATCAATCCTGGGGTGTTTGCATTGACATTAAATTAACTTTTAAGGCACTTGAGGGATCAGCACACTGTGTGAAAGGGGGTGAGTGACATAAAGGGGCACTGTATTAAAGCAACACTATGTAGTTTTTTTACCTTTAAATAATGTTTCTAAAATTATTTCAGTGATAGAACAACTTTTAACTGGACAAATTGTACTGTTGCTGCAACCTGAGCAACCTCCTAGCTGCTACAAGAACACTCTGAAAGTGGCGGTGGAGGGTAGAGCACACAGCCCCTCCCCCTGCCTGCAGAAGAGTGTCTGATACCAGGCACTGTTGCGCTCTTCAACCACATGGGGGAGCTGTAAGAAATTCGTGAGATCAGGTTATAAGGACCTATTTTGTACTTGTTAAATGTTAGGGGTACATTTAATTGTACCTTTAAATGTACACAATAGGTCCTTAAGGTACAGTTATGTACCCAAAAAGGTGCAATATTGTATTATGTTTTGTATACTTGTAAAAAAGTAAAAAATTACAAGCTTGGTCAAGTATGCAACTTATAGTGACCTCTGCATTTAATCCGTCCCATTGAGTACACACACACTGCAAGTCAGGAACACACACACCCGGAGCAGTGGGCAGCTATCCCACCGCCTGGGAGCAATTAGGGTAAGGTGCCTTGCTCAAGGGCACCACAGTCGCAACCGGGTTACAAGCGTGACTCTCTAACCACTAGGCTACAACTGCCCCTCTGCCCCAATGGTACTAAACTGAACCTTAGAGGGCCACCTAGCGACAGAAAAAGTAGTTTTGTACTTTTTTTTTCTGACAGTGTATATGTATGTAGCAAAAAAGGAGAAATGAAAATGAACACTTCAGACATTAAACAGTAATAATGTTTGCTTTGTCTTTTTGCTTTAAAATTTTCTGAGGACCGCCTAGATCCTCCTGCAGGGCCTCTGGCCTCCCCGGACCCCAGCTTGAAAACCCCTGAAAATGTATGTTTAAAAACCAAGTCCTTGTTTGAAAGCATAAACGCTGCGCACCGATATTGTGCATTCAATCTTGTATTCTGCTTCAAACCCGTCAGCCTTGAACTATCAGAGGCCAGTTTCCCTTGACATCTGCTTTCACTAGAGCTGTCGGAATGAGTTTTGTTAAGACCTTAATATTAACTCAAGATAAAAATGCTATTCTTTTTAATAAAGAGCAAGGCCATCTTCGCACTCGCTACCCATTGTGCTCTCTTACCATATCTCCTATCGCGCTGAAATAAGGAACGCACATTTTCTGATTAGTTTGGAGCTTGGCTATAAACATTCATCTAGAAAACTTCAACAAACACATGTTTTCTCACAATAAAATAGAAACAGTCTTTTCACCATCCGCCATATGGTCTTTCACTTATTGTGATGGAACAGAGCCGGAGATTTAATTGAAATGAATATTAAAAAAGTGCTGTTTCCTTTCTTATTGAGAAAATGTGTTAAAACTAGTCAGATTGCAACTTAAGAGTCTTTGATCTCACCAAGGGGGGAGATGAAATGTGTACGGAGAAAGATAAAGATGAGCTCTTTCGGTTTTCTCTGGCTCTCATCACTCCTCCATCTTGTGGCTGTGATTATTTATTTTGCCTGTCTGACCTAAATCCTCATGGGAACTTCCCTGGATGAGATAAGAAGATAAGACCATATGAGTGAAGTATATACCCCGTGCCATTGCCATAGGGCTCTCCATTAAATTGAGACGTGTCTGTTGAGTGGTCTTATCCCAGTGAGACCGACTCTCTGCATTGCCTATGGCTGTACCACTGTATGCTGGGTTGCATACACAGCCCATAATGGAGGTTAAGTGAGCTTCAGGCTTTCCCAAATCTTCTTCCACTCTCACTCTTTCTCTTTATGCTAAAAGATAAAACTGTCTTTGAAGGGTGAAAGCTTTCCCAAATCTTCTTCCACTCTCACACTTTCTCTTTATGCTAAAATATAAATCTGTCTGTAAAGGGTGAAAGGCTGTAGTTAAGCCCTGAAGAAGGAGAGTATGTGTAGTACACACATATAATCAACTTGAAATAAATGCATATATATGATTTTAGTAAACATTCGTTAATGTTGTGGTGGGTGGATGGATAAATGTATTGTTTGGGTGGATGGATTGTTGGATGGATAGATTGGATGGGTGGATTGATGGATTGTTGGTTGAATGGGTGGATTGTTGTATGGATGGATGAATGGATGGATTGTTGGTTGTATGTTTGGTTGGTTGGTTGGTTGGAAGAATTTTGGTTGGTTGATTAGATGGTTGTTGGTTGGTTGGATGGATGGATGGATGGATTGTTGAATAGATTGATTGATTGGATTGTTGGATGTATAGATTGTTGGATAGGCGGAAGGTTGGTTGGCTGGTTGGTTGGATGGAGGGATGAATGGATTGTTGGTTGGATCATGGTTGGTTGGTTGGTTGGTTGGTTGGTTGCTTGGTTGGTTGGATGGATTGTTGGTTGTTTGGTTTGGTTGTTTGTATGGATGGTTGGATTGTTGGATGGATGGATTGTTTGATAGACGGAAGGTTGGTTGGCTGGTTGGTTGGATGGAGGGATGAATGGATTGTTGGTTGGATCATGGCTGGTTGGTTGGTTGGTTGGTTGGTTGCTTGGTTGGTTGGATGGTTGCTTGGTTGGTTGCTTGGTTGGTTGGATGGATTGTTGGTTGTTTGGTTTGGTTGTTTGTATGGATGGTTGGATTGTTGGATGGATGGATGGATGGATGGATTGTTGAATAGATTGATTGATTGGATTGTTGGATGTATAGATTGTTGGATAGACGGAAGGTTGGTTGGCTGGTTGGTTGGTTGGATGGAGGGATGAATGGATTGTTGGTTGGATCATGGTTGGTTGCTTGGTTGGTTGCTTGGTTGGTTGGAAGGATTGTTGGTTGGTTGTTTGGTTTGGTTGTTTGTATGGATGGTTGGATTGTTGGATGGATGGATGGATTGTTTGATAGACGGAAGGTTGGTTGGCTGGTTGGTTGGATGGAGGGATGAATGGATTGTTGGTTGGATCATGGCTGGCTGGTTGGTTGGATGGTTGCTTGGTTGGTTGTTTGGTTTGGTTGTTTGTATGGATGGATGGATTGTTGGATGGATGGATTGTTGGATGGATTGTTGATTGGGTGAATGGTTGGTTGGATGGATTTTTGGTTGGTTGGTTAGTTGGAAGGATGGATAGATTGTTGGTTGGATAGATGGATTGATTGATTGATTGATGGATTGTTGATTGGGTGAATGGTTGGTTGGATGGATTGTTGGTTGAATGGATAGTTGGATGGTTGGATAGGTAGGATGGTTGGATGTGTAGATTGGTAGATAGATGGAAGGTTGGTTGGATGAATAGTTCGGTGGATGGATTGTTGGATGAATAGGTTGGTTGAATGGATTGTTGGATAGGTAGGATGGTTGGATGTATAGATTGGTAGATAGATGGAATGTTGGTTGGTTGGATGAATAGTTGGGTGGATGGATTGTTGGATGTGTAAATGGATTGTTAAATTGATAGATTGTTAGATAGATGGAAAGTTGGTTGGATGAATTGTTGGATGTATAGATGGATTGTTATATTTATAGATTAGTAGATAGATAGAAGGTTGGTTGGATGAATTGATGGATGGATGGTTGATTGGATGTATGGATAATTAGATTGATGGTTGAATGGATTGTTGGATGATTGGATAGATAGATAGATTGTTGGATGTATAGATTGGTGGATGGATAGATGGATGATTGGATTGTTGGTCGGATTGTTGGTTGGATTGTTGGACGGATGGTTGGTTGAATTGTTGGTTGGATGAATGGATGTTTGATGCAGGGCACTGGGGTGTTTTGTAATAGATTGATTAGTTCAGTGAGGATGTAGCTGCCCCAGTCCCAACCTTTAACCCAGAAAATAAAAAGTTGCCTCCTTGAATTAAAAAAAGATATAAAAGTATTAAAGAATTAGAACATGGAAAGCAATATATACAAATATAATTAAGTGTAATTTTTCTGATTGCCTGAATTTGATGTCTTTTTTTCTCTAGTTCGTAATTATACCATCTATCTAATCGAACTTTAGAAAAACCAGAAGCCAATTTTTATGTTTAAGAACCAGTAATGTAGTTTCAACAACCTTTTTAATCTCGTAAGTTAAGATGCCAATAAAACCATAAAGGATTAGTGCAAAAGAGGGTCCTTGATCCTGATAACCATTTAAGAAGTCTTTCCTTTTCAGACTTGAGTGCATATTGAAAAAACGGCAAACAAAAGCCAGGCAGCCATTTTGTCTTGCGTTCACTCGGCGTGTGGTAGATCCAGAGACTGAAAGCAGATGAATTTATTATGTGCAGCTGAGCTCTAAACAGAGAGGCAGAGGTAGAAAATGAGAGAGGAATACAAAAAGATTGAAAAACATGGCACAGATTGTGCTGTGGGAGTTTAAGCACATTAAAACAATCGAGGGGTGGCATTTTGTTTTGGCACACCGTTGCACCGGAGCACATGCGGCTCAGAGAGCGACTGACGGCTGATAGCAGGGCATTGTTACGATATCAGAAATGGCATGAAAGAATGAAAGGATTGAAGAATAAGAGAAGGGGGTAAAGCAGCTTTAGGGGGATCAAAATGAGTTTTTTGCTTCTAGTTTGTCAGTTAGGTTTGAAGCCATCTTTTGCCTGAGTGAGTACTCCATATAGACGATTTTTTTTGCCACATACAGCTATAAAAAATAATAAAAATATTAAACAATAAAGCCCAAATATGATATGTTATAACGTGTAAAGGATAACGTGTTACCGTGTGTTATCAGTTTTGAGTGTTTGTTTTCCAGCCAATCAGAAACAAGCATTCCAACAAGGCCATAATAAGATAAAATATAATATATGTTGACATATTTTGATAGAAAATGTCAACATGGAAAGGCACTCAATGAGTGATTGCATTAGATCAACAGATAAAAACACTGGCAAGAGGTGCATCGGACAACTATCCCATTAAAAATATCAGATAAGAAGTGTAGATACAATAAGGGCAGGCGTAACAGAGCGCCTCATGAATAGTTAAGTGAGTGCAAAAAACAGTCATTTCACAGAAATGGAGGACCCCGTGTGCGCTCTTGACTTTAGGATGCCAATGGTTAAGCATAAAATAGCATAGCGGCGAATAAATTGTGCCAATATTGAGATGGGCTTGAAACAATGCGCTGCAATTGACTCGAGAGGTATTCAAAGAGAGCAGAAGGCCAGAATAAAAACGTCACACATCATAAAATATACCGAGCGTATCCAGTACGTGATGTACATTAAAGGGCAGCATATGTTGAAGAGCGGATGATTGAGGGACTTCAAGGATATTGCGGAGGGAAGGCCGGATACATACGTCTCTTACAGAATGAGTTATGAAGGGAAATGCGCTTTGCTTCTCTGACATTCACAGATAGGAGAAAATACACAGGATGAAATACAGACTGACAGAAAACAGATCGGTCTCCTATGGAGACAGAGGGGCAGAGGCTGAGATACATGACTGGGCATACAAGAGGGTCCTAGAAGTTGAGACATGTAGCCCTTACAGAATAACTTTTCCCGAAAATTGTGTCATTTTCAACAAGTATGACTTTGTTCAGCAAAAGTGAATGGTGAATGGAGACTATAAAAGCCAATACTAACATTCTGAAGCCAAATTATAGATTTGTACGAACACCAAATGAACCATAACTTATCCTTTGTGCAACATAAATATTGAGAGCCACTTTAGAAAAAACGAATATCTGTAAGTAATTTCTATTTTCCGCGCACAAAGCTATTCTACCAAACCTGTTGAAAGACCGTCATTTGGACGAGTTTTATGGCTTTGTGTCATTTTTGAATTGGCAATCCCCGGTCACCATTTACTTTCATCGTATGAGAAACAGCAATGTCAACATTCTGCAGCGTCAAAGTGCTCGTTTTGATTTCCACAGAGAGAAAAAAATCACCTGGCCTTACAATGACTCATAAATGATGACAGGTGTATATATATATTTTTTTTTGGGGGGGGACTATTTCTTTAACCTCTCTGTGCAATACCCTTGAAGATGCAGGACAGCTGTTAGCGAGTCGACGGCATGCACCGCCGTCTCACTATCATTCGTCTTAATCCACAGACGTTTCAAATGAGCACAGCCAAGTGTTGGATAAGTAGAGATTAACTCAGACTCTGAATGTTGTGAATGTCTGGAAACAGACACGCACAGCTCCTACAGCAACACTCATACTGTCAATATGTAGAAAATCTTTTTTGATGCTTTCACGGTTTTTCTGATGTTAACACACACACAGGCATCTTCCTCCCGCGGGGTGGATGCTTGGACGTGTCTGTGAAATACAGGTTGTGTGGTGTAGTAAGTGTTCAGATGTGATCAGATCTCATCTCAGCTCAGAAACACTGACAGGTTCTCACGTAGACCCTGCAGCTACGGTTTTGTTTTGCAATCCGACAAATGCACAAAACAACGATTTTTGAAGCAAGTTTGAGTAACGATTGTCCAGGTCAGGGTTATTTTGGTTGCTAAGGGTTTTTTTAACTTTATTTTCGAACGTAAGTGATGTGGCGTATTTTCCTTCTTTGTGCGAGACGTACGCTTCAATATCCAGCTGTAGAAAACAGTGTCGTGGGAGCACGCATAAAATATGATTTAAACAGTTATGGTAAAGATTTACTACACCTGTCATGTATGAACCAGTGTGAGGATGAAATTAAAAAGTGGCTTGATATATCAAATAAATATATATTTAATCATTTCGTCTTGTTGCTTGGGGGTGATGGGTATTAAATGTGCAAATATAAAGCACAGAGGCATACCAGTATCTTTACAATGGCGAAAGTCATTCGAGTGTTTGTTCATAGATAGACCAAGACTTTGTGTTTTTAACCTTTACAGGCATATGTTTAAAATGTCACAATTGTCCCTCTGGTGTGAGTTTTTTTTAATTGCAATTTTTAATTGACTTGCTTGAGTTTTTATGGCGACACATCAAGCTTCACAAGGTGTGACAGTCAGCAGCATCTTTCTCATTCAACACATTATAAGTTATTTGAACAAACCAGACTATTACATGTATTCAGTATTGTTTTTGTTTTATGAAAATATTATTATTCAGTAGATAAGACATGAGCTTATGAAATTATTTGCCTATTTTACAAAAAAAATTCAGTTAAAATATAACAAAAGTACGTTCAAACACATTAAGAACTGTTATAAACATTAACAAATAAGCGGTTCATGTCGTATATATTCTGTATTGTAATCACATTTTTGTAATAATATAGTAGCAAAATAAATAAACCGGTCAAACCGGCATAATATTAGTTGTTTTTGAATTACTATTGTATTTATTGTTCACTGGCAGTGTCTACACTGTAAAAAAAAAATCCGTAGAAATTGCAGCTGGGTTGCCGGTAATTTACCGTAGATTTAAATTTATGTTATTTACTGGCAACATTTTGTTCAAAGTTGAATGAACATTTAACATTTACAAGTCTTTGTCTTTACAGAGTAAAACTAAAAAAACAGCATCAAGCAAAACGTTTTGGGACCAAAATCTGAAGCAAAAAACAGAAAAAGGTTGATGATGATTTCTGGTTCCCAGAATGCTTTGCATGAGGCTGTTATTGTATACTTTATTCTGTAAAGATAAAGACTTGTTAATATTAAAAATTTATTTAACTTTGAACAAACTCTTGCCAGTAAATAACATACATTTAAATCTACGGTAAATTACCGGCAACCCAGCTGCAATAACATTGTAATTTCTACGGATTTTTTTTACAGTGTATGAAAGGTTTTACTGAATGGGTGTGTGGATAATGGATGCACGTTCGCCACATACACATTCGGTGCTCATGCTTGTATTAGGGTTAAAACAAATGTTTTGAAGATATTTACTGCGTTTGCACCAGCTGTTATGGCGACCCCAACTGCACAAATTATGACGGTCTTCCTGAATTTCATAATAAACATTAAAATGCCAGTTAAACCTGCAGACTCGTGTCCCTTGCAAAACGACTACTAGTAGCTTTAGTGGCTCACGGGAACTTTTACACAAAGGAGCTTAAAGATGGCGGCGCCCACATTAACGTCAAAAATAAGGTGTATATGGTTAGTGAGATCTCCTGGTACAGCTAATAGGTGCTTACATACAGCCATAAATCCAGAGGTGTAGATTTGGATTGAACATTGGAGGTGTTTGTGTAGCAGAGTTGGTAGAGCGTTGCATTTACAATGCAAAACATGTGGGTTTGATTCTCAGGGAACACAACTTCAATAACAACAGAGTCATTTTACAGTAGTTTATTTCTGATGAGCGAAGTAAATTATCTTGGTTCAGATATCATATCTAACGCATATCAATTACAACACTGAGCCAACATTACTGTGTAAAATTAATGTATACAATATTAGCACAGGTCCTTGAATTTTCGCCTGACTGCCAAACCACTCCACATAGCAGTGATCCATACTCGCCATCTCTACTCATCTATAGCAAATGAAAACATTTTATTTTCGCCAAGGTATTTGTTTCAGAAATCAATTTAGCCAGTAGCCAGAGCGATAAATAAATTAAGAGTTTGGTTCCAAAACAGTTTAGTTATGAAGGCTTAAATCAAAACAAACTAACTGCAAAAACTAGATTTTTGAAAAAAAGAGGTATCTCATTTTGGAACCAAACTCTTCAAATACAGACCGGAAGTTCACTTCGGTTCAGGTGTGTAACCGCAACAACGCATGTGCCTCCGATGAAACATCTATACCCATGCGTGAGTATGAACAAAACAACAATGGCGGCCTACAGGACTCTTTGTGCCATTCATTAACGCTTCTCCAAAAAAGTTTACAAAATTGTGGCTTTTTATTGTCCAGGGTGACTTGTAATAATAAATAATTTGTCTCACTGCTTGTTGCTTTTGCTGTATTGATTTGTTTGTATTTATCGCTCTGTAGAAGAATGGTTATGTGTGCAAGAGTATAGTGTTTCTTTACAAAGTAATATCGCCATCTACTGGCCTGGCTTACTTAATTCAGTGAATTTAGTCATGTTTGCCGATCCATGTAAGCGCAGATTGTTTGTACTGAGCTGTCAAAAAGTTTTTGTTTTTCACTACATCATTGTCATGTAAACCAATGTTATCTCACAAGAATTTGAACATATTTTACAAGTTTGCTAATTCGTATTAATTCATACGACCACATTCGTAAGTTTTGGTACGATTTGCAATGACCCCTGTAACGTTGGGGTTAGGTGCAGGGTTAGGGATTCGGTTTCTTTTTTTTTTTTTTCATGAGATTGAACGATTTTGCATGATTACCTTCGTATGATTTGATACGAATTAGCCAACTCGTAAAATATGTACGATTTCTCGTGAGATCAGGCTGTGTAAACATAGCCTCTACACTGTAAAAATCAACTTTAATTTACAATTCATTTAATCTTTTTGAATAGTGAGGAGTTGCTATTAATTATTACAAATTTAATTGAATTACCTTGTTATTCCAACACTATTTTTATCATTTATAGCAACTCCTTATTAGTCAAGTAAGTTTAAACTTAAAAATGTGCAACAAGGAATTTTTACAGTGTATGACTAACTAACGGCAAAACGAGCTCTGATATTTTTTGATATTCTGGGTCCCAGATGTGGCTTGGTCTATTATTAATGCAAGTCTATAAGAAAAATCTTTATAGACTGCCAGTATTATCATTCACCAGGCAAAATTCATAATTCCGATCACACAGGAAAGTAATGGCGCACCTCTTCTAGCTGCACAATATAATGCATCATCTGTGCCTGCAGCATTAGCATGTAGTCAGAGATGCACGGCTGAAGTTTAATGCTTGGAGCCAGGGCTGTTTTAAATACATAGCCTTGAATATGAGCAATAGTTGTGCTTGCTAGTTATAACAGGAATCTAAGCCTTCCATTTTAGTAATAGCCTATATTTGGTTCTTAGCAACATCTCAATTTTAACAAAAACAAGGGGTTTTTTTTCAAAAAAGCTTTTTTGTGCGTGCAATGGGGTTCTTTTGAAATTAATGTCTGGACAAAATATAAAAAGCTCTTTTTTGTTAATAATAGGATTTTTCAGAAACTAGTTAATTTGTGTAAATTGATGACTAATGTTAAGCAGGATGAACCGAAATAAATCCCTAAATATTTTATAAACTGGTGCATCATACAGAAAGCCCTTTGAGATACTAAAAGAGAACATCAGTGCATGTCATGAAGGATTTGTTTTATTAATTCATTGCAACAAACAAAACTGTCGGAGGAAAAGAGCCTGTTTTGCTGCCAGCCACGCAGGTGTTTAGCAACTCCACATGAACCTGGACAGCCAAACACACAGACACACACAGGCTTGTCTTAGGCTCAATTATTTATGCATGCAGTATCCAGGTAACCACTCCATCGGGGAGCGAAGACATCATCTAGTGAGTCCCACCGCTGAGACAGACCCAAACACACAGACGTCAAAGACAAACCAAGACATAATCTTCTGCAAACACTTTAATGCTAAACATACCAGTCTCTGTGGTTTAAACAATGACCTGAATGATACGGTCTGGTTTACCAAAATTTTGAAGAACTGTTCTTGTGGGACTAAGTGTATTTGGCCCAAATTGATCCTGAACAGGTTGCGTTCGAAATCTTTTTTTGGGGATATGAGCTTGTTCTTTCAGGCAACTCATTGATGGCAATCAGAGTGATTGGTCTGCATGACGCAGATTTTTCTTCAAATGTTCTCTCTCGATGCCCGAAAAAGAATCTCTTTTCCATTCATTTGGTTCACTGGACACATGCTATTATGGAAAAGAATCAATCCAACGATTTTCTTTGACAAGAAAAAACGCATAAGAGATTCGTGAAGAACGTGTCACGTGATAGACGTCATGTCTTTAATCTGCTAAATGGGGTGGCATATGAAGTATTCAGCTTTTCGTAAGAAAATTCACCATTTTAAACTTCAAACATGCACCCCAACTGTGTTAAGACATTTTTTCTACATTGTCAAAAAAAATGGTCAAAAAAAATCCCATGCTGTATCCTTTAAAAAAAAAAGGTCCTAATTTGTACAAATATGAGCCAGGAGAGAGCAGGGGTGAAAGTACAATTTTTCAGAAATACGTAATTTTAAAAGATAATGTTTTAGATAGATATATTTTTGCTGTGGTCAATAACTCACAAGTGTGCTCTATCAATGTCAGGTGGATTTTTGAAAAAATGTAAACCAAATTCAGTATAATTTCACTTTGAACATTGTTACTTTTGAGATTGTCAGCTGGGATGTAAGTAACACACAGGTGGATCAAAAGTAACACAACAGAAAAAGTAGGTTTTTGTGTTACACTTGTTTTTATTAAATATACATGACTGTGACCTTGTTAATATGTAACTGCAAACAGCGTTGTCGTTTATCTTTGCAAAAAATTATGAAACGAAGCCGTCAGTTTCATCAAATGTTTCAAAAGCAACCCGACAGTGCAAACTTAAATTGTTGAGAATAAAAAAAATTCAACAGTATGAACACAACGAAAATTAAATTCAATCTAATTAGAATAATATAATTTTTTTTACATAATGCAACAGTATTAGCAGTGGGACAAAGGTAACAATACTTTCGTCCCGACAGGAACTACAGTACTGACATTTAAACCCAAGTGACTTTTATTTTGAAAAACTCTGAGAAGGGAAACTTCAGGATGTATTAGTTCACTAAATAACATGTAGATTGGTCAGTAATGTAACACATGAAACGAAAAACACAACGCGTTATAAGGAATTTCGTTTCATGGTTGAAACCAAACAGCTTTCTGGACCTACACACGCAAAACGGTGACAAACAATGCGATATTTCTCAGCTCTGTTAAGGGTTGTGCGCTAAAGATGCTGTAGTTTGGAATGCAAATGTAATCAGGGCTCGGATTAAATCACTTTGTTACTTTCGCCTCTACTAATATGACCTTTTTATGGGCAAATGTGTACTTTTTGAAAGAGTACTGCCCCAGCTAGTGAGTATTTTTGGCCAATTTGTTTATGGACACCTGTTGGTACAAGTACAGCAGTTGAGATACTAATAAAGTCCATTGCAAATTACACGGCCAATCAGAACAGCGCATGTAAATATAGGAACCCATTGTTACTGCAAAGTGGAATATGGGTGGATTTGTATATACTGTAGTGAAGGAAGTGTAGAGGATGGCAAAAACTTACCAGGTCATACAAATAGAGACGTGTGCGTGTGCGTGTGCGTGTGTGTGTGTGTGTGTGTGTGTGTGTGTGTGTGTGTGTGTAATCCTCTTAGAGTGCAGTGGACTCAGTAGAGCTGATTTTCTGCATGTGGACAGATTTCAAGCCGCACGTCTCAATTATCATGATCTTTATAAAGCTTTTAAGGGCAGCTCAGCACTATATAACCTTCCTCTCTTTCTTTCTCTCACTCTCTCTCCTCTCTCGCTCTCTCACCTTAAGTCTGGTGGCTAAGTATAGTGGTGGAATGGTAAAAGAATATGGGAAATAATGGGATGAATCAGAAGTCAAGCTGGTGCTGATAATTATTATTATTTCAACAATGAGTCTTTTGTCAGTCCCTTGAAAACGTCCACCCACCTCTTACACTCGTGTGTGTCTTTTAATTTCCTCCCACACGAGCAGGGTTTGGTGCTTCGGGTGACACTGCAAGGAGGAGTCCATGAGCGAGAGAGGAAAAAATAGCAAAACATACAAGGTGTTGAAAGTTTTTAATAGCGGAACGGCAGGAGAGATGCAGTTCCAGTTATATACAGTAGCGCAAAATGGTTTACTTGGCTTTCACTGTCAGTCATTTACCTGGAAATCAGCTGATCTTTAAAAAGGTCATGCTTTATACTTTTCCTTTCGGTTTCAATTCTGTATCTTACGCTTATCTCCTCTACTGTATTCCTCATAAAAGTGGCTTGCAAGCATTTTGCTTTACTGCGCTATTGTTTTTATTCTGGGGTCTTCATTCTAATAAAACTGTAATAACGATACGCTGGAGGATTTTTTTCAAGGCTCAATGTTTTGGATTTAATTGCAAGTCATTTGTTTAGAGACATTACTCAGCAAACAAACACACAAGCACAGCAACACGAGCTTCGGATCAACGACAGCCGTTGAAAAGTAATTTTCTTACTGCAGTTTATTTTGTCTTCATTCTAATAAAATTGCAATTCAGATGGTTTGCTTTTTTGGGAAAGTTCCTCATTGAATTGCAAGTCGTTTGTTGAGAGATGCTACTTGACCAACAAACACAACTACAACGTGAGTGAATCTATTGCTAATTTTAAGTAAGTAGGGGAGGGGGGGCACAACCTAACGCTTTTTGGTTTTGGCTCAATCATTCAAAAAATATTTGAGTTTGATTCATTATATTTTTACACAAGCAACACACACATCTCTGCTACAAATGAACATTTGAAGTTTGTTTCTAGCACTTACTATTATTAGACAATTACACCAAACGTGACAGAAGTGCAAATGTTACAACTTACCCCAAAGGTGGGGTTAATTGTAACAGGCAGGGGGTTAGTTGTAACACTTGATAAAAAGTAAGTTTGCATGCAAATATTTCAATACTATTTTGTCTATATACTTGAAATGGATATTGTTTATATATCTGTCTATAATAGACAGGTATCCACACTGTATTCATTCATCCAGCCCTTTTCTTACAATAGTTCAATTATAAATGGATACAAATGTCTAAATATGTGAGAAAAAAAACTTTTTTTATATGTGACCCAGTCTGTAAAAACCATACTACAGTTTCAAAATCAAATTCTGAGATAATGAGCATCAAAGTCTGATTTTAGTCATTCATTTCATTATGATTTCAATCTTTGACGTGACCTTATTCAATCAATATTAAAGATATGAACAAAAATAAATTTGACACACGATTTTTGATAAGACAGGCACATTTATTTTGTTGGCAGCCAGCAATCATTCGTGTGTAGCCTGTTTAAAACAACAGCAAGAATTACGCTAACATTAGCGGTTTTCATATCGTAAGTGCTGATGGGTTAGTTGTAACACAGCTTTACAATTAACCCCGCTGGGTCAAAATATTTTCAAGCCCACCAAAAAAGTTGCTAAGAGCTGCAGACATATTTCAAAATGATGCTTTGTTTTAGTCAACAAGACACTGATTAATATGACATAGCATTGGATTTGGTATCTTACACACCCAACTTAGAAACCGAAAAAAACATACAATGAAAAAATGTACTTGCATGGCACCAAAACACTCGTTCATCAATAACTCTCTGGAATAACATTATACATTTCCAACAATTTACGCGAGATCATCTATTGGCAGCGTAAAAAAACTTGTGCAACAATGTAAACAGTCCGTGTTACAACTAACCCCGCGTTAGTGTTTGCCCCGCTCTCCCCCCATCCACCAACAGGGTAAAGGAGATACAGGTCGACAGGTGGAAATCTAAAGTAACAGCATGCAGTTGTGAAGCTATATTGTGATTGCTGGAAACATAACGGTTTTTAGACTCGGTTGTTGAAGTTGCTATCTTTTTTTAATCTATGTGATAAAACGCACTGATATATAACACACACACACACCGAGCAAACCACTTTCTCTCTCTTACTTAAACTCCTCTATCTTACCTGCTCTCAAGAGAATGAGAACATCGATAACAAAGACCCGTTTAATATCCAGCGTGCTAAAAACAAATGCAGAGACGGGACACACGCTGTGTGCTTATCTGCTTTTATCAAATAAAGAGTTGTTTTTCTCTTACATTCCTCCCCTTCATCTGATCTCTCTCCACCTCAATGCTGCGGTTGAATGACGACAGTGTTTTCATACATGTCTCCGATATTGTGTTAGTCCCACTAAGTTCCCTGCGTGTGCATGAGCTGTCATGCATCACGGTGGCCCGTGGCCCAGTTTCATCAAGATTCTCATTTTTTTAATCAGAAATGGACGTGTGACAACAAGTGTGTGGTTTTCAGGCACATCTGTTTGTTATCATTTGCTGGAAAGATGTCAGTTTGGTTTCTTTGGAAATAAACGGAAATTTGCAGGAATCTTGGAGGAAAATTGGAACTGCAGCTCCCCTAGTGGACAGCAGGTGTACTGCATGATGTCATTTCTTTTGAATCTTCCTCTTTTATTCATTGTATGCTGCTTTCTCTTTTACTTTGTCAGCCTCATAACTTATTATTACAATGTTTTATTGGCATGCCAGTGAACAAACCTGCTGTAAGAATTATTAGTGATGGCAATATCACATAATTCTCTTTCTTTCTCTCGCTCTCTCTCTCTCTGTGCCGCTGTCTTGCCCTACTACATCTCATCAGTCGCTTTGAGAGCAGCGGGGTTTACTAATTTTAGCATACCCACCCCAGCAGCAAGTCTTAGCAAGCTTTGCCTGTGAATACCTCATCAAACTGAGTCACACTGTAAAGAACCTTATCAATTCAGCTTTAAATGTCTAACTCCGGAGGGAAAGATAAGAAGCCATGGGATTTTACTCCTTGAAGCAGATTACCGGTCAGGGACGCCAGCAGTGGACATAACCTTAGATCATTCACCAAGAGCGAATTGCATCCACTGATAACTTAGTTTATTTGCACACGCCGTCTGCTTTGTTTTGCCTCTCGAGTCGAGATGAAATTATGCAAATTACAAACAAACACGTCCAGAAAATCTTGCAGGATGCCGTTACCTGTGGGTCGGTTTTGAGTGCTTGGATTAATAGGACATAAACAATAACATTGCATTTATATAAAAGGCTTTTGTGCTGGAGTGAATGGCGTGGAGTGAATGGCGCAGCGCAGGTACAATGTCAGAAAAAATGGCCAATAAATGGTCCCAAGTGTTTTGGATCTTTCAGAGATGACACATACATGTGAATACATATATAATAGATGCATTTTTTTCCTTGTTTTTCTAGATCACCCTTTACCACCACCAACACCAGGAGGACTAGCCAGCACCACCGGTGGAATAATTGGAGGGATCATTGCTGCTATAATCATTCTGTGTTTGATCGGCGCTGGTCTGGCAATGTACCGCAAACGCCGAATGAACATGGGGTCTGGAGAGTGAGTATTAACACACTTGTTAAATATTCATTGTATTCCCTCTTTCTCTCCTGCCGAGCTATTTTCATCTTTTCTGTTTATTTAACTTTCCCAACATCCCTTTGTGTTTCCCATCCAGAGGTCCTCCCAAACACAAGCCGCCTCCTCCGATGAAGTCAGGCAGCTCTACGGAAATGGTGAGCGGACCGTTTATCCCATCAGTCACCTCTCCGACTCTCGAATCTGACATCCTCTTTCAACTCGATGCATTTCAACCTCATTATACAAAATCGAGATGACTTACAGTTCTCAAGGCTACACGCGGCAATTAATACGGAGCCGGAGAAAAGAGGCATATGCATAAAGTACCGTAAAATAGGTCTTTGAATTTAAACCTTTGAAGAGAAAGCTCGAGACTAGAATGGAAGAAATCGCTGGTCTTAGAAATAGGGTAATTGCGTTTTTACTGCGGATAACAATTATTTTCTTTTCGCCGGGGTGGGTTTGAGACACACATTTGTATTATAAAGTATGTAAAAAGAAGCAGAGCGCAGCGAATGAGAATTTCAGATGTGGCCCTCAGGCTACATACGGGAGAGAAAGGGTTAACTCGGGGTAATGTGCATTGATCGAGGCTTAATGCTGAATGTGTGACTGAAGCTGATGGTGTGTGTTAGTGTGCGCATGTGAATGGGTTTGTGTGTATTCAGGGGGAACTAACCACGAACGCCTGAAGTGATGTTTTGAAGTGTCTTCCTTATTTGATTTGTCATTATTTTTTTATGCCGTTTGTATACAAGTGGGCAAAAGAATCACCATAATTTTCTTCCTCTGCAATATTTGTTGTTCCTTTTTTAATAGTGTTGACACCACAAAATGGACAAAAAATAGCATCAGTGTTTATTTGGTGACATTTTTGCCCTTAAAAGGCCAACAAATGAAGACTTTATACTGTAATTTTAGTAACAAAATATTTATTCATAAATAAATTGACACTAGCTGCTTTTCCATTACAGATTTGCACAAAACTTTAGCGTTATTGTCTAAATATCGACTAAAAACAAAATGACAACATTTCCATTAACCGATGTTATGCGAATGAAAAATACATTTCATTCCAAAAACGATGGCAATGGGTGTATTCAGCCTCATACAACGGCACGCAAACCGACATGCTTATTAAAATACAGAGAGAGCGACTGGACAGCATACAGAACAGTTGACTCTCGAATCGATCTCGCTGTATTTTAACGACATGCGCTTGTTGGTTCTTGTGACGTAGCATGAAGTTGACGAAATCTTCTCTGTCTTGTCCTTCAATCAAACATATCGTGCCATATTTAAAGAATCATCATGTAACTTTTACACAGGTGAGGTGACCTGTAAATGCGGTTTGTTTCCATTGCACTTTTGCGATATTTATTCCTCCTTCGAATTGCCTTCGTTTCGATATGTAAGAATTTATGCAAAATCGCTGTGTTTCCATTGGGTGCATTTTCAATTTGCGCAATTTAAAGGGTAATAGAAAAACGCAGCTATTGACAAAAGGCATGCAGGACACATTTCATTTAAAAGTGTTGTTTTAGATGCAAAAATGCTAAAAGAAAATTAATTGGAGGTTGCACTTAACTCTTTCCCCGCCATTGACGAGTTATCTCATCAATTAAAAGAAAACATTTGCATAAAAACGTATTCCTGATGAGTTTTTATGGTAATCTGTAATACCACGAATACCCAATTTATAAAAAGCTGAAGCAAAAAAAGTATTAACTTTACACTCCGTGTATGTTTTGATAATTGTTCTGAATCTGATCTCTAACAAAATTCCTTCACAAAAGTGCAATTTATTTAGCTTTTTGCTAAAAAAAATTTTATTTTTGAAGACAAATACCCATATTTAAACGTTTATAAGAAGAGGAAAAAAATATAGATAGGATAAAAGTTTTTTCCCCCCATTTTGTTTATTGTTTGTTTAAAAGCAGAGGGTCTGTTCCTTAATTTGATACATTTATATGTTTATATATTTTTTGAAGAAAATTATCCTGAAAGGCATTTTGTGAAACTTTTGTAAAAATCACAAAAAATGCTGGCGGGCAACTTTAAAAAAAAGGCTGGCGGGGAAAGAGTTAAAGGGATAGTACACCCCTTAAAATAAAAATGCATTAATTTCCTTGCCCTCATGTTGTTTTAAACCTGGATGAGATTCCTTATTTTGCTGGACACGGCAGATATTCGGATAAACATTGGTAAGCACACAGTTGATGGTACCTGTTGACTTCCATAGTAGGAAACACAAATACTATGATAGTCAATATACTGTCTACTTTGTGGTTACCATCATTTATCAAAATATCTTATTTTGTATTCAACAGAATAAAGAAATTCACACAGAACAACATGAGGATGAGTAAATGATGACACCTTTTTCATTTTTGGGTGAACTGTCCCTTTATAAACAATTCACCTTGGGCTATTGTATTCACAAAGCGTATGTTTAACCATCTGATGTGTTTGTGTGTATACAGCTTAATAAATCACAGGACAAGGCCACAACCATCACTGAAACCCAACCACTCAGCAACTACGAACCCAACTACTATGAAACCAACTCAGCTGAACCGGTTACAGTAAGAGCCCTCATTACAAACTCTTAAACCTTAAAGGTTTATTACATATATACTTTTAACATATTTAAGTGTACATCCATCACTCCAAGGTGGATTTCTTTTCATTGCTTTTGATTCGAATGAATGACTTAGCACTAATAATATTACCATTTCAGACTGAAATTGGTCTTAAAGGGACACTACACTTTTTTTTGAAAATATGCTAATTTTCCAGCTCCCTTAGAGTTAAACATTTGATTTTTATCGTTTTGGAATCCATTCAGCTGATCTCCGGGTCTGGCGCTACCACTTTTAGCAGCTGAAAATAGTCCCCTTAGTAACTTTCAATAGCAGGGGACTATTTTCGGGCAGTGCGTAATAACATTGAGCCATGTTAAGGCAGCAAAGTCATTGATTATTACGCCAAAATAAAAGTATAGTTCCTAGCCTTAACGGTCTAATCAGATTCTATGGATTAAAGATTCTATGCTAAAAGTGGTACCGCCAGACTCAGAAATCAGCTAAATGAATTCCAAAATGATAAAAATCAAATGTTTAACAAATGTTTAGGGAAAATTAGCATATTTTAAAAAAGTGGAGTGTCCCTTTAAAGGGATAGTTCACCCAAAAATTAAAATTGTGTCATTATTTACTCACCATCATGTTCTTAACATGTATTAGTTTGTATAACACAAAAGAAGATATTTTGATAAATGATGGTAAGCACACAGTTAGTGGCACCCATTGACTTACATAGTATTTGTTTTATTTTCTACTGTGGAAGTCAATGGGTACCATCAGCTTTGTACTTGCCATCATTTATCATCATCATCTTTTGTGTTCAACAGGAGAAAAAAACTTGTACAGGTTAAGAAAAACATGATGGTAAGTAAAAGATGACATAATTTTTTGGTGAACTATCTCTTCAAGTCAAAATAAAATAATGTCCTCACTCTTTAATGGGTACCAAAGACATCTTACCCAGGCATGCTTATGGCGAAAGCTTGTGAATTACAGCGATGTGCGGTTTCCTCTAACAGTGCCAAAGGCTTTTTTATGTGGATTAATATGATGAGCCGGTTATTTCATCAGCTGTGATAACCGTAAAGCCAATTACTACAGCGTAAGGCCAGACACAGACACGTACCTTTATGATATGGCCCCTAAGGGGACAGTATTTTTTTGGTGCTTTTAATAAAATCCTGTCTTTATTGTCCTGGCTGATGCCGCCAAGCCAGTCGCTAAGAAATTCCCATGAATAACTTTTATAAGAGGGGTGTAATTAAAATTACTCTCTTACCCTAAAAAGAATCACATTTTGTATTCTTTCTCCATCATACAAAGGTTAAATGAACGGGGTGCTCTTGTCGGCTCTTCATAACTTTGAATAAAACGTTTACCTTTCATAATTAGAAACCAGCTGATAGACATACACAAGAGATATCATCACGCTATATTGGGATTTTCGAAATTAAATTTTGATTCTGGAGGTGAGGTGGCACATCAGACGGTTTTATCTGCTGAATCTTCATTCGGTATCAATTAACTCTAATAAATAAGAACGTGCGCATCACTTCTGAAGCTATTATACCAATGCTTAATGGCCAATTGAGGAACTATTAAATGGGCATTAGTACCACCTCAGTGATCGTAATGAATTGTGAATGCGTATACGTGCGGCATGTTGCATCACGTCTACGTCGGATACACCCGACAAAACCAAATCGCTCTCAGCAGGCTGTCTGCAATAAAATGATGTTATTTACAAGATTTTATCATTATTTACCCAAGTTTTTACAAGCGAGAGATCTCACACGCAACAACTCAAAACTGATCTGACTTCAGTTGCCTGCATTTACATTTCGTTTATGCATTTGAGGTTTTATCCAAAGTGACTTATAGTGCATTTAAAGTACTGTATGTGTTTTATCAGTTTGACTTGACGTTTATGAATTTGGCAGATGCTTTTATCCAAATGACTTATAGTGCATTCAAGCTATACATTTTTTATCAGGTATATGTGTTCACTAGAGATCAAACACATGACCTTTTGCAATGAGTTGACCTCCAGTATGCAGTCAAAAAAGAAATGCTGGCTTACTTTCAACCCAGCATTGGGGCCATAAAGGGATGAACCTAACCCAATGGGTTGTAATGGTTTTGTTTAAAGGGGACATATACAGTATCATGAAAATTCATTTTAAAGTGCTATAATTGGGTCCCCAGTGCTTCTATCAACCTAGAAAATGTGAAAAAGATCAACCCAGTAACTTAGTTTTGAGATGTGAAAAATAGTTCATTGAAATTGAGCTCCCCTTGTGATGTCAGAAGGGGATTTTATTATAATAATTCCGCCTCTTTATCTGCATTATCCAACCATGGCACTGCCATTTAGTGCAGAGATCATCTTTTTTTGCTTTTTAAAGGACACACCCAAAAAAAATGCAAATTATTTTGCTCACACCTACAAAGTGGCAATTTTTATCATTTTAATAATTATCTATATGATATTTTGTGCTGAAACTTTACATACGCACCCTGGGGACACCAAAGATTTATTTTACATCTTATAAAAGTCTTGTGAAATGTCCCTTTAAACTCATTGATTCAACTTTAAGCATTTTCAGGGTTAATATAATCCAAAAGCTAATCCCTTTTTGGCCCAAAGCTGGATTAAATATTACCCAGAAACAGTATTGTTCCTTAAAACGAAATGAACTCCAATCTATGCTTCTGCTTGTTTCTTTATCAGGACCTAGATGACGACACCGGCCCTCCGGCTAATGGCGGCACCTCAAATGCCTGGAACGGTTCAGAACATCTTCCCGAAAAAGAAGATTCGGCCGATGAGAGCCTTCCACCGTACGCAGCCGGCAACCAGGAAGGTAACCACGGCTCTGGTGCCAACATAGCCCGCGAAGAAAGTTTCGTGTCACAGCCGATGTTGGTCTAAAGTCGCGGGCCGTGTCTGTGATTTGCACTGCCACCGTCCTGCCCTGCCGCGGTCGCCCGTAACAGCACAGCAGTCCAGTCGGGAAACACGCATGGAAAACCACTCAGCCGGGGGATATTTCTCTTTTAAAATGCCTAATCGTACTTTTACCTAATCTTATGGTTTTGTGGATGGTCCTTGAAAGATATTTATAATATTTGGACCAAAATGTTTTTCGCTTATCTCTGTAAAGTTGTGCATATACTTCAACTAAGATGAAAGAATACGTCACTAACAAAGCAAAACCATGAGAATAGGTAATGAATCACTGTTTTGAGGTACTATGTTATAATTTAATTCTGGTTAACTTAAAATAATACTGATTGAACAGTGTACCTATTTAATTTTGAGCTCTACTAAAAGGTCTAAATATACAAATTTGCTTTGAGTATTTTAAAATACACTGCATATACTGTCAAACGCGCAATGCTTATGTTTCTTATACGTCAAGTTTATTTTGCGGTCTTGATGTGTAGTGCTTTTTTAATCTTGGATAGCTTTCGTCGGTCGTGCGTTTTAACTTATGTGATGAGGGCAACCTTCCTGTGGTATATGCAATGTATTTTACATGCAGCAAAAATGTATTTTTATATTTTCTATTGATGTCATTTTAATCGATAACGTCACCTAAAAAAATGTACGTTAATGCATTATTTTCTTATTTCGTTTCTTGGATTGCTCGCACTGCTAATTGTTTTGGAAAAGTACTACCAAATAAGTTCTGTAAATATTTTAAGGAAATAATATATATATATATATATACTGTATCGCCAAACTAACTTGTGCTCAGAAGAAGAAGAAGAAAGAAAATGCAAACAAATCCAAAAATAACAGCGGGGTGCGAAACGAAAAGGTGTACTTTTTTCCTAAATTGATTTTAACGGGTATTACTAAAGTCTGCTGATGTTTTACTTCTTGACTTGTGTGGATTTTGTTACTGTATAATCTGCATGGCATGGTTGGTCGCTTTTCTAAAAACAGTGGGCGTCTGTCACTTCGCTTCTCTATTTTCTGCCCTATAACAAGCACAATCTCGTAGTATAAAGCCGTTGAGGGGTAAAGAGGAGTTTTTTGCGAGAGTTTTGCTGATCATTTCTGCCTTTTGAATGCCAACATTACCATTAATATTGAAATACACTGTGCATCATGACATAAGCATGACCACAGCTCACGATCGTCTCTATTTAACTCAATGCTGCTGCTATTGCTTTCGTATTTGCCATCTTCAAAATGCGTCTAAGTTGCATTTACTGTAGTAAAGATCAAAACTAAAAACCTTGTTTTTAAGGATAGATCATGCAAAAAGTCCAAATCAGTCCAAAATTGCTGTATAGTGAAAGTGAATGGTGACCGGGCTGTCAAGTTTCAAACATGTTTACAAATGAGATTTTTAAATTATAGCACACGTTTTATGAGAGGCTATTACAGGGCTTTTATTATGTTTATTGTTATTATTAAAACTTTAAAGCGGTTACTATTCACTTTGACCATAGGCAAAGTTTGGGGTCTAGGGGGGGCAGTGCCCCCCCTGGCCAGAGCCAATTGTGTTTTTGTTTGAGCTATTAATGAAATATAAATATAAGAATTCATATATTATGTGTCTACTTTTTATATTTTAATGGGTAGACTGAGTAACTAAAGGTTAAAGTAGTTTGAATTCATTTAAGCCATATTTAAAAAACTTGAAAGCGGTCACTATTCACTTTGACCATAGGTAAAGTTTGGGGGTGCAGGGGGGCATTGCCCCCCCCAGCCCAGAGCCAATTGTGTTTTTCTTTGAACTATTAATGAAATATAAATATAAGAATTCATTTATTATTTCTCTACTCTTTATATTTTAATGGGTAGACTGAGTAACTTAAGTTTAAAGTAGTTTTAATTCATTTAAGCCATTTAAGAGCAACACTCTTCTGCTAATCTCAAAATATTGCAGTGCCTCCCAAGCACAAACGCCAAGCTCCGCCTGTGACTTTGATTGATTGAAAATAAAAACAGAAAATCACATAGGATTTAAAATGACATGAGGGTGAGAAAATTATTATTTACTACGTGCATTAGGTGAATTTCATTTCAGGGATAGATTTGGGACTCATTTTTTTTATAAATAATCCTTGTTGTTCATCCCTGGCCTTCTCGAATGGCATGGCAAACACTTTCATTACCGTTTTCATCGCTGTTTACTCTTCACTTTTGAATGTAATCTTTGCACATCCACTTACACCTGTCAATAGATTATAGTGTTGTAGCATCTGAATACATGGCCGTAATTGTGCCAAAGAGATCACGGTTGCACTGATTGTATTAAACACCATTGGGGATGACAGTTTGCAGGTTATAGAGGTGCTGAATGAAATGAACGGACCCTGTTGGTGTCCTGGAGTGAAAACTTAAACATTCACAAAGCACATAAAACACTGCTCCTCTTCATGTGGGTGAATAGATCAAAAGATACGACAGACAGACAGATCGATGGATGAGTGGTTCCACTAGATGAATTAATAACCACTTCTCCTTTTTGATTATCCTTGGATCACATTCACTGCCCGATTTTCTGGCCTGTTAGACATTAAAATTACCAATTCTGTTGAAAGGTTTATTCTGTCGGTCGTTTCGTTTTTATCTGAGCTGTGGTCTTAACACTGATGCTTCTGATAAAGGGGATGTGTGTCTGCATGCTGCATGAAGTTTGGGGTTAGCTTACGTTATTCTCGCGTGCAATTCTGCTGTCCACACAACCGTCATTTTGCTTAAATGGTGCAGTATTACACAATCACCAAGTTATACACTCATCCATAAGGGTTTCTGTGTCTTAAACTGTGATTCTTTAAGGTATGTTTGATTATTTTTTTTATTTAATTATCGCTTTTTGTATTTTCAAGTGTCTAATATATTTGTTACACTTTGGGTTGTGTGATGTTTATCGGTTCTTATGTGAAACTATATGCCATTTTAGATTTTAAGGACAATCAACATTATGTAAAATTGAATGCTAACAAATTTTCGGCCTCTTAACCGAGTTTCTTTTTGTTTACTCAATGGCTTCTGTCATTTCTCAAATCTGTTCTCCAGCAAAACAAACACAGCTGCTGTATTTGAAATAAGTTCATTAGAAATCATATCATTTAAACTGAGATCATCCTGGTTTCATGATTCATCTGTCATGTGTTTGCTTCTGCGCTGCCCTGTCGTCATCATCAGACCAGATGTGCCTTTTTTTCTTGTTTTAAACCATTTTACTCTCACTTTTGTTTTGCTTGAGAAAACGTGATGGACCATTGATTATATGTTGACCACAAATGAACGAATTGTGACTTTTTTGCATCTTAATTTTTCCCTATCAGAATTATTTTATATGCATTAGTAACTTGTTCTATGTTTTTTGGCTCATTGTGATGTCTAATAAACTATAAACCAAACCTCCAGTTTTGTATTGTCTTTTTTACACAGTACCTTTGTATATTTCAAAGATCCCTTATTACATTGCTAAAAAAATAATGTCATTTTGTGTATTTGGTGTAATGCAATGTGTTTGTGTGGTTATGGTTAAAAAAAACACATTATTTTCCACATATCATACATTATTGTTGCTCCTCTATGCCCTGCCTCCCTGAAACACGTACATTTTGTACAAAACTCATAATTCTGAAAAGCACTGTGTCCTCGATTGCTAGCTATAGTTTAAAATTACAGAAAAAAATATTTTTTATCATGGAAAATTTCTGTAATTTATTGTGCCCATTATTTTACGGTATTTTTCCGGCACTCCAGCTGCCAGAATTTTAGTTTATGGATTTTTAGGGGTCAAGCCCAGAATGGGCGAAGACCCCTATTGTTTCTGTTAGTTTTCTTTTTCTTTTTCTTTTTCTTCCTCCGCCATTGCGGTCTATGGCAGCCTATAGAACCGTACGTAGGAAAGTTATGAAATTTGGCACACTGATAGAGGACTGTCCAAAAAGTCTCCACAGCAAATTTGAAGTCTGTATCTCTAACCCGCTAGCGCCACCAACAGTCCAAATTTGCACTTATGTATTTGCCTATAACTTCTGACCCGTAAGTCCTAGACACTAAATTCTTGTATCCTCTGATTCCTTGGCTCAAGACGATTCGATTGGACCCTATGACGTCATTTTCCGTCATGAAAAATTTTCCGCCATTTTGATTTATTCATAAAACCTACTTTTGCGAACTTGTCCTAGAGCTTTTGCCCAATTGCCACGAAAAATGGTATGTAGCATCTAGAGACACTCAGGGCAAAAAGTTATTAAAAGAATTTTGATAAACCATTCCGTTTTCGTATAGCGCGTCAACAAATTTTACGTAGAGCCCAAAAAACAGGTTTTAGTGTGTATCTTCGCCAATCTTATGTCTATTGACGCCACACTTGGTAGTTGTGATGCCAGTGAGGATCTGAGGGGGCATGCAGAGTTTCGTCACAGCACCACCTAGTGGTCATACGAATGTTGTGCATGCTTATAACTTTGGTTCTGATCTGTGTTTTTTCACGGGACTTGTTTCGCTGAAGTCCAGAATAGTTGCAGAGTCCAACCTTACCAAACATGCCAGATTTCGCCTTACGGTTAGCCCTGCGCAGCAAAACAGCACTTAAAAAACACGCGCGAATATCTCCGCGAGCGTAATTCTGATCGACTCGAAAACATCATAGGAAGAATATTGCATTACCTTCTGAACAAAAAGTTCTATTGGCGTTGTATTAAAATTTTCATCAGAAATGGCCGAAAATTGCAAAAAACGAAAAATTACCTTTAAATTTTCTGTTTTTACACATAAATGGTTATAACTTCGTAACGCAAAGAGATTTTTTCACCATATTTGATACGCTGATGTACGACCACAGTCTGAGGCTACACAAAAAAAATTGTATGCTTGCACCACTAGTTGGCCTTATAATTGAATAAAACCTTTGAAATCAAGCCACCCTATGGTCATACAACTGTTTCTTCACTAAACTAAAGTGTATAGTCATAAAACTAGCAAGATGTAACACATTTATGACCTGAGGTTGCATGCACGAATTTTGTCATTGCGCCACCTACTGGTTTTGAGACAGAATATGGCATTTTTTTGGCCTAAAACTACTGCAACAACACATCTAAAACCATGAGTCATCATGGATTATTCCTTTCATGGCTTTGACTATAATCACTAGTGGATGTCCATTTACTCTCTAGCAACCAATGAGAATACCTTATCAACTGTTTTTGCAAGAGTTTTTTCTCTGCGTCAGAACATCGCAGAGACATGGGGATGGTCTCTTTTGACTCTTTTAACTTGTTGTAACATGTTGTGACCCATGTTTGCCCACTGTAAGCATCACATACATGTCCTTCAGTGCTCTAATGTCCCATGATTGTCAATAACCGAAGGACAGTTGCAGTAGACAAGAACATAGATTATTTTTGTTGATTACTTTGCATTTTTTCATCTGAAATCATTAGGTTTACCTAAGTTCTTCAGTCTGCTTATCCATACGCAACTTTACATCCTTCTGTGCCCTTTTCGGCTTGACCCCGGTGATTGCTGCTTGCAGCTATATTTTTTACAGTGTTATTGTAAAATTGCAGAAAATGTTTTTTTTTGTCGACCTAATACGGAAAAATTCTGTAATTTATTGTGCCTGTTATTTTACGGTATTTTTTGGGGGCACTCCAGCTGCCAGAATTTTACAGGTTTTTTCCTGATTTTTTTACAGTGTTAATGTAAAATTGCAGAAAATTTATTTTTTGTTGACCTATTACATAAAATTTCTATAATTTATTGTGACCGTTATTTTACGGTATTTTTTTGGGCACTCCAGCTGCCAGAATTTTACAGTTTTTTTACAGTGTTGATGTAAAATTGCTAAAATGTATTTTTGTATACCTATTACAGAAAATTTCTGTAATTTATTGTTCCTATTATTTGACGATATTTTTCCGGCACTCCAGCTGCCAGAATTTTACAGCTTTTTAAGGATTTTTTTTTACAGTGTTAATGTAAAATTGCAGAAACATTTATTTTTTGTCGACCTATTACGGAAAATTTCTGTAATTTATTGTGACTGTTATTTTACGGTATTTTTGGGGGGCACTCCAGCTGCCAGAATTTTAGTTTTTTTTCCGGATTTTTTTTAAAGTGTTAATGTAAAATTTATTTTTTGTTGACCAATTATAGAAAATTTCTATAATTTATTGTGACCGTTATTTTACGGATTTTTTTTTGGGGCATTCCAGCTGCCAGAATTTTACAGTTCTTTTACAGTGTTAATGGAAAATTGCTAAAATGTATTTTTGTAGACCTATTACAGAAAATTTCTGTAATTTATTGTTCCTATTATTTGACGATATTTTTCCGGCACTCCAGCTGCCAGAATTTTACAGCTTTTTAAGGATTTTTTTTACAGTGTTAATGTAAAATTGCAGAAACATTTATTTTTTGTCGACCTATTACGGAAAATTTCTGTAATTTATTGTGCCTGTTATTTTACGGTATTTTTGGGGGGCACTCCAGCTGCCAGAATTTTAGTTTTTTTTCCGGATTTTTTTTAAAGTGTTAATGTAAAATTTATTTTTTGTTGACCAATTATAGAAAATTTCTATAATTTATTGTGACCGTTATTTTACGGATTTTTTTTGGGCATTCCAGCTGCCAGAATTTTACAGTTCTTTTACAGTGTTAATGTAAAATTGCTAAAATGTTTTTTTGTAGACCTATTACAGAAAATTTCTGTAATTTATTGTTCCTATTATTTGACGATATTTTTCCGGCACTCCAGCTGCCAGAATTTTACAGCTTTTTAAGGATTTTTTTTACAGTGTTAATGTAAAATTTCACAACAAAATGTATTTTTGTAGACCTATTACAGATAATTTCTGTAATTTATGGTGCCCGTTATTTTACGGTATTTTTCTGGAACCCCAGCTGCTGGAATTTAAAAAATTTTAAAGTATGTTGTGATTGGCCTGAATACCTCTGACGTCAGCTGGAAATGTGCTGCTTCTTACCGTGTTCGGAAGATTAGCGCTCAGTGCAATGCTGACAGGAGTTCATATAGTCTACTACCTTATCAATTCGAGCCAAATCTGATCCAGAGCAGATGACCAAGCTGATCAATCAACTTTGCCAGTGCGGCTTGAGAAGAACGTTACAGATTGGTGAGGTGAGACTATGTCTGCATTTGTGATTTGTAGAAATGACAAACAACAAGCGTTACTCTGCACTACTCAAAACATGTGTTTAAGTCATGGTTTAGTCAGTAGTAAATTCTTTAAATCTGAAAACATAACCGACTAAGTGGGCGGAATTATGATAATGACCGCTGTGTCCACTTCAACAGGCCAAGGAAGTAAACTGTTTGTTGTGGTCCAAGAAAAGAGATTTAAGTTGGAAACGATAATCCTTTGGGATTTTTTGTACTTTTGCATATCGTTAACATAACACACACTTACACAAAGGATGTGTAAAATCGTAAATTGGAAAATAGGTGCTCTTTAATATCTGTAATAGTGCTGCTGCATAATCTAGTGCCCTTATCAGTTTAGTTTTTATAGGGCTGTCAAACGATTAATCATGATTAATCACATACCAAATAAAAAAATTTGTTTGCATAATAAGTATGTGTGTACAGTGTGTAATTTTGTATATATATAATACACAAACATTCATTTATATATTTAAAAACGTGTGTGTGTATGTGTGTGTGTATTTAATATTATGTTTAAATAAAGCGTACGTTGATGCACATAATAATTACACACCATGCACACACACAAGCTGTGCAAACACACACTTTTATTTTGTATGCGATTAATCACAATTAATGGTTTGACAGCCCTAGTTTTTATAAAACCTTAATGAAATATATTGCATTTTGTTCAACATTACTGAATGGAAAAAATGGTTCGGCATTGACTTATTGATTTTTCCATCTTTGAGACCTGCTCAGGATGAAGCTTAACTCTTGAACTCTTTTAAAATGTCAAACTCTTAAGTCAAACATCAGCCTGCTATCTAAATTCCAGCAGTAGGACTTTAGATAAATAAAACTGTAGATGCCTTTACCAAGCCTTTAAAGGAAAACACCACCGTTTTTCAACATTTTACTATGTTCTTACCTCAACTTAGACAAATGAATACATACCTATCTTTTTTTAATGCGTGCATTTAATCTTTGTACAACACCTCGTGAAAGTGTTAGCATTTAGCCTAGACCCATTCATTCCTTAGGATCCAAACAGGGATGAAGCCACCAAACACTTCCATGTTTTCCCGATTTAAAGAGTGTAACAGGAGTAGTTACACAAGTAAGTATGGTGGCACAAAATAAAACTTTTGTTTGGAGCCACAGGAATGAACTGGACTAGGCTAAATGCTAACACATTCAAGAAGCGCTGTACAAAAAATATAAAAATGCACGCATTGAAAAAAGATAGGTATGTATTAATTCATTTAAGTTGATGTAAAAACATAGTAAAATATTAAAAAACAGTGGTGTTTTCCTTTAGCAGTCTGTTCAATCAAGTTGCATGTGCAATGCTAATGCAATATACATGTTTTACTTTTATTCTTTTAAGGATGTCCTGCATTTACCTATGTTTTTAAAGTATTGATGCCTTTGAATTTAAACAGATTTTTATAGATGGTAACACCACAACCTTCCAAGATGGTCGGGACTGAGGCCGGGGGGCATTTAAACCACAGGTACAGTAAAAATTATGAGACAAGCAAATATACAGACACAGAAAGTAAGATTTTTTTGTTGTAAAAAACATTAAATCACAAAAATGGATTTCACAGCATGGTCACACATACTTCAGTTTAAGCCCTTTTATTGTACATTTAATGTGTGTTGCTTCTATATTCTTATCCTCTTATTCCTATTGATTGTAATAGCAGAGGAAAGTGCATTTTTTAAAAACCGTTCCTTTTTTCTTCCACATATAACTCGTACCGGTTTGAAACAACATGAGGTCAAGTATAATGATAGCATTTTCATTTTTTATGTGCGCTGTTCTTTTAAAAAACGTTCACCTTATCCATTTCCCCCGGTGTGACCTTTTCAGTCTTTGATTAAGATGCTAATTCCATCACAAAAGACACCAACTACTCGGTTTTCCTTTTTTAGGTCATTAGTATGCTTGGCATCACCGTAAACTAGCAGGAGATTTGGAGTTTGCTATTTGGTGCCCACCACAAGTCTGCCTGATTCATTAGTAGCATGTAGCCTCTGTTAATAGCCATTAACTCTTCATAGCTCTCTCTGTAATTGAAACCCAACTGGCCTTAAGACTCGTGCACAATGACTTGACATCCCGTTATGAGGACATAATGAATACATTGCTAATTTAGGCTCTCGAGCGCAGGCCCGCTACACCAGCAATCTAATGAGCCCGTTTCGACTCGGCTGGCGAGTTTACTTAAGCGCCGTAGCCTCCTTAAGCACCTGTCACCCTGCATCCGTTAGGCCTTTCTTTAATGAGTCGGATCTCAAGGCCCAGTCGTTGATGAGATACAAGCTGAGCGTGGCGATTGTTTGGTGTCAGACTCTGTTAAGTCAGCTGTGGGTGGCAGTCATGCGACCGGTGCCGTGATTAAACGTTGATGGTGTTGATGTGCAATCAGCGATTAAAAATGGGCCGTTCACTGAAGGCTAATGCTCTCTTTAACCTCTGACTGACAGGATGGAGAACGGGGTGAGAGTGAGAGATGAGCACAGAAATAAAGCAAGAACGAAGTACTGGATGAAGGTAATGAGAAAGGAGGATGATTGCTCTTGGCCACCTTTCGGGCATGTTTACTTGACCTTTGACCGCTGTGTTGTGTCTAAAGCAGTGATGTATGGTCTAGGGAAGAAAGCGTGAGTTAGGTGTGATACTCTGGACTGGAGATAAAACTGATAAAAAGTAGAAATGAAGAGAGGGTTGTTCAGAACGAGATGAGGAAAAATAAGGAAACAGCACACTCATGTGGCCATAAATGAGGCTGCACACAGAAAGCTCTGCAGATGTGTAGGGAATGTTGTTGTTATTATATTGTCATTTACTTGTATATCTGCTTATCATTGTGTTAGTCGATGTGAAATCAAAATAACTGGTTTGCTTTAATATCACTTATTCCTAATCTCACTAATAATGTTTCATTCCAAGACCAAAGTTTTCACAATTTCAAAACAATATTGTTTTTAATACAAGATAGAAGAGCAGTCAATATTAGCTTGTCAAGTAAACTTGGAAAAGATGAGTTTTCAAATGTTGCAAGAGATGTGGCTGGCCAAATTGCTTTTAAATAAGCTCTTTTGGACTCCTGAAAGATGGGCCAAGCTGCTCCATTTTGAACAAATTGGAGTGGTTTGATTGTCCACACAGGGAGACCAAGGAGAGCATTGCAGTAGTCCAAGAGCCATGTGCCTGTATGCTAGGTCCTTAGGATGTGGTGCAGATGGAGAAAAGGAATGGACCAAGCACTTATCTCTAAGGACAAGGGGCCCCTTCATGACACCCGCCTAAGGGGATCTATCAGAGAGGTAAGGTCTGAAACATATTACAGAAGTACCAGTGATCCCTGTTGATAGGGTGAAAGTAGGATCTGCTGGTTTAGGATCTTTCATTACACTATCATCCAAGACATCCGTGTCTTTTTTACTTCAGTCGAAAATAAAACATTTTTTGAGGAAAACATTTTAGGATTTTTGTTCCATACAGTGGAGAAAAATGTAGTCCTTCAATTGAGCCTAACGGTCTACCGATCTAGCAAAATGATTGTTATCTTTTTGAAAACAAAAAAAAAAGGTGCTTTATAACCACAACTTCATGTCTTGCACTAGCCATGTGATGTGTGTCTGCGACCTTATATATTAAGTAATCACATCAAAAGATCCTTAAACAATGTTTAAAAATGATTGTAAAAAACAAATGTATTTCATTTAAAATGGCTGCCAAGATCTTTTGAAGTTTGGGTTGCATCAAAGCATTATAAAGATTTATAAAGTATCACTTTATAATATTACTATAATATAATATATAACAATATTATAAGATAATAAAATTTTATTGTCTTGGCCACTTCATTACATTGTTCACTTCTTGTCATTATTCCTTTACTCTCTTTTTCCTGGATTCATTTTACAATGCTAAGATTTTATATAAAATGAAATTCCTTGAAACATGTTGGAGTTATGAGTTTTCAGTAGTTTTCATCCTTATTGTGATATTGACTATAAATGTGCATTATCAAAAGCAAACAAAAATAAGACAAGAACAAGTATTGTTTAAAATTTTCGACGACTTTTAGGAAAGGTTTTGATCCACTTGAAATGTTGACTAGTGTAGTTTTAACGCATTTATATTTACAGTACATATAATAAATAATTAAAAAATATGCACACCGGCTTATTCATGTTGAACGCTATTGAGATTGTTGCAAATGTCAGCATTTAATGTGCATGTGCATCACAATTTTTTTTACTTTGTCCAAAAGGGCACAGAAGCGATCTCACTTAAATAGTTCACAGGTATTTACTGTAACTGTGTGTAACTTTGACTGTGTGTCTAAGATAAATCAAGATTAGTTAAGATTTGACATAAAAAATGTTTATTAAAAAAAAAAAACGTTGTAATGGTCAAACAGAAACACAGTAAAATGGCACATAATATATAAAGGAAAAGCTCTACTGCAGAGTGAGGAAGAGGCCAGGAAAATCATTACAGACTTTACGTGTACACCTTTTTGAACTGTTGCCCTCTGGCCTGCACATCAGAGCACTAAATACCAGAACATCTTCAAAAGGCAAAAGGAGTTGCCTTTATCCCCATATATCCCCAATCTCAGTTAACTGCTCTTATATTACAAAATTTCACAAAATGAAACATATAACGAATATGTTTATGTAACAAAAGCATACACAGGTGCACTGCTTACAGGTCTCTCTCTCTCTCTTTCAACCACATTGATATTTATTTTCAGTTCATTTTAAGACTCCACTCCTGTTTGTAGGGATTCTTTAGTTTTGACACTTCACTTCTTTTCACGTTTTTTCAATTTATTCTAAAACAAGAGACAAAATATGATTGTTATTTACTTTACAGTCTTGGTTACAGTTAAGATTTAATGTAGGTTATTAAGGTGATAACATGTGCCCATACCTGTGGTGGTAACTTTGGTAACCTTTTGGTGGTTACTTGTTGTGGCTGAAATAAAGACAGAGTTAATTTATTATAACATTCATTACTTTTATGTTATTTAGAAAAGATCTTGCAAACTGCTTACTGTATGCTATCATGACTGAAAGCATCCCTAACCTAGGCACACTGTAAAAAACAACCTATAGAATGTACTCAATTAAATGAGGTAACAATTTACACTCACTTTGTTTGGGTAGATTCTATCCTATATATACCCGAACAAAGTGAGTGCAAATTGTTAGCTCATTTATATTTGTATACCTCATCAATGCAGTTTTCGTAGCAGTGTTGTTTAAGCACTTATAAGAGTTCAGATAGTATCATGGTAAATACAGAGGTTGACGGCGTACAAATCAGGTAAGTTACCACAACTGTAGTTTTGGCAAAGGCAAATAATTACCAGTAACTCTGAAGCAGAATCTGACTTTTCAGAGGCTGTAAAAAACAATTAGAGATGGAACTGTTATATCCTGTAAACCTTTTTAAGCAAACAAAATTGCATAAAAGATCAAACTGCGTTAAAGAAAGCAATACTTACTACAGGTCTTCACAAAGTCTATAACATTACAGAAAATATGGGTTAATAATGATTTCAATTAAACACAGCAATGCAGAGCATTGTGTAAACAGTTAGGTTAATAAATGTACCTGTTGATTCTAAACTCTTGTTCTTGGCCAGGCTGTGCTTTATGATAAAGGTATAGACAGCCAGCGGCAGCAGGAGCAGCAGCAGCACCCCCAAACCACATGCAACGAATAGCACCGAATAGTCTGAAGCTGAAATAAACCATCACAATAGATCTGTTATGTGTGTATTCTGTTTTTTGTGTTTCATTGTTTTTGATTTGTCACTGTTTGGCATAGTTTTTTTCTGTTGATTAGTAATTCTCTTCACCTGTTGTCTATCTCATTGGTATTTATCATTTGTCTTTGTATTTAAAGCCTGCCTTTGTTCTGGTTCTTTGTAAGATCTTGTTTTATACATTAGTGTGTGAATGTCTTTTCTCCTGTATGCCCTGAGTTTAGCTATAAGTATAACTAAATATTAATCTTTATGCATTTTGGATTATACACACTGTAAAAAATATCATCATTTAAATACATAATCTGGAGCTCTGTATGAATAAGTATGGTATAATGTATAGGCAGCAGGTTGTTATCGCAGAAAAAAAAACTCAGACAGTGTGATCAGGTGTTGTATGACACTTAAAGGGGCTTATTTCACCATAACAACTGCCTGCCTGTCTGTACATTATCCCACATATTACACTGCTATTTAGTAAGGTAAGGAACATTAAATATTGATGTGAATTTTTTTGCTACTTTTTAACAAGCAGACCATCCAGCGTTTTGGGAGCCTGAATCCGCTATTTTCCCAGAGTGGATAAATCTGAAACCGACACCCTTGCGTCTTCATTTGTACAGTCAATCCGAATAGTTTAGCCCTTTTCTCTGCAAATGAACTGGAAAATGTGTAGGTTTGGAGAAACCAGGCACGTGCATTTATTTTCTAATCTGAATTTGCGCATGATGCACGCTGTTCTATGAAGCTGGTGATCAATCTCAATTTAAGTACAGATAGTCTGATCTCTGCATTATTCCAGTTTGCACACATTTCTCTTAGTAAAAGTTGATCTGTATTTAACCCTTCCCCCAAGTCAAAGAGCTAAAAGGTAACTTGTTGCAATGACACATGCGTCCTCCTTACTACGCCCCTTAAGGCATTGTTTCATGCCATTTTTTCACACCTTTACAACTCTGTGCTCAGACTAAATTTCCTAGATATAAGAATGAATCTTTTTTTTTCATGTTTTTGTATCTACATTCGGTACCTGAGTTTGACTTGATGTTCTTTTCATTCAGCAGGACAACAATCTCTTCCTTTGCTCCCACATTTTGAACCACACATCTGTAGACATCTGGATTCTTCTTCCACTCCTCAGGATTTACTGAAAGACTGATGCTCTTCTGATATGATCCATCTGCGTTTGATAAAGTTGAACTGACTTCCACATCCTCATTATGATCGTCTTGGTTTTTCTTCCAGGTCATCATGATGTTGCTGGGGTAGAAACCTGTAGCATGACAGACAACTGGAGACGAGGAGTCCTTCTGCAGCAGAGAAACCGTAGGTGCATCTACAACAAGGTAGAAGTATGCATGTGAGGATGGGAAAGAAAGATTATGCTCAGAGGGTAACATCATGTCCTAACAAGACACACTGCAACACACAATAAGGTAAAGTTTTTTCCCTAACCAACCACTACGGTGATACATGATGAGTGACAGTGCATGACTTAAAAATGGTTTCTATTGTTTCTAAGATATTAAAGCTGAAAGCTCTCTTATTTAAAGCGGCCGTTTTTCGCGATCCCATTTTTCAAACTTTAGTTAAGGTGTGATGTTGCTGTTAAAGCATAAATAATGCCTGCAAAATAATAAAGCTCAAAATTCAATGCCAAGCAAGCAATGCATTTTCTTTAATGGAATTCACTTTTCAAGGACTACAGAGAATGGCCAGTTTGGACTGCAGCCCTCTACTTCCCAGAAATATGAAGACAATATTCTTATATATTAGTTTTTCAATATATATTAGATTTTAACTAATTAACTAACTCCCACAAGAATATGCCAGTCGCCAGCTAAGCTGTTGTCGAATCACAACACACTAAACAAGCTACACAATCAGAACTCTTTACATATTTTTGAAGGAGGGACTTCATAGAACAAGGAAGACAACAGTGAAAACAGCGGTATACAGATAAATAAATTGTGTGAAAAATGCTGCGTTTTTTTACACACAAAACATCAACACGTTATTGCACACCGTAACACAATCCAAGCTTTGACAACCAAGGAAAAAAGACCTTTAATGTAATTTATGCATATAATGAATATTAACAACAGCACAATAAAAGGGATAATTTTGAAATATTGAAAATAAATTGTAGTAAACAAGATCGTTCAAACTGTAAGCACTGAGAAAAAACAATTATTTTATAACAAGATTATGAGACCAAAGATTAAAGATTATTTTAATTAGGACAAATCGTTTAATTTATTTATTTTGATTTTATACCAATTTTTGGGAGTATGAGACCGTATACATCATATACTTGCAGAAAAAGCTCCTTCTTACACATTCTTCTGTTTCTGATTTTTCGGTCTGGTTTGGACAGACAATTTTCTTGTTGTTAGAATATTATTGTGTTGTGTCTAGTAAATAGACTGTATGACACTAAACTACTGAAATTATTTCTGAGTATCTATTGAAAGAAAAATCTTGTCAGTATTTGACAATGATTTTAGGATCTGAATATCGACTGTATTTAATTAACATACAGTATATTTCATGGTCATGTTATTGTTTCACGCGGGAGTACAGTTAATGGTCTGGATTTATCATTGTGCTTTCCATTTAATTTAAATGAAAATAATTACTAAAAGAGTGAATATTATAAGACAAATAAATAAATAATTATAAAACCTTCTACAAACTGAATATAGTACATGAAAGTTTTTGAGCGCTCATAATGAAGTAAATATCAATGTAACTGATATTTCTACCTTTTCTCCCCAGAACGTTCTTGCCGTAGCTCACATACTTCCTCAGCCACTCAATGCATGTATTCTCCAGATATGTTTTTCGGTATTCTAATAGAGCTCTGTTAGCATCCCATTTGTTTTTGGTGATGATAGCTTGAGGATTTGCAGCTGTATGGGTGAGTGTCGTCTTATCAAAGTTGATGTAGTCTTCTCCATCATAACCGTACTGCCAGTATCCTCCAGTGGTACCATCATTCACCAGCTCACAGCCGTACATCACCTGCAGAGTGTGAACACCTGAGAGGAGAAAATAACACAGAGAAAATATATTCCATTTATTATTTTTTACTAACCACTGAATGTAAAGACATTAATGTTTTTTAACCTGCAGTATACATGTTAAACCCTTTTTTTTTAAACATGATCGTGTCTTATGTTTAAAAAATACCACAGTAATCGGATTAGTGTCACCTAATGCTGAGGCCAATGCATCTCAGGATGAGATCTTAAAAAGTTGCTTAATAAAATAACAAGTACATTTTTACAAATTCTAGGCAAAGGGTTGCTGTTTTGTAGATTCTAAAATTTAACAGTTTTGATTTATTTTGGATGTTTTTAGTCACAAGTAATGGTAGTATATAGCAAAACAACAAAACTTTAAATAGCTGTCAGTAACATTACACAGGTTACTCTGTTTTTTAAGAAAAGCCCTTCTATATTCTTCAGCATTCACACCATATTTATAAAACCAGCAGTATGAGTGTTGCACGTTATAGATAGAGACCCCCTTCTCTTTATCGGATGTCTACCTTTTCGGAGACACTAAACTGTATACTGGTCTTGTAGTAGCCTCTCCTAATGAGCTGCTTGAATCAGGGGTGTTGAGATGACAGAGTGTGTAAGTGCATGCGTAAAGTTTGGTTTGTGTTAATATACCTTCTGAATGGTTGAATCGATCCATTATAATCTGCATTTCATTCTTATATTCCCAATAATAATTAGTAAACGCATTAGTCTCTCTGTTCCAGTAATCTTCTCCTTTGTTTTCTCTGATCCACTCAGTTTTTGGTACAGCTTTCTTTATTTTGCTGTCAAAGTAGATAAACTCCTGATCATTAACAAATCCAACCACTGTGAACCCTGGGAAGTTAATGTCTCCAGAAACAACAGTGTAGAAATACTGCAGAGAGTGTCCTGTGAAGAAACAAAACGGACAGTATGGAATTTACTAATAAATAAGACTTCCTAATGTTTAGTCTACCCAAGCCTTACATAATGCTTACTGTGATGATAATGCATGCATGTGCTGTATAACATCAGGAAAATTAGACATTTCCTGTCTGAGTACACAGCTTCTGTTTAATCTTTTCTCATATCAAGACTGGACTACTACAAGGTTATACTGGTTATACATTACTTTATTTTAGCCAAACACAATTGAAGTTATATTAGCTTCATGATGGCACTGTAACGTGCCCTGTTTATAAAGCTCCAAAAAAGCACATCCATCCATCCTAAACTTGAACAAATAAAACAAATGGAAAGCATTTTAGCAAAAACTAATTTTTTATATTATTCATGATATACAGGATGTGAAAACTGTTTACAACAATAAAAACACACAACATTGAGTAATAGACTACAAGTGAAAAAGACAGAAAAATAATACTTACAGTATAAAAATATTTTAGTCTATATGTTAATATACAGTGTGATTATTAAATACAATATAATGGGTAGGCTAAATATAAATTATAGTTTGGTGTGAATGGAGTGTTTGCTTTAAAAAAGCTTTTGGTTTCAGATCCATAAATACTGACATTACATTGATGAAATGAGATATTCGGCAGTTGATCTTTAAATGGCGGACATTTTAAGGCGTTGTAGAATAAAGCAGCTTTTATATAGATACTGATTGAAGGTTTCATCTTATGTAAGTCCTATGTAATATTACATTTTTTTTTTACTTCTAACATACTCGATCATTTTGGTTCTTTTATACTGACAAAAGAATAAGATGCATCAAATTTATGTCGTCCAGTGGTTGTAGGGTTTGCAATTTTATTATCTGTAACTTTTTAAAAAGATCTAAGTGTCAAATTCATTGTACAGCTATAAATATTTATTTGTATTAAGCGTGGCGTAACATGATGAGCATCATCAGTCTCCAGGTAGTTATCACCTTTTCAGGTAAGAAACGAAACTGATACTTAAGCCGTTTTAGATTTACTGTAGTGCAGGATATACAGTATGCAGGCATACGTTACGGAGTATACCCATTTCTTTATTAGATGGCATGGGATCAGTGTATCCACAATATAAATCAGTGGTTTTTACCCTCTTCTAAATTCTAAACATTAATTAATAATATTTATTTCATAATGATACTTATGATAAGTCGTGCAGCAAATTTTAAGTGACAACACTGCCTCATTTTGCAGTGAAATAAATCTCGTACACCGTTTACAACACAGGGCATATGTGAAAAAATATTTTAAAAAATGGCATCATAAATAAAGAGTATAGGCCTACCCACTTCTCCAGGCATCACTAAACCACTGTGCCTAGGCCTAAAGAATTTGACTATCATTTGGAACGATTGAGAAAATCTGTAGGCTTAGAAATTACAGTAAAACCAACGCCACACAATAGAGAGACTCTAAATATTTAAATATGCCTAAGTTATAGGCCTAACGTTACCCTAAAACCCGTCTACATTCATAGGCTACTTACCAGCAAAGGCGAGATGAATCACAGGAAGCAAAAGTGCCACAGATAGCATTTTTGTTTAACAGTCGACATAATTACTGTAGATATATTTTTTTAAAATACTGTGTGTACCGACAAATAACCATCTTGTCGCTTAGAAGTGCTTGTAGGGCTATCTGACGAATGACTCCAAACAAGACGCTTCCAGTCCAGTACTGCTTTTATCCGTTTTATTTATCTCAGTTCTGGTGCTCGTATTACGGTGGCCGGGAAGTGCAAAACAAAACAGCAAAACCGAAATTAAAACAACAAATTAAAAACACAAAGGCAAATCTAAAAACAAAATAACAATTCAGAAAACACAACGCATAATCAGAAATCAAAACAACAAGTCAGAAACTTCAACGACAAATCTGAAAACAAAATAACAAACCAGAAAACAAAATAACAAACCAGAAAGCAAAATAAAAAGTCAGAAATCACAACAGCAAATCAGAACAACCGGAAAAGGTAGGTACAATGTGTTAGTGGATTGGTTACTGCTGATTGGACGACACGTCGTGGATTGGTTACTGCTGATTGGACGACACGTCTGTCAATCAAGATATACAGGAAGTAAGACTTTTTGAATCAACAAACTTGAAGGCAGAAGAATGGAATACATTCAACGCTATTTTGAGGACGGACATTCATATGCCGTGATTTTGGACATGCTTTCAACTTACCATGGCATTAAGATTAGCATGCGCTCTCTTAAAACACATCTAAAGGAAGCAAATATGTTTAGAAGAAAAAACTATTCCCCAGTACACGATGTCAGGAATGCCATAAGAGCGGAGCTACATGGACCAGGACAGTTATTCGGCTACCGGACAATGTGGTTGGCACTTCAGCAGAAACACAAGTTGCATGTAAAACGGGATGATGTTATGCGATTGATGCAGGAGCTAAACCCACAAGGGACATTTCAGAGAACACGTCGTAGATTTGTCCGGCGTACATATCATTCCATGGGACCGAACTATCTATGGCATGTAGATGGGTACGATAAACTGAAACCATTTGGTTTCGCTATATCGGGTTGCATTGATGGTTTTTCGAGGCGTGTTATGTGGCTTACTTGTGGACATACAAACAACGACCCTGCTGTCATTGCACACAACTTCATTTCCTGTGTACAACGCATGGGTGTTGTTCCTATGAGATTACGAACGGACTGTGGAACAGAAAACGGTACATTAGCAGCAATACAGTGCACTCTCCGCCATCACCATACAGATTACTATTCTGGTTTAAGAAGTCACATGTATGGTACATCAATGAGTAATCAGCGCATCGAATCTTGGTGGTCCATCTTAAGGAAAGCAAGGTTAGTCTTGAGCATAGTATTAACTTAATGCTATAAATGTAATTGTTTGTTTGATTGATGCTATACTATTACAATTTGTACATTCGTATACTTCTTTCAACTAGCCATAATATGCAAATTTGTGACCCTGTCTGTAAACCAGACAAACGAGTATAAAAGTTTGATTTTTGAAAGCTATTAATTTCATATTTGATTCGGAATATTTTCACAGAATGTTCTTTAAATTATGCAGAATGATTTAATGTGGAAAACTTGAAAAAATGACTTTAGCTGGAAGGGTTACAATTAAGAATACAGTATTGTATGTGACTGATTTATGTGGACTATTTTTGTAGGGCACAGTTCTGGATAAACCTTTTTGGGGATCTCAGAAACGATGGACACTTCAATGGCAGCAATGAACACCAGTGCCTGCTTCAATTTTGCTTTCAACATATCCTTCAGGCAGACTTGGATGAATGTGTAGAGCTGTGGAATAAGCACAGGATTAGGCCTTCTAGACTTGCCATGTGCCCTGGTGGAGTACCAAATGAGCTGTATCTTCTACCACACAGGTTCACAAATCATACATGTGTAAAATGCATTTAACCAATGTAATTAAGATAAGCATACATAAATGTATATGCTATATACATATAATGTTACTTCTTGCAGATCTGGATCGAGGGATTGTGGCTTTCCAGTTAATGATGTGGACTTAGGAGCTTTTCCTGAGTCAAGGCTGGCAACACAGTTATGTGGGGATATAAAAATTCAGGAATATCTAGAATTTGCAATGGAACATAATCAATTACAGAGGCCACAGAATTGGGAGGAAGCATTACATCTTTATTTTACAATGAAGGAAACAGCAGGTCTCTGAGCACGAGAATTCTTAAAGATGACACTAGAAACCACGGGGTACATCATGTTAAGAACTTAATGCCATGCATAAACTGAAAACTGTGACATTTCAAAAACTGTGAACACTGATACTGACTAGTACATTTGAGTTTAATTAAAAGCATCCAAAGCCTGGAGAATTCTGGATTCCGAAATCCATGTGAGATTTAAAACTACTGTATGTCTCTGAAAGCGGTAACTTGAGGGTGTTTGCACATGTGTTTGCCATTGGAAAGGGTGAAGTGTCAAGAAAAACAATGCATGGTTGTGGTGTTATTCCAGCTGGTGGAAGTGATGTGAGACCAGTGGCGAACATCAGCAGATTCTCCAGTGACACTTCAGTCTGGTGTTCTACAAACACAAAAATTATTATTTCTCTTATAGATTTTTGAAGTTCAGTAAAAACATCTGTTTGTTAAATTTCGAATAACACACCTTCACAGTCGAGGAGATAGTCTGACCAAAAGGAAAGGGTCTTGGATTCGTTTTGCCTCTGGTTACTACCTGCTGGGCTAAGTTCGTGTTTGAAGAGGTTTTCCAAATCGATGGCTGTTAGTTTCTTTTCATTGTGGCACAGGAAAGATCCTAACACACGGGGATGCTGCTGAAGTGCAGTCAGAAACTGCAGGGTGGCAAGTCCATCTTTAAATCTAGTAAAGATTTTAAAAAATGTGTAAAAAATTGTATGAACATTAAATTACAGCTATTTTGTACATCTTATAATAAACATTTGCCCAGGATGTAATGTTTATTTGACTTATTTTTTAATAAATTACCTTTTGATTACACTCTGGTTTCTGTCAATCACATACCACCTGAGATATTCTTCCACAACTTTATGTTTCTCCTCAAAATTCTTCACCAGTCGAAAACACCCAGCAGTCTGGAGCAGAGAGCTGTTCTTTAAAATTAGATCTTGTAGTGACTCCAGAGAAGTGGCATTCTGAATCTGAGAAAATTGACAAGAGTAAGTTGGTATGTGGTAGACATGTTAACAAGTCATCCATTCTAAAAAATTCTCTCAAAATGAAAATAAAATATTTAGGATTTTATTGTAATAAATACAGCAATCCCTTAAACTTATAAAATGTCTAGGGTCATCAATTAATTCAATTATATGAATTGAAACCTTCCAACTAATCACCGGTCTATTACCATACCTCTTGCAATGCTTTCACTATACCCTCATCTGTCACATCTTTAACAGTAGCGCTGAAAGAGGGCTGGTCTATAATGTGGTTTACCAGGTCTTTTGAGAGAAAATGGGGCCCTGGTCCTCCATGTACTATTGACACCGCAATCATCTTCCCTGCTAAGAAATACTCATCTTCCCTAACCGCTGTCATAGAAAGTAAAGCCAAATCACACACTGAATATTAGAGTCACAGACTGTAATTGTTACACAGATGGTATTTGTCAATAACAGGTAATGCTTTAAAAAAAAAAAAAAAATCAAAATCAAAATAAATGCATACCAACTGAATTGTATACCACGTAGCGGCTATAAGGAGGTCCATCAAAAATGGGTCGATTCTGCAGGGAGCTCATCAGTAAAGTGAGAAGTTCCCTTCTTGGTCCTCCTGTATCAAGTCCCTCTTCAAACGTGCCAGCATCATCCGAGAACTTCACAAACATATCATTGAATTCTGAGTATGATACCCGTTTAAATCCTCTGACTGCTCCATCCCACACATTGGATCTCATTATGTTGAATCTGCTGACACTCTTTCGATCAATGGCAAGAGCCAGATTCGAAATAATGTCAGGAGCTGTTAAACTGCTTTCACCCCTAAAGATATTAAACACAATTTTTATCATTTTGTCTTTTTTAATGAGTGAATCAGTATTTGTGTATATCTATGTATGTATGTACGTTTATATATGTGTGTGTGTGTGTGTGTGCGCGTGTATGTGTGTTACGTACACACACACACACACGCACACGCACACGCACACACACACACACACACACGGCAAGTTGTATTTTTGAGGATTACTTTTGTTATTGTACAACTACAGTGCTCTTGGTCAATTCAAAATGTTAACAAACCCTCAAACCTGAACATTTAAGTAGTAAAATTGAAATTTTGGCTTTCTTAAAAACACTACAGGCAGGCAGGCACAGACAGGTATTATTAAACATGAGCTAGTTGGACCTTTTTGGGTTGAAAATAGAAATAAAAAACAACTCTCAGACCTACTGCCAATTTTTAGAAGACACTTTCTTCAAGCAGTGGTACAGGAAAAAATCTGCATTTTTCAATAAGACTTTTTTATGCAAGACAACGCTTCAGCACATGCATCAAAGTACTCAACTGAGTGGCTGGCCAGTAAAGGCCTTAAAGGCGGAGTCCACGATGTTTGAAAAACGCTTTGGAAAAGGAGACGGGCCGACTACCAAAACACACTTATAGCCAATCAGCAGTAAGGAGCGTGTCTACTAACCGTCTCCGTTGCCTGGGTTGCGTATGTGTGGGGCAGGTCTATCAACAGAAGGTCCAGATTCTATTGGGGTAGGGGCGTGTTTGTTTAGGTGATTTCAAATATCAACATTGGCTTTCAAACATCGTGGACTCCGCCTTTAAAGGTGAAAAACTAATGACATGGCCCCTTTATTTACCTGACTTAAACCCTATTAAGAACTTTTGGACCCTTCTTAAGCAGGACATTTACAGTGAAGGTAAACAGTACACCTCTCTGAACAGTGTCTGGAGGCTGTGGCTACACAAAATGTTGATTCTGACCAGATCAAGAAACTGACTGAATCCGTGAATGGAAGGCTTGTGACTGTTATCGAAAAGAAGGGTGGCTATATTGGTCACTGTTTTTTTTTTTTCAGAAATGTTTATTTGTAAATGTAGAGTTTGTTTATTATTTTCACTTTAACAAGTGAAAAAAAACAAGTGAGATGGGAAAATCTTTTTTCATTCAGTTGCCTAATAATTCTGCACACTAATAGTTGCCTAATAATGGTGTACATAGAAATATTCTCTTAAGAAAGCCAACATTTCAATTTTACTACTTAAATGTTCAGGTTTGAGGGTTTGTTAACATTTTGAATTGACCCAGAGCACTGTAGTTGTACAATAACAAAAGTAATCCTCAAAAATACCACTTGCCTAATAATTGTGCCCACGGTGTATATCTTCTATCTGCAGCTTACTCTAGCTGTTCTGGGAGGTCAAAACTTTGTGCTGTGGTTACAAGCTCATCATCCTCTTGAGTAGTCGGAGGCGCATACACATCCACGTATTCTCTACATAAAAAGAGAGCAAGCAAAAAAATTTACACATTTCATAAGCAAAGTACAAAATTATTTTTTTTTCACTAACCCGACAAACCTGTAACACAGATTCTCTCTGGCAGCATGGTCTGAAGTACTTGGACGCTCATCCTCGGAATCAGAAAGCTAAACAAAAAACAGGTTTCATTGCCAGCTGTAATTTTATATAGAACTGTTACAGTGTCATTTTCAAAAGACAGATACTATTATTTAATTTTGGCAAGCAGTTTCTATTACTAGTTTTTTTCTATGCAGTACCTTATTAAAAATCACAACAATAGAAGCACAAGAGTAGGATCCAGGGATCAGACACAACTCAAGACACACTACTAGGTTAAAAGCAATTACCACTAACCTCTATTACACCTCTGTGTTGTGGAACCACATCAAGACCACTAAACAGCACACAAACAATAAAAAAAATAAAATGAGGTAATCATATGATGTTTAGCACAGATTTGACCAACAACAAATGAAGCATTTACAATATTAAGAAGACCTTACGTTTTGTTAACTGTTGTTTTTTCCGGTGTGCTTGAATGCTGAGGTGTTATTGGCTAAAGAAAAAAAAACATGTTTTATATATATATATATATATATATATATATATATATATATATATATATATATATATATATATATATATCACTCACACACACACACACACACACACACACACACACACACACACACACACACACACACACACAATCTAAACAAATATAACTGGTATACCATTCAATACTTTTTTAAGGAATTTGTTTTCATCTTTGCTTTCATCAACAGTGTTGGAAAGGACTTTTAAAGAAAAAGAATTGTCTTAATAATCTTACCATTGTGTCAGCCAGGTTGGATTCATCCGTATGCCTTGTTCTTATGAAAACTTCTGTGTCTGTGTCAGAGTCTGAACTGAGAATTTGGTTTGCTGCACACATAAGAAACTGTGTTATGTTATTGGGCTTAAATATATTCAATAAATAAATTGTGATAAACTAACCTTCAAAGTCATTCTTTTTGCAAATAAACAAATTTATCCTCTGATATGGTTTTCCAATCTCAGATTTGTAATCTTTAAGTGTAAAGGGTCTCTGTGTCCCGGGAACATTAATAACTTCAGATAAATCTGGATAGAGAAGTATGTAGGGTCCTTCCTCCATGTCTTTGTTAAAGTCTTTGAATTTTTTTTCTGCCATCCTAAGGAGATCGTTTGCAGTTATTTGTGGGTCTGTGAACAGGGGGAGTGTTTTCCCCCGTAGTGGTTTTAAGGCACCACTCTGAAGACACATTATACCGATATTAATCTGTAAGAATTCAAACAATATCACTGTAAGGAATGTGCAATTCAAAATTCATAGCTAAACTCCCACTTGTAAAGTATACTGTAACGTTACCTGAACTTTCTTCTGCTCATGTTTGCTTGATCCTCCTTTCTTGGAAATTGAAAAATTAGTTCTTTCTTTAGACTTCAGTTGTCGGTACTCCAAAAACTGATTTAAGGTGGGCGTTGGTGTTGTGCCCACGTCTGCTTTAACTACTGTGTACAAGAGACAAAAATCAACGCTGTTTATACCTCAACGTTACTTGCTTCACCAACGATTTGTATTTAAGCTGAGCTATCAGTCACACGCTACTTATTGCAGTAAGCTATATATTACAATATTTTGTGTTCTTTTAAATACAAAACAATAGCTAAGATAACGCTAGTTTATAATAATACCTGCAACGTCCGATGACATGGGGGCACACGTTTCCTGTTGTGTCTCTTTGAAAACCTTAAGATTTTTACCACATGAGCTGCAAAAAGTTGGCAAAGTGTCAAATCTGAAGCCACAGTAAGGGCAATACATAATGTATTCTCTTGTGCAGGCTGTCACAACGCGATACCAGACTGCTCGTACAGGCAACACGATCATAACACGGTCGGTTCCTCGCACGTGTAAAATGACGTCACTTCCTGTTGTCCTGACCTTCCGCAGTGTTTTGATTGACAGACTTGTCGACCAATCAGCAGTAACCAATCCACTCACACATTGTACCTACCTTTTCCGGTTGTTCTGATTTGCTGTTGTGATTTCTGACTTGTAAATTTGCTTTCTGGCATGTTTTTGTGTTTTCTGGTTTGTTATTTTGTTTTCAGGTTTGTTATTTTGTTTTCAGATCTGGCGTTGAAATTTCTGACTTGTTGTTTTGATTTCTGATTATGCGTTGTGTTTTCTGAATTGTTATTTTGTTTTTAGATTTGCCTTTGTGTTTTTAATTTGTTGTTTTAATTTCGGTTTTGCTGTTTTGTTTCGCACTTCCCGGCCACCGTATTACGACATTGTAATACACACAAATTTACATGTCCTTACATGATCCTGACACGGTCAAAAATTGTCGACTACTTCCCTACACCTGTGCTGCGTCCGAAACCGCCTACTACATACTATATAGTACGCGAAAAGCAGTAGGCGAGGCGAGTAGTATGTCCGAATACATAGTATTCGAAAAACAGTATGCGAAAAGTACCCGGATGACCTACTACTTCCGGTTAGATTTTGCAGTGTGCATACGATGGACGCTTCACTATCCCATGATGCCCCGGACGAGGAGTTATCCAACGAAGAAGAAGAGGCGCGGCTGTTTTCGCGCTGAAATGACATGACGTGATGACAACGTATGTCACGTGATGTAGCAAGATGGCGGATGTAGTACGTCCGAATCTCATTCATACTACCAGGATTCATCTAATTCAGTACCTACTATACAGTATGCGGTTTCGGACGCAGCCCTGGCCTCTCTTGCTTCTTCTTCTTCTTCTTCTTCTTTGAGCTTATTGGCGGCTCGCATTCTTAAAAGAGCATTACCGCCATCTACTGTGGGTATTGGATCAGAGACACTATAATCCTTCCCCCAGACCACTCAGGACTCAAGCTTTCGATGTTGCTGCGTGTTCCAGCTCCTCCATCTACAGCTCAAGTCCGTCACAGACCAGAGAGGATTAATAATAATAATAATAATAATAATACCTATATTCTATTTATTAAATTAGTACTATTTAAGAATTTAATTAATAAACTATCCCCTACCTCTAGATCTAGAAGCTTCTTTAATGTTAGTTGTTGTACACCTTTCTTCCTAAATTCTTCTATTAGTTTAGTCCTTTCCTCTATGTATCTATTGCAATTAATAAGCACATGCTCCACTGTTTCTCTAACTCCACACCACTCACACAATCCTGTAGGATGTTTCCCTATTACATGCATTGTCGAGTTAAGACCTGAATGTCCAAGTCTTAATCTTGATATAATAGTGTCTTCCTTTCTTCTCCCCCTCGAACTCCTTCCTCTTCCTACAATTGGTTGTATTGAATATAAATGTCTTCCTTTTTGTTCATTATCCCAATAAGATTGCCAGTTTATATTTATCTCTCTTTTTATTATTGACTTGAGTTCTGCTTTACTATACATTACTTCCATATCAATTCTTTCATTTGTCCTAACTTGTTTTGCTAATTTGTCTGCTGCTTCATTACCTAATATTCCAGCATGGGCCGGGACCCACAAGAATTGAACTATATTATTTGTCCGTTGCATCATATACATTGTCTGCAATATCTCCAATACAATATCCTGTCTAGTTTCAGATTTTTGTACTTCTAGACAACGCAAAGCTGAACTTGAATCTGAGCATATCAGAGTTCTATTTAATCCAATTTCATTTATTTTATTCATTGCCATCATAATTGCCATTAACTCTCCTGTAAAAACTGAAACATGATCTGTTATTCTTACCGCTTTTTCCACTTTTATCCTAGGGATGATATATGCTACCCCCACCTGACCATTCTGTGGGTCTTTGGATGCATCGGTGTACACCTGCGTATACTGTTCATACATTGATCCAATATATTCTCTTGTCATCCCTGCTTCATCAATACTCTCATTCTTATCTTGCCTTGATTCCAATAAAGATAGATCTATCTTTGGTTGTGGTAAAATCCATATTGGTGTTTCTGGTATTATTACTACTGGAATAACTCTGTACTCATTTAGTTTCATACTCTGCACTAAGTCTTTAATGATCCATCCAAAACTGTTAACTTTCCTTTTACCATGATCCCAGCATGTCTCAATTATACCTTTTGTCGGATGACTATCCTTCTGACCTTTAAGGTTCGCCCAGTAAGCCAGTATCAATTGCTTCCTTCTTAACTAATTGGCATCTCTCCCATTTCCACCTGTAACGCTGGAACAGGAGAAGAAGGATAAGCCCCGCAACAAATTCTCAAAGCTTGTGATTGAATTCTCTCTAATTTTTCCATGTGTGTCTTTGCAGCTGAACCATATGCTATACAACCATAATCTAATATAGCTCTTATCATTGTTGTGTAAATAGTTTTTAATGCCAATCTATCCGCTCCCCATTCACGTCCTGAAATACATCTCATTACATTTAATATCTTCTTACATTTTTCCACCATCTTATTTATATGTATACTCCACGTAACTTTTGTGTCAAACCACATACCTAAAAATCGTATCACTTTAACTTGTTCTAACTCTTTATTATATAACTTCATTTTTAAATGTATACTTGCCCTTTTATTTGTAAAAAATATGTATTTGGTTTTTTCCACTGAAAATTTAAAACCCCATTTATACGACCACATTTCAACATTATTTATCGCTGATTGCATTTTATTAACAATATAGTTGACATTCCTACCTCTGAACCACAGTGCCCCATCATCTGCGAATAATGATTTATTTATACTTCTATCTAGCGATTCAAATACATCATTTATCATAATTATAAACAACAAAGGACTTATGACACTCCCCTGAGGAGTTCCATTCTCAATTTTCCCTTCTCTTGATATACATTCTCCTACTTTTACTTTTATATTCCTATCAATTAAAAAATCTTTAATCCAATTATACATTTTCCCCTCAATTCCAATTTTATCTAACTTTATCAACAGACCCTCCTTCCATAGCATATCATATGCTTTCTCCACATCAAAAAAGACTGCTATGACGGTTTCTTTGTTTACCAACGCTTTCCTGATATCTGATTCCAACTTGATAATTGAGTCCATAGTTCCCTTCCCATGTCTAAACCCATTCTGGTATGGAGAGAACAAATTAATTTTTTCCATATGATACATTAAACGATCAGTAATCATTTTTTCCATTAGTTTACCCAAATGTGAGGTTAATGCTATTGGCCTATAGTTTAAAGGCGTTGTTGGTTCTTTACCTGGTTTCCTAATCGGTATAATTAAAGCCTCTTTCCAGCTCTTAGGTATAATCCCTTCTTCCCATACCCTATTATAAAACTCTAGAATGATTTTAAGAGACACATCACTCAACTTTTTTAACATTGCATAACTAATTCCATCTTGCCCTGGCATTGATGCCTTTGTATTTCTTAAAGCCCTCTTTAACTCTGAAAATGAAAAAGGAACATCAAGTAACCCATTTGTAACTCTTTTTTTCTCCTTAATATATGGATACTCTTTCAACAATTTCTGTCTCATTTCCTTGCACTCCTTTGACAAATTATCTGAACTATTAATTTTTGAAAATTCCCTCTGAAACATTTCTGCTTTTTCTTTGTCACTTATAGCTATCTCTTCCCCAATACTTAATACCGGGTAATCATATTCTCTTCGAATCCCACTCATTTTTTTAATCATCCCCCAAACTTCCTCAATTGGAGTACTTTTTCCTAATCCTTCACAGAATGATCTCCAATAATCTTTCTTTACTTCCCTTATTATTCTTCTAGCTTCTGCTTGAGCTTTTTTATATTTTATCATACTTTCCCAATTATGCGTTTTCTTAAGATTTTTGAATGCTTTTCTCTTCCTCTTAACTGCGGCTGTACACCTCTCATTCCACCACGGGACTATTTTCCCCACCCTTTTCCCTTTGCTTTTTGGAATACAATCACTAGCAGCACTTTGTATCACTGTTATTAATTCTTTATATAACCTTTCAATTATAATTTCTTCCTTCAACTTAATCAATTTTAATCCCTCCTCACACTTTTTCCCAAATTCCTCCCAATCTGCCTTTTCATACCTCCATTTCCCTGTATTTACCTGCTTTACATTCCTTATACCATTATTTACTATTGTGCTTAAAACAGGATAATGATCGCTTCCAATTGTACAGTTTTTTAAAACCTCCCAATTTATTATTCCCCCTAACTCCTTAGACACAATTGTTATATCTATTGCTGATTCTTTCCCTGAATTTACATCTATTCTTGTACTGGTCCCATCATTTATACAGACCAAGTTCTCATTCTCCATAAGCTCTTCCATGACCAGACCATTAGTATCAGTTAACAAACCTCCCCATAAATTGCTATGCGCATTGAAGTCCCCACAAATTATAACTCTTTCCCCCCTTAAACCTTTTATAGCTGCCATACTTTCTAATATTAGCCTTTTACATGGATTGTAAAAATTTATTATAACATACTTCTTATTTTCATACCAAATTTCCACAACTATATACTCCATTGTTTCCCCTTTCTCCAAAACTCTATATACAATTCCTTCCTTTAAAAAAATTACACAACCTCCTCCTTTACCTTCTTCCCTATCTCTTCTTACACTTGTATATCCTTTTAAAACAAAATCTAATCTAGGACACAACCATGACTCTTGAATATTTATAACATCTGGCTTATCTCTCATTTGGCTTATGTATCCCTTAAACTCTTGTCCATTCGCACAAAGGCTTCTAGCATTCCATTGTAAAATTATTAACATAACCCTATCCAACCCATACTTCCTGACTCGACTGAGATTCTGAACTAAGACTTCTCATTATATCTTCATATGTCAATCCCTTTATCTCTAAAAATCTTTCAGCTGCTTTAACAATTATCTGTAACTTCTCTGTTCTTCTTTCTGTTTGCGCTGTACAATTAATTACCTCTACCATGAATAGCACAAAATTTTTCTTACTTACTATCATTGTATCCTCTGTTATTCTATGTCCTTCACTCCTTCCAATCCCATCTCTTTCTTTCCCATTCTCCATTTCATCTGTCCTATTTTGTTTATTCCTACCACTAACTACCTTAACTGCTTCTGCATAAGTAATGTTATTTCTTTCTTTTTCCTGTTGTATTTCCTTTGCCCTTTTCCTTGCCTCACAACCTCCATACGCCGCATTATGACTACCTCCACAGTTACAACACTTCAAACCTACTCCTTCTCCACACTTCCCAAATTCATGCTCCCCTCCACAACGCGCACATCTAATTTTAGATTTACACACTGAAGCAGTATGTCCATATCTCTGGCAATTATAACACCTTAAAGGAGGAGCTATATACTTCCTAACCGGATAACTGATAAAACCCATTCTAATTCGGTCTGGTAAATCTTTCCCTTCCAGTTTTAGCCGTACCGATAGACTGTCCACTCTTCTTCCTTCCCTGTTCATTTGCAACCGAACTGCATCTATAACCTTTCCTCCTTCTATGTTCTTTTTTAAATCCTCCATAGTTACTCCCAAAGGAATACCATTAATAACGCCAAATTTCCATGAATTCAGCCCTACAATTTTATAATTCGATACCGTCTGGCCTCTCTTGCTCTCTGGTTACCTACAGTATATACCAAGTAAACGCATACTCCACCCAATGTCCCCCAGTGGAACTACAGCAGACATTTAAATAGTGCAATTATTATTTATTTATTTATTTATTTATTGTTTGTTTCGAGCAATATCTATGATACATCACAAAACCAAAACAGCAAAATCAAATGCATACATTGACAATACAGCACGTATTAATCATCATACAGCATCAAACCCTCTATTGCTCGAAAAGGAGTGGGTAGAAGTAGAACTTATTTAAACCCACCCCCATGAATTACAATTTATAGGAAAAACAACAGGAAATAAGAAAAAATGGTATGTGCTTCTATATAAGTTAAGAAAATCCTAACATCAAATAAATATATATTCCTATACAATATCATAATCCAAAAAGTACACACCCAAAAAAAAGAAACATAACAAGAAAAAAAAAAAAAAAAACTAATGCAGAGACCACATCCCTTGCAAATTGCACATGCAATTGACAATATTAATACCAGCAATGGTAAACAGAATACCTGTACGGTAAGATATTACAACCACACTATATATAGCCGTATTAATACACTTCTGATAATACCAACAATGGTAAACTAAATACCTAAAAGGTAAAATACACAACCTCATCAACCCATAAATATTTCAGTACAGTATCATAATACCAACAATGGTAAACCAACTATCCATAGGATAGAAAAACTTAACCAACAACTAATGCTACGCACACAATTGCGCCCCACTCTCCTTGTAATTTGTTAAGACCATTTTTTTATACAATACTTTAAATTGATTTAAGCTTCGGCATTGTTTGTATTCATGCCCGAGACTGTTCCATAACTTAATACCACGTATCGTCGCACAGAAACTCCTCCTAATAGTATTTATCCTTGGTATTAAGAAATTGCCATGCCTCCGTAAGCTATGCAGTTGTTCTCTCTGTATAAATAACTTTTGTAAGTTCACAGGTTATAGATTGTAATATGCTTTATATGACAATTGTAGTGTATGTAATTTAATTAAGTCCTGTAGTTTCAATAACTTTGATTCAATAAAAAGTGGATTTGTATGATCCAAAAATTTAGCTTTATTTATGATACGTATAGCCCTTTTTTGTAACATACATAATGAATGGATTGCATTGTTATAATTATTTCCCCATACTTCCACACAATAAGACAAATATGGTAGAATCAGGGTACAATACAGTGTACGTAGTATATTGACATCAAGGACCTGTTTAGCTTTATTTATTATTGCAAGGCTTTTGGAGATTTTAGTTTGTATGTGTCTAATGTGCGTTTTCCAGGTTAGTCTATTATCTATTGTAACTCCTAGAAATTTAATCTCAGAAACATAATCAATTTGTATCCCTTCTATCTCAATCGTTTTGTCCGTTTTACTCATATAATTACCAAATAATATAGCCTTTGTTTTATCTAAATTTAAAGATAGTTTATTACTATCCATCCATTTTTTTATGTTGCTTAATTCCGTATTAATGATATTAATTGCCTTGTCAAAATTGTCATCACAATAAAAAATGTTGGTGTCATCTGCAAACAATACACACTTAATTAATTTAGAAACTTGAAATATATCGTTGATGTACAAATTGAATAGTTTTGGGCCCAATACTGACCCTTGAGGGACACCACAGGAAATTTCACAACACTCCGAGGAGAATTCGCCCATCTCTACATATTGTACTCTGTCACTCAAGTAGCTCTTTATCCAATTTCCAGCCACCCCACGTATTCCATATCTTTCTAATTTCTTAAGTAGTATAGCATGATTAATAGTATCAAAGGCTTTTTTCAGATCAATAAATACACCAATAGTAATTTTTTTGTTGTCCAAAGCCTTTGATAATTCTTCAGTTGCATCAATTATGGCCATAGATGTAGACCTTTTATTTCTGAATCCATATTGGCCTTCATTAATCAGATTGTATTTTTCAACAAATTTTTCTAATCTGGCATTGAAAATCTTTTCTAAAATTTTTGAAAATTGAGGAAGCAATGAAATTGGTCTATAATTATTAAAATTGTGTTTATTTTCCAGTTTTAAATAATGGAATAACTTTTGCCATTTTCATTTTCTTCGGGACACAGCCATTTATGAGTGACAGATTACAAATATGTGTTAATGGTGTTTTGATATTATGTATGCAATGGCTTTTACACTGTCAGATCGAATGACTGTTGTTACTGTTGACTGACTGTTAACACACTTTTGTAAACACCCAGTTTAGTCCTATAAAATTCAGCCAATAGATGATCAGACAAGCATCTTCACTATAACTACACGACATCTAAATGTGAATAAACAGAAAATATTATAAGATTGATAAGCTTCCATTTTTCCTTTGAAGTCTGTTAAGGATAACTGTGGAACTTGTGTCACGATTTTGTCTACATAACCTCATTAGGCCTATAGGGAACGTGAAGATTATGGGTCGTGGGCGCCATGTTTAGAGGCACAGGCTGTTTCTCAATAGAGGGTATGCATTGACGTCACTTTTCCACGTGACCATGCCGGAACCTGCCCTCTCGAGTGGCAAAACATTCAACAAAATGGCTGGCTGTTGGCGACTGCAAAAATGTCAGTATAACTAAGAATTATCAGCAAAAATTGAATTTAGTTTCACTTGATAGTGTCCCTAGCAATTTGTTAACTCACCTGTGGTCAGTGGACGTTGTCATGAACGATCCATTTACTTCTCCTTTCTGTGTCTCTTGGCAGTCTGTAAAACGATAGCTCCGAAGTTTCCGAAATCTATCGCACAACAACTTTTTCCCATTTAGATGCGTTTTCCCTGTGTTTTTGCAGATTTTTACTCAAATGCTGCCGCTCTGTCTTTTGCCACTCAGTGGGCGTAACCGCAGTCACTTTCGCGGAAGGTGACTTAAGGTGAATGACCTAAACTCTTAAAAATAAAGTTATTAAGACGAAGGAGGTTATTAAGAGTAACCTTACTTTTCTATATTCAATCAATTCACATTGGAAAATGTAAGCCACGCCCACTATTTACCTCCTGTGATATTCTGTTTCACCTCACAACGTGTAAGTAAAGCTGATCATGATCTTTGGTTCACAGGGACTTTAGACTTCAGTGTCTGGCGGCCCACCTGTTTGATTTGTGACAAATCTTTTACCGTCAACTGTCCTTTTAAGCACATTACAGGTATTTGTATATTAATGTCAGAGACACTCAAACACTCACATAAATACTATGATAAAAGTTATTGCCACTAGTGAGAACATACAAATAAATCACTATTGATTGCGTTTTCCCAAAAGCATCATTAGTCAACTATGGTCACAAGTTTCGTCATTACAGCATAGTTCATTGCTTCGGCTTTTACCCAAAACGATCATTCCAAAACATTTGCAAACTGCATTGCAAACGTGTGTGGTTGTAAATACAGCTTTCAAGCTCATTTAATGTACATAATTTCAAATACATACAAATTCAAATTCATGTCTCTAAATTAATTTGCTAAAGGTCCCATATTTCATAGCGGTAACACTTTATTTCGATAGTCCACTTTAGACATTTTACTAACTATAAGTAACTTTGCAACTACTTATCAACTACCAATCTTTAGAGAATTAGTAGACTGTCTACTTAATATCTACTAACACTTTATTGTGATGAAATCTCAACAGACATTCAACTGTCTATAAGTATCTTTGCAGGTGCATGTCAACTTATTCCACTAACCCAAACCTCTTCCCTAACCCCAACCCTTACAGTCTACTAATACACTAATGACAGTTAGTTGACGTATAGTTGCAAATTATTGAAAGTTAGTTGACATGTAGTTGCAAAGTTATTTACAGTTAGTAGAATGTCTAAAGTGGACTATCAAAATAAAGTGTAACCTTCATAGCTTTCAAGAGTTTTGTTTTAGATTATGAAGTTATTAAGAATTTATATTTGCAGTATAAAACATTTCTCTATTTTTATAACAGCTCCTCTTTCAGGAGCTCTGCTAAGAACAGGTGGTTTTGGCCTGTAATAAGTAATATTCATGAGCCTCTATGCTACAGGCCTTTTGTTGAATGAGTGAAATACACAGCTGAAATAACATTAGCCTACCCATTGAAGTGAGAGATTGTTTCTCTATACTTCTATAATCTTTTCAAACTTGGTTATTCTAAACACATACACCATGTTTCCATTAAATTGGCAGCTTACCTATCTGCCATATTTAATTGTGAAGACAATAAATCTAAACGTATTATATTTATTTTGCTTGGGGTAATAGTTTTGTTTTCAATATCACAAATCTTAAATATTGTTATTGTTGATAATCTTTGATGTTAGTGATCCTGAAAGAAATGTTAGATCCTACAGATCCAAGGTTCAGATCCAATTCAACTAGATCTCCTGTCATAAAAATGCCTTTGTCTGTTACTCAAAGATTATCAAGAGTTAACACTTTTACTCAAGCTCGAGGAATAAAGAGGGTGAAGAACAGCAGGCACGAGAGGATGTGGTGATAAAATTAAACGAGTTCATGTAATTTATGTAATGTTTTAGTTGCGCTCTCAATGTTCATTCCGGACTTCTGATTAGATTCAGCAGGTGTTATTATATCAACAAATAGCCATGAAAAATACTCCATGATGTCATTAAATACCTTGAGATAGAGTTCTTATCTTTATTTGTGAAGACAATACAGGCATAAACAACAGTAGAAAAAAAATGCAGAACAGAAAATATGTAAAATAAAAAATATATCTATAAAAATGAATAAATGCATATATGGGTAAGAAAATAAAGTCACCTCTCAGATAATACACCCAAACTTTGTTTCTAAAATATACTTAGATTCATCACTGTAAGAAATGTACAATGCATGTAAAATTAACAGCAACGCAAAAGTTTCCACAAATACAAACAATCTGCATGAGTGCATTTACATGACAACATACAGAGGTAAACATGTGAACACTGACACTGTATGTTGTGAAAAATAATTTATTTATATAACACTGTTTTTACTAAATATCAGTGCAGTTCAAAGTGCTTTACAAGCAAAGACAAGCAATGTACGCACTGTATATAAGAAATTAAACTAATCTTTAAATGACTACATAATAGTGGTGTATGATTTCTTGCCCAAGAAACATACAAAATTCAGTATATTATGACTTTCCTCCCTGTTTCTCATCTTCTGACTGAAAAAGACAGTTAAGGAGTTTCCCTTTTAAGACTATACTGTAACCGTCTACTTCAATCAATTAAACTTTTTTTAAAGACAATCTCTTGGTCGAAAGCAGCAACAATACACACACAAAGACATATTTCACAAACACTTATTTACATGTGTACTAAAACACCAATGATTTCACATACAGTATTGGACGCTGGAGAAGTGTTGCAGGTTTCACTCACACAGCTTCTCAAACGGTCTGTTTAAGTAAATTATGTGTTTACTTGTTTCAGAGAAACCCTAATGATCGCTGACAAAGTTTTCTTCTTTCAGCTGCATCATTTTAATGTCTGTATTCTGACATGAAGTTTAAAACTTACAGCTGAAATGGTTAACTGTAATTACCGGTTGAAATTAATATTTATGATGTAATACAATGATATAAAAATAGATGTTGTCGTTATGCTTGTGGGCAGTCATATGCAAATGAATTTGCCCATGTGACATTAAATCCACAAATACCCAGGGGTGCATTTCCCAAAACCATCATTAGCCAACTATGCAAGTTACGTCAATACAGCATACTTCAACGATTTGATGAAAAAATCGATTTCCCGAAATACCCTTTAAAGGACATTTGCAAACTGCATCGCAAACTTTGGTTGTAACTACAGCTCTTAAGCTAAAAGCATAGTTGTGTGTTAGTTTGACATGCAGATTTACACAGATCATGCACTTGAGTAAAATAAGCGAGCAACATTTAGTACACTGTATCAAAGATATATTTATGTGATGTCATTAACTATGTAGTTGAACCAACGTAATGTGCAACAAAGTTACTATGCTAGTTAGTTTCTCCAATAATGATTCATACTAGGGTAGTTAAGCAGAAAGTTATGCTGTAATACGGGGAATGCAGCCCAGACGGAGTGTATTTAGAGTTGACATAAATTTGTTGTTGATGATAAGGATGTTTTAAACTATATGACACTTTCATGATGTATTAATGATACTAAGACCTCTATATGTCAAAAGCTCAAGGAAAGTTTGATTCCTTGTGTCATTACCCTTTTAATAAAAACCGGAAAATATGTTTACGAATGAAACTGCATAATGATCTGGTTGTGATCTGAATCTAAATTAAAACAGAATTAAACTTTTTAAAAATTAGTAGGAGCACTCATAGATTCACAAGAGCTATATTTTTGCATTTCTTGATCTGACACTGCAGAATCTGTGGCTGTGAAATAAAATAAGAGGTAATGTAAAAAACCCCTTTAAAGTAAACAAAATTACACAAGTGATCAAACTCATTTCTGTGTAAAATGTAACAATACTTACTACTGCCTGACACACAGCCTGTAACAATAAAAAAAAAAAAATGTGGATTAACAATGATAACAATAAACACAGTGATTGTGAATAATGTGTTATAGACATTTATAAAAATCACCTTTTAAAAGTCTTTTAACCTGACTGGACTTCATCCACACAACGACTCCCATTATAACAGCAAAGACAATGAGAGGCAGCAAACATCCAGCAGCGACTGAATATCAACAATTATTATTATTAATAATTTACGATTATTGCATCAGTACGAGAAAATACATTTCAGTTTCCATACAAAAATGTCTGTAAATCTTAATCTGGAAGTGACATCATATTCATTATATTAGTAATAAACAAATCCTTTCTGTACACACATCACATGAACTGTGACATACTGACACCATTTAAACAACAACAATACAGTTTGTTTTCTCAAGCTTACCTAGTAGCACAAATAACACCCTCAGATATTTTTCAGATGAGGAAGCTGAAGATGTTTTAAGAAAAACATTAATTCTTGGAAAATTGGTACAACATCAGTGGATAAACATTGAGGTATCTATTTTCTATTATATGTTAATTTACACAACGTCATACAGGCTAGCTTGAAAAATATTTACATTTATGCATTTTAGATGCTTTAATCTTAATGTGAAATATTTTTTTTAAGGCCTGTGTGTGATCAGGGCTCCAACAGCAGTAGTATTAACATTAAGTGTTATGGGGATGGTTTCCCAGACAGAGATTAGCTTAAACCAGGGCTAGGCCTTAGTTTAATTAGAAAATATAACTAATTTTTACAAACATGCCTTACTAAAACATTACTTGCGTGTACTTTGAGGCAAAACAAAGGGCACTGATGTATTTTAAGATATGTCAGTGCAAGTTGTTTTCAGTTTGGACAGCTTTTACATTTATTTTAGTCTAGGACTAGTCCAATCCCTTAACCACCCCAAAAGCTCCTGGCACATGCCACTGTGTTTAGTGTCACATCCAGTGCCCAGTGGCTTTGCAACTGTGTTTCAACTAATAAAATATTATAAAACTGTTTATATTATTGACAGATTGTAATTAGGGTGTGCAGACATATTGAATATAAAATACATGAACACAACCTGCTTGATTCTGATCTCTGAAAACATACAGCACAATATTTATTAGTTCAGCATTATGGTTTATAGTCAGTTATGATTTTATATCAATTTAAGATTTGGACTCTAAACACACTGTCAATGCACTTTTACCAAATTATTTTAGAAAAGTAATTATTTCATAATAAACAATATGCCAGTAAACGGTACCTGTGCTTCCCGTTAAGTATACTCGTCTTATAGATTCACATTTGGTTTCCATAAAGAGCAGGAATGTTATTGGCATTGCTGAATTTGCAGTGTAAAAACATGAGAAGTTGGTCATCTTCACACAAGGATCTGTACTGAACTCCCCTTTACAGATTGCTGAAGAATCATTGCTCGCTATTTGACTAAACTTGTTGCTCTTTTTGCAGCATACGTGCTCCTGATCAGAGAATGTGCAGGTAAGAGTAAACCTATCTCCCACACTTCCAGTCTCATCTTCACATCTTATACTGAAGGGATCTGCAAAAGAACAGTTCATGTTGTTAAAGTATACTGCAACTAAATGAAATAATTTCATAAGAAATGTTATTCTATCTTAAGAAACAAAATTGTCATTTTAAAAGTTAATCCTTTATTTGTTATTTGATAAATCACTGCATCATCTGATCTGTACACAAGCTGATATGGTGGCAAATACAATCTCAGTTTTCTCTATTCAAGAAGGGCCACTGTACAAAATACAGATTAGCATTGGATATGATCTGTGAGATGTGTTTGGGCATATAATGGGTCAAAACTGTCCATAAACTATACAGCACAAAGTAATATTACACAGTGCATAATGTAAAGATAAAGGCAGACATCGTTACTCTTATGTTGTTTTATGTGTATATGTGATGTGGGTATAAAATGAATACATACAATGAGTAGAATAAATATGAATTGTTTTGAATTTTGCTTGACATTTTTGCTTATTATAAAACATACAAAGTAATAACACATCACTTTAAACATGTTATGAGTGAAATATACCGCATGCAAGAGCAATGATTTTTAAAAACTGAATTATATTTAGCATTGATTTTGTTAGGCTATAAATGTCAGATATTTTGCATATGATTTTATGATGGCTGCATGAGGTCTTATAATAAAGCAGATTATATAAGTCTACTGATGAAGTTTGATCTAATGTAAGTGTTCGTGATTTTTAAACATTAAAACGCTATATGATATAATAAATCATGATTTACCTTCAGTAACCGTGTTTTATTATCTCTTTCTCTTTGTTTTTGTTAGTTGTAATGGTCAATTAATGGTGGTCAAAACAAGCGCACTGCAGAGGAAGCTTTTATAAGACAAAGTTTTAATTAACCTGAAACCATGTGCGTGTGCGTACTTACATGTAAAGTTATCAGCAAAGGCGAGATGAATCCCAAAGAACAAAAGCGCTACAGATCGCATGTTTGGTTTATATTCGAGATCAGATATATTCAGAAATATTACTAAAAGTTTTGTCTTCTTGTTGAGGTCGACAGCTCTAAAACTTCCCTGTAAAGAACGCCCCGTTAATCCAACACAATCCTGCCAATAGAAAATTAGACTCAAACTCAGTATCACCAGAAACTACATAAAATCTAAAGAAATGGCAGGAAGAAAATACACATAAGAGTTTAGTTTTTCATAGCTTTTCTTTATTGGTGATATGACTAAATCAGACACTTTGGTTTGTCTATACAGAACAAGATTAGCAACATGAAATAAACATTTTGTAACAACTAAAGCAGCTTTCTTTTTATGCAATAACTTCATTTAAAAACTGTAAGGGGTAACAAAAATATTAGTAGACTGTTAATGCATCTTCCTTTTGTTAATGTGCTTATCTACTGTCTATTTTACATCATATCTAATGTTTTTTATGTAAATCACATTTATATAATTATATATTGTAACCATATGATAAAGCCTTGCAGAGCATTTAATATCTTATACAGAGAATTTAAATGTTGCATACACTGTGTATGAAAGCAGAATAATTCATATTTAAACTATAAATATTTTCACAATAAGGAATTTGTGTAAAGGGGCTTACTTTGACTTTAGGTTGTGATGTAATTTATCCGAAAACAGTAAGAATGAATACGATGGCACAAAAATACCTCAGTTAATGAACTCCAGACCGAACTCTCTTCCACTTTTTCTACCCCTCAAATCACTCACATCTCTTTTCTTTTATTTCCCTCTAGTGGACATAATGGAAATAACAATTAAACACAACAGTGAATGTTGACACAAGCTTAAAATGATGTGATAATCTTTACAAGAATTGCTTTATAGAGAATTATACATTTTGTTTTTCGTAAATACAGAACTTTACCAAATCTTAAAAACAAGCTGGTGATACCAAATCTGATATGAAAAAGACTTTATTTGCAACTCAATTGATTTATTATAGATACATTTTAATTAAACCATCTTGGCCTTTTATAACTTTTTATTACCAATTTATGTGAAGACTGTGTACATGAATTAAGCAGATGATGGTGAATAAAACAGCTTTACTAAGTAGTAATTCACTCCACAACAAAATAAGACAACATTATTAAACCTTATGGCAGTCTAAACCTGTTAGTTTCTGTTTACTTTGAACACAAATATAAGACAAAATGCATCAAAACAGCAGCATTTTTAACCTTTTCTGTTCCACAGATGATTGTAGTGTTATTTGATAGGAGGATATCTTGTTTGCTTCTCAGCTCAGATACTGTAGATGTCTAAATCTGTTCTTCATCCATGTCCTGCTGTGAGATCAGATTAAAACTTCCAGTGCTTCATCATTAAGGTCGGGGTGAAGGTTTATCATAGAGGAAAAGCAGGTGTAACCTCAGTCCCTCAGAAGTTCATCACTGATCTGTCCTTTAATTCATCCTCTCATCTAATTTCACCTCTTTAAAATAAAAGTGTTTCACGATGCCACAAAGAACCATTTTTGGCTGAATAGTTTCATCTGAAGAAACTTTGAAAAGGTTTTTCAGATTATAAAAAGACAATAAAGAAATAATTCTTTAAATATTATTTATCTGAAAAATTTCTTGAGGAACCTGAAATGGTTTTTCTATGGCATTCGATGGTTAAAGCAAATTGATTTTTAAGAGTTAAGTCGATTAAAATATAATTTATAGTATGTATAATCTCAATTGTCACAACTTGTTAAAAACCCTTTATTTATACATTATGGACATGGACCCTTACCACTTTAACACCTTTGAAACACACATGTAGCGTCAGGTTCATCATTTTGCTCTTGTAGGTTACAGCCAGATTGCTGATTTGCTTTACATAACACAGATACATAACTGTTGATGACAGTCGAGTAAGGTTAAAATTTTCTTAACTAATGCTGGTACGTGGTATGAAAAACTGTCAGTGTAAGAAATGGTGCAGACTGATAAACCAAGCTTTTAAAAGAAATGCTTGTTGTAATGATAACGGCAGTATATTTGCTTTAATCTGTTTTTGATTTATTTGTAATTGTGTGTTGTTGGTTGGTCATAAGGATTTTTTTAACTGATCATAAGCTACATATTAAATATTTGATTTAATATTGAGTGGGGTATAGTTTTGTTTTGGGAGGAAATGTACTGCTGTGCTCCCCGTTCAGACTTCAGACCAAAGAGTTTTCCTCAGAAAAGTTTCATACTCCACCAATCCTTAATATTGCTAATATATTGTTGTTAATCTTTGATGTTTGGTGCTGACAGAAATGTTAGATTATTCAGATCCAAGGTCAGTTCAATAGTTATTGCATTAGGTCTCACTTGATTTCTCTTTGTCATGAAACTTTGTCTGTTACTCTGTTGTAAGTTAACACTTTTACTCAAGCATGAGTCAGATTTAAAGACAGAGAACGACAAGAGATGACGTGATGTGAAAATAAAATGTTTACTGCATTTTTGGTTATGTTCCCAAAAACTTCTAACTAGAAACAGATTCAACATGTGTTGTTATTGTATTAGCACAGACTGTGTCGTGGAAATTTACTGCATCACAACATACTGTAAAAACCTCTTATACAGTACTCTTACTGTGTTTGCACTTGTGAAGGAAGACAAAACAAACATATACAACAGTAGAAAAAATAATGCACAATGTAAAATTAAAAATTGACATAAAATACATACAGGTAAAATAAATTCAGTCACCTCTCAGATAATACACACAAACATCGCTTCAAAGCTTCATTCTGTGTCATTTGTTTCTTCACTGTAAACAGGCGGCTTAAAATAAACATGTATGCATGTAAAAATAAACAGCAAAACAAACAAATACAAACAATCTGCATTACTGTCACAATGTACAGATGTAATCATGTTGACACAGTAAGTGAGAATAACATTTACTTATATAATAGTGTTTTACCTTTATTTTAATATAAAAAAAATGTGGTAGTCAAATCTCCAGTATGCCAGAATATTCATAAATTAATAAGATAAGTTTTATTTATATATATATATTTATTTTGCCCTTCAAAGTGCTTTACAGTCAAGAACAAGATATTTACACTATATACACCCAAGAAAATGCTCATGGCCAATCATTGGATGACCATTAGTTGTTCATTTTAGGTCAGTTCAACTACTATACATTCAGAAATTTTCTTTTTTTGATAAATGTAAAATTTCCAGGTTGTATACAATGATAATGAATGAGCTTAGATAAATAAATGAAATTTGAGTTTGTGCCTAAACGCCATTGACATTTATTTGATGACTATAAATTGTCTATTTCATAGCAATTTAAATATTATACATTTATAAATAGATGTGTTTTTGTTTTTTTGGAGAAATATAACATTTCCATATTGTACATAATAAGAAAAGTTACTTGGATAAATAAGTGACTCTTGGTGTATGATTTCTTGCCCAAAAAACATACCAAACTGAGTTCTTTATGATTTCCCTCCCTGTTTCTCATCTTCTGACTGAAAAAGTCAGTTATCAGTTGAAAATAACATTCATGACCATGTGACATTAAAAAAAATTCAATAATACCCATTAATAATCATTAAGACCTGAATGCACAGGCAAACTAGTGAAACTGCATATTGATCTGGTTGTGAATGACTCTTCAGAATATAGAGGGATTATATTTATCTAACAAAAGTCAAGTGCAACTTCCGGTTTAAATTAATCTGCAGCACACAAAACATGCAGTCAACACACTTGGCTAAAATCTAAATCAAAACAAAATGAGCTTATCAAACATTTCCTTCAGGGATATCCATAGACTCAGAAGAGGCATAGCTCTGCATTTGTTGATCTGACACTGAGTCAGTATCTGTGGCTGTGAAATAAAATAAGAGGTGCTACTATGAGAGATTGTAAACCTTTTAAAAGCAAACAAAATGACATACAGTAAGAGATCAAACTCATTTCTGTGTAAAATACAACAATACTTACTGCCTCTCAAACAACCTGAAATAATAAAGAGAAATAAAATGTGAATTAACAATGATTACAATAAACACAGTGATTGTGAATAATAATGTGTTATTGTGTATTCATGTTTATAAAATTCACCTCTTAAAAATCTTTTACCCTGACTGGAGTTCATCCACATAATGACTCCAATTATAGCAGCAAAGAGGATGAAAGACAGCACACATACAGCAGCGACTGAATATCAACAATCATTATTATTAAGATTATTGCATCAATACAAGAAAATACATTTCAGTATACTAACAAAATGTCTGTAAATCTTAATTTGTTAATTAGAATCACACAATAATTATTATATTACTAACTTACAAATCTTTTATGCACACAAATCGTGTTTGTGTGCATAAAATTGACACCATTTAAATTACAAAATGAAAATGTAATAAATTTCAACAACAAAGTTTGGCTTCTAGCTCACCTTTAAACTTAAATAACTCATCCCTGTCTCTCTGATCAGGTATGTCAGTCAAGGCATTAGAAGTTTTTCCTGACACAGTGCTTGTTTCTGACACAGTGCTTGTTTCTGACACAGTGCTTGTTTCTAACACAGAAGAGAGAGTTCATTAATAGCTTGTACAAAAACAACCAAATTGAAAATGCCTGTTAGGACAGTATTTTTATTGTGATTTTTACCTGTTAAAAGATTACAAAACTTTACTAGATTTATAATTAAGCAATACCGCTCGAGTAGGAGTGTGATATAGCTCTATATCATCATGGCTGTGTTTAGGCCAGAGGCAATTACAGCCGTGATGATTTAGAGAATCTGAGAGCAATATTGCTTCTATACAGTTCAACGTTACACATTTAAAAAAAGAAAACAAGGAAAGAACAACAGAGTGATTTTAAAACTTCTGCCTCTTTGTTGGGGAACTACTTTCTTCCACCAGAAGATTTGAAGGCAAGAATGACAGGTAACTCCTTCGGAGTCCTTCGGCTTTGTTTTGAATGTTGTAACTCAATAGACGGAATAGCCATTTCTTAATATTACCGTTTCTTGGTAACAGTTTCTTGTAGTTTTAAGATTAGTTCAGTCGAGAATATATACACTGTAAAAAAATTCTGTAGAAATTGCAGCTGGGTTGCCGGTAATTTACCGTAGATTTACATTTATGTTATTTACTGGCAAGAGTTTGTTCAAAGTTAAATGAACATTAAACATTTACAAGTCTTTGTCTTTACAGAGTAAAACTAAAAAACAGCATCAAGCAAAACATTCTGGTAAACAAAATCTGAAGCAAAAAACAGAAAAAGGTTGATGATTTCTGATTCCCAGAATGCTTTGCATGAGGCTGTTATTGTATAGTTTTATTCAGTGAAGATAAAGACTTGTTCATATTTAAAATTTATTTAACTTTAAACAAACTCTTGCCAGTAAATAACATAAATGTAAATCTACGGTAAATTACCGGCAACCCAGCTGCAATAACATTGAAATTTCTACGGAATTTTTTTACAGTGTATGTATAATATTCAAATCTGCAGTTGATTAGTAAAGATAGTGTCTATTTGAACGCTTCCTTAGAAAGATTCGGACGTGACCCAGCAGACGTCAGTGTTCGCCTTCCTTGCTGACCACCGTCTGTTCTGGGCTAAACATGTATCTGTGTTTGATGGTCAAAAATGAGATCAAACCAGCAGTATTTGATGTCATGAAACTATTATTTGTTTTTTATTCATATTGAGTGTATTTTGTGTTGTTATTATTTCAGTGCGAGGTAAAAGTTAATAAAACTATATTTATATACTATTGATTTTCCATTTAATCTTAATGCGATACGAGCACTCGCTTTATTACTGGACTTTGTTCTTGTCAGTACTACATAGAACAGAATAATTAAGTTTTATATTGTAACCAGTTTTTTTTATTAGTCAGAGAGATGTTTCTGCATGCTGCTTATAAATAACCGTGGTGATATCTCACAACGTTTTTTAATAGTTACGTCACGTGGAAATAAGTCATCAAGTGTCCCAATGTAAGAGCCAGTATCCTTACCTGCAGTTCCAAACTGTGTTTTTGCGTCCTTTTAATGTTACCATGCACTTGCATTATAAGACGGACATGTCTGAAACGGTTGGAGTTAAACATTTACATTTGTGTTCTACTGAAGAAACAAAGTCACCTACATCTTGGATGGCCTTGGGGTAGGCTGATAAACATAAAATTTTCATTTTAAGATGAACTATCACTTTAAGTCTGTGTCATTAATGTTAAAGGTGACATAGAATGATTGAACGGGGTATTTATCCTTGTTCTGTGATGTGACATGTAGACAAAAAAAATTTATTTGGGTCTGTAATGCCTTAGAAGCTTCCTAAAAACCTCTCTCAGATAGCTCTATTAGGGTGGGGGATTTTAAACAAGTGGTTTTGCACCTATTTGTCTCCCCCTACTGGCTTAACTTGCAGTCTCATTACTGCTTGACTGACTTTGCTTCCACTCAAAAAATGTAGCCAATTATTTTAAAGTGGATCGGCAGTGAGATGCCTGTGATGTCATAAGCATCAGTTTTTCAGATTGGGCCGTTTTCTGGCTGACATTTCTATAAGAGGAATTTCTATGAGACTGAGATGTTTAGCATGTCTAGCACTTTTTGTATGTTTGTGAATGTGGGTAGACTACCATTATTCAACAAAGACAGGTAAAAATGTTTTTTCATTCTCTGTCCCCTTTAATCAAACAAGACAAAGGGAAAATCACTTCTGTAGCTCTAAAAAATAATAATTATATTTAATTCATACAATAAAGACAGTAATTATTCATTTGATTTGATTACTGTACCTAATGCTAATTTTAAACCTTACGTTATGTGCAACTTTGTTGTTTTTTATAAATCTTTGTAATTTCTTTATTTGTTATTAGATTTTTCCCAACCTTTATTCTGATCTGAAAAATAATCCGATCTGTGCCTCAAAAACCGTAATGTGATCCTTACCATGAGTTTTGTGATCCGTCACACCCCTAGACTGGAGTGATGAAATCGAAGTATTTTTCCTTATAGCGTTTTCATCACGTTATATTATAATTTATTTAGAAAGATTAAAGATTTGAATGGGTTATACTAAAAAGCAATAATATATGCCTAATTTATTCTATAATACCATTTATTAAATATTTAATAATTTTTCAGTTTTCTATTATTACTTTTTTTCCTTTTAGCATATGCCTTCTTCCTGTTTGTTCTAAAATTATTATGTTTACATACTTAATAAATATGTTAATATATAGAGCACATACCTTCATTTGTATGCAAACAATAGTTTTATAATAGTTTTAGAACAAACACGTAGGATATAAATATAAGGAAGAAATAATAGAAAATTGGAAAATTATGAAATATTTAAATAAATGGTATTATATATAATACATGATAGTATTATGTATTTTAGCAATTCATATTAGAAAAATTACTGATTTACCAATAAATAATAATACATATACATTACATACATCTCAGTAGCCAAGCTATTTAAACTTTTAATTTATCTAAAAAATAAATGTAACGTGATGAAAATCTATAAGAAACATTACATTAAAGGGAAACAAACAGACAGAACACCAGATCCATATCACAGTTTAACCCTAACACTTCAAACTGCTACTGCAGAGCTGTCAATTTCTGCCACCAGTTGGGCTCCACCAACAAAATACATCAACTCTGTTTACAAACGCGCAAAATGTCTATATTGTAATATGAAGTTATATTTTTTGCACTTAATTAGTTTTAAATGAAATTGAAATGTTTCTTTGTATCCATGTAGCATGCCAGCCTTCTGGGGTCATTTAAATGAGATCAGCTCCCATTTCAGTGTCTCCTTTCATTTTCTAATGATAACATGAAGAAACCGTATTTTTGAATCTTGCTTCTATGTATATTTTGACAACTCATGAAGACAAAAATGTAATTTGGTCAATAAATAAAGCAATTTATACAATATCATGTTTCTGACTATTTAACCCTTCCTGGAAAAGTAATGTGTAATTTTTCCTAATGGCTGATCATAATAATAGTTTTGTAGAACTGTTACTTACTACCAATAGAGTTAATGTTAATCAATTAAAAAAAGTACTTAGATATGAGGAATATTAGGTAGAACTTACCTCATTTTTTATGTTTGTCATAGTTGTTAAATTTAGGTACTCAAATATATAGGATAGAATCTACCCAAACAAAGTGGGTGCAAATTGTTACAACAATTTTATCGAGCAGATTCTATAGGTTGCTTTTCACAGTGTGGGGACACCTACTTGATAAAACTTTTTAAGACTGGACACAGCACACTAAAGGATTGTTTTTAACTATAAACAAAACTGAGCACAACTGGAAAAGACTGGGCATGATTAGTTGATATGACCAAATTACATTCATAATCTGTGAAAATCCTGAGGTGTGTCTCCATCTTAACCATTGAATCCCAGGGTTCCCACACCTTAGTTAACTTCAAATTCAAGGACCTTTCAAGGACTTTCCAGGTCCAATACCCTCAAATTCAAGAACTTAATTTGGGGACACATTTCAAGTGAGAGCAAGGATACATTGAGTTACCTTTTAAGATACATTGTTACAGTTCCCTTTTAAGGGAACTCTCCCTGCGTCACTGCAGTGACACTTTGCGGACGCCTCCAGGGGTAATGCGTCTGAATGTGTATATCAAATTCAACCAATGGTGAGGCTTTACGACAAAGACAGGATGAAGGGGGAGCCAGGAAGTATATCGCTATCTGAAATATTGCCAAAGATGGCATTACAGGGACGCAGGAAGTATGGGAGACGCAGCGTCTCGTTCCCTTCTCAGGGAACAACAGTTACATATGTAACCCGAGACGTTTTCATTTGTCAAACACAACTATGCAAAAAAGCATTTTGGTATGAACCAACATTCACATTCAGAAGATATAAGCATTTAAAGCGAACAGTTTAGCAGGTATGCTTAAAAAGACTAGAATTTTTATGATATTATCCTACACTACACAGGGAATGATATGGATTTTTTTCCAGAAAACACATACTGCAGACATACTGAATACAAAATACATGAACACAACCTCGATTCTGATCTTTGAAAACATTATGGTTTTCAGCATTATGGTTTATAGTCAGTTATGATTTTATATCAAATTAAGATTTAGACTCTAAACACACTGTCAGTGGATGTTTACCACATTATTTTAGAAAAGGAAAGTAATTATTTCATAATAAACAATAAGGCAGTAAACTGTACCTGTTACATTCACCATGAATTCTGATGTTTTATTTCCACATGTGGTTTGCAGAAAGAACTGAAATTTTGTTGTCATTGCTGCTTTTGCAGTGTAAGAACAAAAGATGCTGATGAACTGTAGACAGAAATGGCTGCTGAACCCCCTTTCACAGATTGTTGAGGAATCATTGCTCGCTGTGTGTGTAATCATGTACACCTCAACGCAGCATGTTTCATTCCAATCAGAGACTCTGCAGGTAAGAGTTAACTCTTCTCCCACACTTCCAGTCACATCTTCACATGTTATACTGATGTCATCTGCAAAAGAACAGTTTATAGTGTTGAAGTGTACTGCAACAATAACATCATTTCATTAAAAAAAATTATCTCAAGAAACAAAATTGTCATCTAAAAGTAAAATTCTGTATTTGCTTAGGCCCAGTGGTGTAGTGCAGGTTATATGCAGGTATACAGAGTATTCCTACTTCTTTATTGGATGGCATGGGGTATACCCATTTCTACTTAAAAAATTTTTAAAAAAAAATGGGGGCATAAATTAAGAGTATACCCACTGCTTAAATGCTTTCTGGAACAGCTACGGACAGAGATCTTTTTTCATGTGCTCACCAATGCCTGGAATGAGATCCCACAGTACATCAGGACCATTACATCACTGAGACTATTTAAAAGAACATTTGTTCACAACCTGATGGACAGGTACATCTGTGACCACTGATGTGGTTCTATGGCCTCCCCCTAATGCTCCTTCTCTTAGTTTGTGTGTTTGTATGGTTGTTGTCTTGTTTTGGAGTTTGTTGTCTGTGTGATATTTATGTTCTGCAGAGCAGGAACCTGCTGAAAAACAGTTTTATACTGAGTCAGGCCTGATTGTTTTAATCCTTTCCCTTTTAACAATATAAATAAATAAATAATACATAGCCTTTTTTGGTACATTGCATTGTAGTAAAATGTGTTCATTTTTAATGGGCATATATGTGTCTGAAACGGGTAGCCTAGTGCATCCCAAATTTTTTAACATTAACATTTTAAAATAACATTATAGTCATTATGGCCTTTAGAAAACTTTTATTGAGAGGGTAGGGTAGTGCACAATAGTCCCCTGTGGCGCAGCCTAAGCTTTTGTCCTTAATGGCCCTTTTTCCTTGCATTACTTCTACTTTTATACTTTAAGTAGTTTAAGTTGTCAGTTATATTCTTCAAAATTAAAAGAAATAAACATTTCAAATATAAAAAGAGAAATCCCAAAAGGGCAGGCAAACACATCTAAAGAGGGTAATCCAAAAACGTAATCCAAATAACTGACAAGGTGTCAAAACTATGAACAAGAATACAAAACAAACCATGAACAGGAAACAAACAATGACCATGAAACGCTCGGTAAGGCAGGTGTTACTCTGGCAATTCTTCGCCGTGTGTGATGTTGAGATTGAACCGGTTATATTGGCCCTGTCCCAAATGGCACACTCCGGACTCAGAGTCCACACTTTGATGACATCACGTAGTCCGGACTTGATGGACCCTTGATGCGAGTCCATGTGGGTACACCGGAGTTGTATTTTGGGACAGACTCGAGCATCACACCGGAAATAGGTAGAGAAGTTGCCCATCAGTGCTAACTCCTCCCTTCCGTCGTCTGATTGGTCTGATTGCCCTTTCGCAAGGACTTCTGGGTTGGTTAAGTGCGCGAAGCCTGCTGCAGTGTGGGCTTCGCTAAAGACCGCATCAAGGGGCCAAAGGAGGGGCTGATGAGCACACTCAAAGCTTAAAATTGACAGATGAGACACCCTACGGACTTGTAGACTAAGCGAGAATGCGCAATTTGAGGCCACGAGACCGAAAGTCCACATGAAGTGCCCCATTTGGGACAGGGCCATAGTGGCAAACAGGAAGTGGAATGTGAAGTGTGACATGACATGGTATCAAAATAAAAGACCAAACCAAACACAAGACAAAAACCCTACAGAACCCCCCCCCCCCCTCTTAAGGGTGACTCATGTAGCCCTCAAAACAGAACACAACGAAAAACATTATAAAGAGTCCATTTCAGGACCTTGTGGCAGAGGCAGGGCTAGTCCATGGAACAGAGGCAGACCCGGACCATGGAACACAGATGGTCCTGAGTCGTGTGGCCAGGACGGATCATGATCACGGGGCAGCAGACGCAGGGCTGGATCGTGAGGCAGCAGACGCGGGCCTGGATCGTGAGGCAGACGTGGATGATAAGACACCTCGGCCATGTCCTCAGTGTCCTCTGCCTCCTCCATGTGTCTGGGTACTACCCCCCACAAATATACTTCAGCCAACATGGGAACAGGCACAGGAGGAACTAGAAACCAGGGAGGCACTTGTAGTGCTCTGGAGAGATACCGAGATAGCAGAAAGAGAGGCTGGCAGAGCAAAGTAATCAGACAACAGGAACATAAATACAGTTAATTCAATAAGCCCATTTGTGTTTATCTTGAGCCAGGCAGAGAGTTCATTGTGTTTACGATTGTCCATCTTGAAACAGGCAGAGAATTCATGGTTGGCCATCTAAGATATGGCAAAGAGTCTATGTGAGTCATGCATGGTTATGTTAGCAAGGGCAGAGAGTTTTAGAGCTTGGGAGTGAACATCTTAGCTGAACTACAGGACACAGGGGAATCAGGAGTAACCATCTTAGCCTCTACAGGAAACTCAGGGAACCTGGAAATAGGCCTTATGGTCATGACAGGAAATTCAGGAAAGTTAGATTCAGCAGACTTGGTCAGGACAAGAAGCTCAGGGGACTCAGATTCAGATCTTCCAACAGAAACAAAAAGTGCAGGTGACTCAGGTGAAACAGGCGACTCAGGTGAAACAGGCGACTCAGGCATTTCAGGTAAGCCAGGCGATTCAGTAGTGACAGAATGTGTTTGAGGCTCAGGTTCGGACCTTTTAGTCGTGGTAGCAAGTGCAGGAGACACAGGTTTGAACCTTCTAGCCGTGATAGGAGCCATCTTGATAGCAGGTGCAGGGATGATAGTGGCCCTCTGGAAGACAGGTGTGGCTGTGGTGACGGGTCTTTGGACAAAAGGTGCAGGTATGGTGGTAGCCATCTTAAAAACAGTTGCAGGCATGGCAATAGCCATCTTGGGCACATATACAGACATGGTGGCAGCCATCTTCGAAACAGAGACAGGCATGGTGGCGGCCATCTTGGTAGCAGAAACAGGCATGGTGGGGCCATCTTGGGAACAGTGACAGGCATGGTTTGTACTGGCTTTGGCCAAACAGGCATGACATAAGCTGGCTGTGATAAAACAGGCGTAATGTGAACAGACTTGGCATGAACAGTCTCTGACTTGACATGCTGAGCATCGAGGGCATAGCACCTTTCAAAACTGCCCCCACGAATCTGTTAACAAACAATCACTGTCAAGGGGTACCTGTTTACGTACCGTAGCATTAAGTCCTAGCCGTACCATGTCCTCACACATTTTTCCGGGCCATCTGCCTGGGATGCTAAACTCCAAAACTTAAGAGTGTAATCCAACACTGATTCCTCACCTTGGCGTAATGAATGTAGGGCTGTGGATTCCATGTTGCCGGCTGGATTTTACAAACCTCTGCTGGATTCTGGTTATCCAAAAACGTAATCCAAATAACAGGCAAGGCGTCAAAACCATGAACAAGAATACAAAACAAACCATGACCATGAAACGCTCAGTAAGGCAGGTATTACACTGCC